>NC_086445.1:683521535-683895910 GCF_028390025.1 Pseudophryne corroboree
ATAACAGCGGCGACCTGCAATGTCCTTTGCCCACCGCAGCGAGCCAGCACTTGGCGCTTAACCCCGGCGGGGAAGCCGAGGCAGCGCCATGGCCCTGAATCTCCCATCTTCCCCCGGCCACATGGGGAGCAGTCATGTGACTGGAGGGAGCCGGAACTGCAGCGATGCACTGGGAGCTGTCAGGAGCCAGCACCCAGTGCAGCATCAGGTAAACCCCAATAAGCCGCCGCTCGTGCCGGCTTATCGGGGTTAATAGGATAGCCCCCCGCGGGACAATTAGCCCCGGTAATTTACTTATTACTAATTGGATTTCCCCCTATATATCTTTATTTGGTTTGGTTTTATGATTGCAAAGGGTAAAGTCTTGTTTATATCATAATATGTATAGTTATTAGAACGTTTTCTTTCACATTGAAGCATTATCTTTTTCTAGTGTATTTAAAGCGTATTTGCTAATTAAAGCATTGATGTAAGCTGTTAAATAAAATGATGCTCTAAAGTAAAGAATGCATGAGCATCAGTTTATATTTGTGTCCTTATATTTGTGTCATTCCCAGGACAATCTCTGAGATCCAGAACCACTTAGGACTGCTAAACGAAGACTTGGCAGACTGTGTTCGGGAGCTTCGGAGTTTCGAGGAGTCTGCTAATAGAGTAAACTGGCTTTGTATTGCTTAGTGATTTTTTTTTTTTATGCTTCTTCAAGCATTGTGATATATAAATCAACATAAATGAGAGAATTTAAAAACACACACACACACACACACACACACACACACACACACACACACACACACACACACACACACTAATAAAAGACACCCCCTACCACAGTACAATAATTAAAGGTCAAGTATAGATTTAAAAAGAAGTAAATAGTAAATACACACTATAAGAAGGACACTCTCACACATACAGTATAATTTTATAAAGCAACATCAGATTTGGCGTCATCTCTACTATATATAAGTGAGGCTCAGGACACTGCACAGTGCCAGAGTATTGGGCTTCGTTCCTTGCTCCAGCACCCCTGTGTGTGTTTCTCACCTTGGCTATTCCTCTGGCCTGATTCTGTTAAACCCCTGGTACGGTGTTTGTACACCTGGCTCTGACCCGCTCTGACGACTACTGGCATCCCCTGTCGTCTATCTCTATTTCCAGCGCCAGTGTCTGCAAGTCCCATACTAGGGAACCAGGCGCAGCGAACCCCAAACCAACTTGTGGATGTCCATAGAGAAAACGGCAAATCCTATAGTACAGAGTCCACATTTTCCACCCGTGAGGTGTGACAGTAAGCATATAATATCCTTTCACACCTAAAAGCTTTCTCCACAGAAAAAGTAAAAATGTACTACATAGTGTTTGTAAGCTGTATGTAATAGCCAGTGGCGTATCTATAATGGGTGCAGTGTGTGTGTTGTACACGGGCCCCTCAGGTCCATGGGGGCCCACACCACACATGCTGCACCCATTTTTTCAGTACTTACATCTCCGCAGTTCTGTGTACATTGCAGTAGCCCTGCAAAAAAATACTAGTGCCATTGCTCACAGAGACTATGCGGCTCACTCTTAATAAACCCATGGTAATAACACAGTAGTGCATACCACCTACTCAAATACCACTGCTCCATGCCACTGCCTGGGGTAAATGTGTCATGCTTTGGTTTAGCAAAATCACCAATTTTTCAATGATTTTATCAGTGGAATTTAAAACTGCAATATTATTAAAAGCAAAACGTGGACATTGCCATTTTAAATCACTCAAGCAAAAGCAATGCTTGATACATTTACCCCACAGGTGTGTTCTCCACACACTTAATTATGTGGAAGCTAACACTGCTATATGTACTTTTATTTACAATTTGCCATTCCTGCCCAGGGGCTGTAAATTGTGCATTTTTACCTTTCTACGGAGAATCCTAATATATAGTAACGAATAACATTTATTTATTTATTTATTTATTTAATTTATTTACAGTTTCTTATATAGCGCAGCAAATTCCGTTGCGCTTTACAATTTGAAATAACAATAACAAAATGGGTGATAACAAACAGTCATAGAGGTAGGAAGGCCCTGCTCGCAAGCTTACAATCTATAGGGAAATAGGCATGTGTACATAAGGAAAGGTGCTATCTATTGCATAGAATGAGAAGACGTGAGGATATGTGTGGACTGTACAGAGTGGATGCAATTTGATAGGAAGGTTTATGAAAGTTATGTGGGCGGTTCTGGAATTTGATATGCTTGCCTGAAGAGGTGAGTTTTCAGGGAACGCTTGAAGGTTTGGAGACTAGAGGAGATTCTTATTGTGCGTGGTAGGGCATTCCACATAGTGGGTGCAGCCCGATGAAAGTCCTGCAATCGTGAGTGGGAGCGAGTAATGAGTGTGGATGAGAGATGCAGGTCTTGTGAAAAGCGAAGAGGTCGGGTTGGGAGATATTTTGAGATAAGCAAAGTGATGTACGTTGGTGTAGTTTGGTAAATGGCCTTGTGTGTGAGTAAAAGTATTTTATATTGAATGCGGTAGAGTACAGGTAACCAATGGAGGGACTGACAGAGTATATCTGCAGACGATGAACGTCTAGCGAGGAAGATAAGCCTCGCCGATGCATTCAGAATGGATTGTAGTGGTGAGAGTCTCGTTTTGGGAAGACCAGTTAGGAGACTATTGCAATAATCAATGCAGGAGATAATGAGAGCGTGGATTAGAGTTTTAGCAGTGTCTTGTGTAAGGTATGGTCGTATTTTGGATATGTTTTTTAGATGCATGTAACATGATCTTGAGACAGATTGAATGTGGGGAACAAAGGACAGATCAGAGTCAAGGATGACACCTAGGCAGCGAGCTTGTGGGGTAGGGTAGATAGTCGAGTTTTCAACAGTGATAGAGATATCAGGTTGGTACCTACTATTGGCCGGTGGAAATATAATTAACTCTGTCTTTGAAATATTCAGTTTAAAGTGGCGAGATGTCATCCAGGATGAAATGGCAGAAAGGCATTCAGTACAGATAGGGACAAGTCAGGTGAGGATAGGTAGATTTGAGTATCATCTGCGTACAGATGATACTGAAAACCAAAAGAGCTGATTAGTTTACCAAGAGATGAGGTATAGATAGAGAAAAGCAGAGGACCCAAGACTGAGCCTTGCGGTACTCCAACTGAAAGAGGTAGCGAAGAGGAGGTAGATTCAGAGAAGTGAACACTGAAGGAGCGATTAGATAGGTAGGATAGGAACCAAGAAAGGGCTGTGTCTTTAAGACCTAGGGATTGTAATGTCTGTATGAGAAGAGAGTGGTCTACAGTGTCAAATGCAGCAGATAGATCTAGAAGAATAAGTAGTGAGTAATGGCCTTTAGACTTCGTAGTGACCAAATCATTAACCACTTTAGTCAGTGCTGTCTCTGTGGAGTGTTGGGAACGGAAGCCTGACTGAAGTGGGTCCAACAAAGTGTATGAGTTAAGAAAGTGTGTGAGTCGAGTGTAGGCAAGTCTCTCAAGTAGCTTAGAGAGACAAGGGAGCTGAGAGATAGGGCGGTAGTTTGAGAGAGCATTAGGGTCAGAATTTTGTTTCTTTAAAATGGGAGTAATCACTGCATGCTTGAAGAGTGAAGGAAAAATACCAGTAGAGAGAGAGAGATTACAGATGTCAGTTAAGGTAGGGATGAGCACCAGAGACAGAGCTTTACTTATTTGTGAGGGTAAAGGATCAAGAGGAGAGGTAGTGGAAAAGCAGGATGAGAAGAGTGATGATACTTCATCTTTATTTGTGGGATCAAATGAAGAAAGAGTGCCAGAGGGTTCAGGTAAAGAACGGAGCAGGTCACTGGCTACCGAAGAGCATACCATTTCATCTCGGATCTTATCAATCTTCTCCTTGAAGTAGGAAGCAAGATCCTGTGCCTTGATAGTGGCTGGTGGGGTAGGTGAGGGAGGATTCAGTAGTGATTTAAATGTATTAAAGAGTCGTTTGGGGTTAGAGGCTTGAGCAGAGATAAGAGTTTGGAAATATGTTTGTTTGGCAGTGTCCAGGGCATTTTTATAAGAATGGTAGACAGTCCTATATGTGAGGAAGTCACTTGAAATACGAGATTTACGCCACTGACGTTCAAGTTTTCGTGTGAGTTTTTGTAGTTGTCTTGTTAATTTGGAGTGCCATGGTTGACATCTAGGCCTACGTGGAGTGTGATGGGTAGCTGGAGCCACTTCATCAAGGGCTAGTTCTAGAGTCTCATTAAGGTGTGATACAGCCATCTCAGGAGAGGTGAATGCAGAAATAGGTGAAAGCAGTTGTTGGAGTGAAGTGGAAAGTTCTTGAAGATTAATTGTGTTAATATTTCTGCGGGTTTGCGGAAGATTGGAGGACTTCAGCAACACAGGGTTTTAATTAATGGAGGAGAGCATGCAGGTGATAAGGTTGTGATCTGAGAGGGGGAAAGGAGTGTTAGTGAGTTCAGAAATGGAGCCTAGTCTGGTGAATACTAAATCAAGGCAGTGGCCCTCCTGATGAGTAGAGGAGTCAGTCCATTGGGAGAGGCCAAGAGAGGAGGTTAGAGAGAGTAGTTTGGAGGCGTGAGCAGCAGATTTTGGACAATCAATAGCAATATTGAAATCACCCATGATAATGGTGGAGATGTCAGAGGATAGGAAGTGAGGGAGCCAGGCAGAAAAATCTTCCAAAAATAACATAACTAAATGTACTGACAGGCGAACATAGTAACATCCAGTTTAGTATGTGTACTACACTCCACTGTCATCATTAATCTGTATCATACTGTAATTATAGTCTGCCTTGTCTTCAGTACTCTCACTGAAGTGTAGTGATAAAGCAGACTGGAGTTTTAGTATGGTTCAGTCTTAAACACAAACTCAAGCATAAATCTGCACTTTTTTTAATTTAACACAAATTCACAGTAATATACAAATCTGGATATGCAAGGATAACTTGGATGTACTTATGTGACTGCCAGTCGGGAGACTGCCAGTCACAATACCAACGGCTACATCCCGCCCCACTCTCAATCCCGACAGTCGGCATGCCGACTAACAGGGACTATTCCCACTCGTGGGTGTCCATGACACCCGAGCGTATTGTCTACAACTGCCTTACTGCCTTTCTTTCCTCCAACTCACTGCATTCCAATCTGGTTTCTGTTCTCTCCACTCCACTGAAACTGCCCTCACAAAAGTCTGCAATGACCTCCATGCAGCAAAATCTAAAGGCCACTGCTCTCTGCTTATTCTCCTTGACCTCTCTGCCGCTTTGGACACTGTGGACCACCTCTCCTTCTGCAAATCCTTCACTCCCTTGGTCTGCATGATACTGCCCTCTCCTGGCTGTCCTCCTACCTCTCTGGTCATTCCTTCTCTGTTTTCTCTCATGATGCCACCTCCCCCCCACTTCCACAAACTGAAGGTGTCCCTCAAGGTTTTGTTCTTGGTCCTCTCCTTTTCTCTCTCTATATGTCCTTTTTAAGTGAACTCATTAGCTCTTTTAACTTCAATATCATTTCTATGCTGATGACACTCAAATCTACCTTTCCTCCCTTGACCTTTTCCCTGCTCTCCTCACTCGTGTATCCAACTGTCTCTTTGCTATCTCTTCTTGGATTTCCCAGCGCTTTCTTAAACTCAACATGTCTAAGACTGAGCTGATCATCTTCCCACCCTCCCGCATAACCTCACCTCCCAAAATCTCATTATCTTTTGATAGCACTACTATCTCCTGTAGCCTCCAAGTGCGCTGTCTTGGAGTAATCCTTGACTCCTCCCTCTCCTTCAAACCACACTTCAGCACCTCTCACAAACCTGCCACTTTTATCTTAGAAACATTTCCAGGATTAGACCCTTTCTTTCCCAGGATGCCACCAAGACCATTATCCACTCACTGGTCATTTCCAGGCTGGACTACTGTAATCTCCTCTTAGCTGGCAGCCCCTGACAAATACCTCTCTCCACTCCAAGCTACCCTCAATGCTGCAGCCCGGCTCATCTTCTTCACCAAACGCACTATGGTCCTAATTCAGACCTGTTCGCTTGCTTAGGTTTTTTTTGCAGTCCTACGTTCGCATAGTCGCCACCCATAGGGGAGTGTATTTTTGCTATGCAAGTGTGCGAACGCATGTGTAGCAGAGCTTTGCAAACAGATTTTGTGCAGTCTCTGAGTAGCCCAGGACTTACTCAGCCATTGCGATCGCTTCAGCCTGTTCAGGACAGGAACTGACGTCAGACACCCTCCCTGCAAACGCTCGGACATGCCTGCGTTTTTCCAACCATTCCCAGAAAACGGTCAGTTGACACCCACAAACAGCGTCTTCCTGTCAATCTCCTTGCGAATGCCCATGCAAATGGATTCTTCGCACATTATTCACGCGCCAGCTCATTGCAGTGCATGCGCAGTTTTGACCTGATCGCCGGCTATACGAAAATGCAGCCTAGCGATCAGGTCTGAATTAGGCCCTATGTCCAACTACCCTCTCCTACTAGCCCTTCACTGGCTTCCCTTCCCTTTCAGAATCCAATTCAAACTTCTCACACTACCTTACAAAGCCCTCACCCATTCGTCTCCCATTTACATCTCTGACCTTATCTCCCTTTACACTCCCACCCATCCTTTTCACTCTGCTAATGCACGCCGCCTCTCTTGGCGACTGATTACTTCCTCCCACTCCTACCTGCAAGATTTCTCACGTGCTGCTCCCTTTCTCTGGAATTCCCTACCTCTGCCCCTCAGACTCTCCACCTCTCTACAAAACTTCAAATGGGCTCTCAAGACCCATTTCTTCACCAAATCCAGCCTAATCTCATCCTAACCCTTTGTTCCACGCTCACTGTCTACCCCATCTGTGCCACCCCTGTCTCTCTGCCCATCCCCTTTAGAATGTAAGCTCTCATGAGCAGGGCCCTCAACCCTCATGTGCTTATCCTTCTCTTACTTAAACATCCTTGACTGTACCTAATCCCACGGTTACTGCCACCCTGATACTTATGTCAGTGTCATCTGCTGATGCAGCTATGTTTATATACCCTGCACGTGTCCTATATTGCCTTCAACTGTAAGTTACTATTGTCCTGTTTTGATTTTTTATTTATGTTCTCTGTAATTAGGCGCTGCTGATCCCTTGTGGCGCAATATAAATAAAGGATGATAATCAATTATTATTATCGCCCATGTCTTTAGATGGGGCAGTATGCAATTGTTTGGATGCCCCATTGTTTTTGCGTGATGATCAAAGCCAGAAGTACCGGGTTTAGCCACATAAAATGGCTGAACCCGACTAAAATACTGGTCAAGACGTGAATTCGCACATTTCTATTCACCACCTCAGGAGGCTGCGAGCAGAAATGATGTTAGGGCGCCCGTTTTGATATTCACAAACAAAAGAGGTAATGTATTCTTGCACAGATCTTGTTCCGGAATTAATGGTCCATATTTAATAGTCCATAAAAATGTCAAATGTATGCACTTCATCTCCAAAGAAAGACAGTAATCTTCAACAGGGCTAATATGGAACAAGATAAAACTAAAAAATAATTAGGAACAATATTTCATCCTTTTTCACACATCGTGTAGAAAATGGAGTCTGTGAAAGTCTCACAGAGGTAAGGGACTTTCACTGATTCCATTTTACTGGTAGGCTAATTGGAATTGGTGAAAGTCCCATAGAGCTAAGGGACTTTCACCGATTCCAACTATACTGGTAGGCTAATTGGCTCCCGACAAACATTAACCCTAGTGCAGTGATCTCCAACCCGTAGCTCGCGAGCTACCGGTAGCTCGCCGTAGTATTTTCGGTAGCTCACAGAGCGCACGGGTTTAGGCAGTCACTGGCACTCCTCCTCCCTTCATTTTTAATATGGTTCCAGCCGAGTTTCGATTGGCTCACTCACCGGCACCATATTTTAAATGCCCACCGCCGCCAGAGACTCTGTCACCCTCACCGCAGCCGCTCTCCGGACTTCACAGGAGAGGCGCACACTGCGCTCTCCTCCCCTTCCGTCCCTCATACAGGAGGGGCAGTACCGGCGGCAGTAGAAGAAGCCAGCAAGGGTTAGCACTGTGTGGGGCACTGTAATGGACACTGCAGGGGAACATTTTATATGGCGCTGCGGGGGGCATTTTAAATGGCACTGGTGGGGGCATTGTATCTGCTTTGGGGAATTATTTGTGTATCTGGCACTGCTGGGGGCATTATTTGTGTATCTGGCACTGCTGGAAGGCATTATTTGTATATCTGGCACTGCAGAGGGGCATTATTTGTGTATCTGGCATTGCTGAGGGGCATTATTTGTGTATCTGGCACTACGCGGAGGGGGACATTACTTGTAGTTGTAAGGCCACACCCACTTTTGTGAGGCCACACCCACTTTCACAGGAACGCACGCACATTGGGGGGAGAGGGTAGCCCCTTCAGAGGTTTTATTTTCCGAAAGTAGATCACACCCCAGTTAAGGTTGGAGGCCACTGCCCTAGTGTGTAAGTGTGTGTTCATGGGCAGGCTAGATGGGTCAAGTGGTTCATATCTGCTGTCAAGTTTTATGTTTCTATACGTCTCTTTTGCAGCCCATCAACAGATTGTCTCAAAGAATGCAGCAACTGTGTTTAGTGCATTCAAATCACAGCCCCATTACCTCATTTCACAGTCCAACGCAGGAGGATCTAACACTTAGGTAAGTTGGTACATGTACAGTATGTGCTTCTTATACTAGTATATTGTGCTCTAGGGACTTCTTTGATGTCACAAAAAGTTATGCTATTGTCTTTTAACTCACCTAGGAAGTATAGCGGCTATGTGACATCAATATATAGCAACTGATGTGTATTCCTGAGCTTAGAAATATACATGCATATCAATTTCAGAGGAACAGAGCCGGCACGCTTGAGAGATGGAGTGCTTACCACTAAGTTCCAGATAGGTAACGCCATCTATGTGCTTATTAATTCATAGTTCCAGTGAGAACACCCTGAGGGTCTCCCCCCTGCAGCTCGCACATACGCAGAAGGACTCCTGGGTCATAAACCCAGAAGTCCTCATAACGCAAGGGACAGCTCTTACAGGACAAGCTGTTTTTTGCATTTATAATTGTAATTATTCATGCTTACGGCGTTAATAAACGCTGCTATGCATACGATAAGTGGAGGATGTATCGCATGCATATACATCCCACCCTATGAATTATATGGGATCACATAAGGACACTAAAGATGTGGGAGGGCTTGTATCTGTAGGTAATGATGTGGGGAAATACTGTAATACACTACATGTTTACAGAGTTGGAGTGGAATGGTTAATTAACATAGTGGGCCGGATGTAATGAAGTTCGAGTTGGCTGGAGGTGCGGGTTCCCGGATGAACTCAGACGTTTTTAAAGTGGCAATCATTTATAATGCATGGTTTCGCCTTGTACATGATTGCCACTTTAATAAAAGGTCCAATGGGGTTATTCATATTTGAACGTAGATGGCTGCATATTCAGCCAGATCTGCATTCATCTCTGCATATGCTAGGGGCTGCCCAGCATGTGTGAGGCCGCTTCCCGATGCGTCCGCAATCTAAGGTTGACTCCTGGCAGCGCGGCCTGGCTGTGCTATCAGGCAGTCAGCAGGCATTTTTTTTTTATCAGAGTGGCTGCGAGTGATGCCACGCAGCTGGCCTGCCATGTTTGCCCCGCCCCCCCCCCCATGTTGCGTCCCCCCCCCTGCCGAAAATGCCCTCTAATGTTGCGTTCCCACCCAAAAAAACGCCCGCCGCTGTCAATCACATTGCAGTCACATCTATTGACAAACTGCGCTGAGGGCCGCATGAGTGGCCAGGTCTAAATGACCCTCCAAGTTCGGCTGGGAACCCAGTCCTCCGGCCAACTCGAACTTCATTACATCCGACCTCGTGTTTAATCACAATGTTTCATATCTAAAATGTATGTTTGGAGGGTTTGTGGTCTTTAAATAAGCATGTACCTTCATGATACCTCCCAGGATGTCAATTCAGTGAATAGGGACAGACAGACACCTAGGGATTGACCACACCACAGTGGGGTTGAGGTGCCCCTAGGCTGCCTCATAGTCCCCTCTGCTACACTATAATTAACAGTGACTGGTGCATGTGGCATTTGTTCATGGCAGTCCTCCCATGCAGAGCAGTGGTGAATATGATATACATCTCAAACTCCAGGCCTGTGGGAAAATAAGGTCTTAACTGAGAAAGCAGGTCAGAGCCTTCAAATCATTATTGTCCCACTGTAATCAGCACAATTGGGTGGTACAGTATGTCTTAGTGCATGTTTGGAAGATGCAAAGTGGCCAAATGATTGGCAGTCATAGAGCCCTGGCTATTAGAGAGAACCCTGTGGAGCAAAGTACACACAATTGACTTGTTGCCTACCATGAGCTCTAGGGAGCCTGGCTTTTGGGTTGATGTAAGTGCTTTGCCTTGGGATTGATAGAGATTATTTTTCATCTGGCATAATGCATAACTTTAATAAGAGTTGAGAGAATTGCATTGTGTTTTGCATCAATGACAGATATTAATAATCACACATGGTCATGTGTACTGATCACAGGCCATCATTACTCTTTATAATGCAGTCTCAGTCCATGCAGTGAATGTAATTGGTTAAATATGTTTCTATTTACCAGGATGCTAAAGCTACGAGATCAAATGAAGAGTGTGTCTTATGAATTAGAGAAAAACAACAGTATTATAGAGAGGTAAGCTACAGTAGTGTGCCTTTTCAACAAATGGTCTTTTATAATCTACAACTAAAAATGGAGATGTGGCTGGTCATGAAAAAGAGGAATGTTTTGTTGATGTCTTATAAACTATGACATAAGCCAGTCATGGCAATACTGTAGATAATAATAGATACAGTAATATGTACAGGTATAGCATATTTTATCTGGTCTTCTGGAGATACATTCATGTCCAGCGCAATGCTCATTTCTCTATCCCAGGTGGAGTATGAGCAGTAAGGTGGCAGCTCTCCTTTAAAACTCCTCTCTTTTCATTAAGGTTCAGATTCTGTAGATGTATGAGGGGCTAAGGGAGTGCACAATGGTGAGATAATACATAAAGACACAACTTTATAGTAGCAAACACGTACATCTATAGGTAATTCACCAGACCGCCGATCCCCGGAACCTAAATAGTATTGATTTCTCCTGACCTTTGATTTTTTCCTCCTGGATTTCTCCTCCTCAGGAGCTCCTAATGAACTTGGAAAACTAAACTTGTTGAGTGGTGACCAGGATGTGACTAGGTCTGATTGGGTGGAGGAGAAATCAGTTGCCAGGAGCAATCAATGCTATTTAGGTTCTAGGGATTGGCGGTCTGGTGAGTTACCGTTGTGTTTTTATGCATTATCTCACCATTGTGCGTCCCCTTACCTACATACTGTATCTCTGAGCTGTGTAATATATGCGCACTTTATAAATAACTGGTAATAATAATACTTATATATAATGTATGTACTTTATAAGACTAAGCTAAGCTATTCTTGCTGCAGTCACTGTAAGTAGTGTTGCTAAATAATATAATGGTGGGTACGTACAGTATGTCATGGGCTGTTTCGGGACTATACAGTACATGAGTAATATAAAAGTGGGCTTTAGTAATTTCAGTTTACCATAAACCGCCAAGGAAACCAGCATTCCATAACAAAGATCTCATAGCTGTGTATATTAACTAACTGCTAAATATAGACATGCTGAAAAACATTATATAAAGAATAATATAAAGAACAGACAGGAAATACAATAATTGCACTTTAAAAAGTAATAAATCAACAAATCAAATAAACTGAAAGATATTTAATACATTAGTCATTCAGGAAGGTAGTTAATGAAATGCGTGTAATAATGATTTATATATATATATATATATATATATATATACATTATTAGCAAGAATATTAGAAACTGTATTACACATGTAAAAAGTAAACACATTGTAACTGGGTAAGTTATCATATGTCTTATAAAAATGTATTTTATTTTTTTAATGGGTAGCACATTTTAAACATACAGTTCATCGTCCTTTTCTGATCAGTCATCCTACAGTCATTATCTCATTTTCAAAGTGTCTCTGGAGGGCAGACAATTGAGGGGGTTCAGGAATCAGTGGAAAAGAGGCACATGCCACATCTACATGGATTTTAAATAATCAAGTAGCTTCTGCCATCTAGCATCTACTCCACTAACTTTTAACATAGTGGAATGTGCCTATTTCTCACCAACAGCAAAATACAAATCTCTTGTATTATATTTCTAGACGTATCTAGCTGAAAGGGGCCATGACACTTTGTGGCATGAGCCTCTTTACCAGTGGCTACCAGTTATACATACATACCTACTCTCACTATGTCATGTGAAGACAGAAGGAAGGGGAATATTTTACAGTAGAGACAGAGTTTGGATGGGTGTTCCAAAGGCTTACTGCTCACTATGTCATGTGACATGACTGTGGTTGCCATGGTAATCACATGGCATCTTGGAACTTGTGCAGAATGAAAGATCATTAAAAGCAGCCTGAAACAAACTATGGACAAATGGAAATTCCAATGATTATTCTTTCAACTTGCTATAGTTATGTTGAAAATAAAACTCCAAAAAAAAAATTTTTTTTTTTAATTAGTAGTACTGAAAGCCAAATTCCATGTCTGAGCCAGTTAGATGGCTCTCACATGCCTTACAATGTTAACACCTTATCATTAATGTTACAATAATTTACTGTAAATCTATAGTTTTTTCTCCATTTATCAAAAGTAATCTGCAGTGTTTGTAAATTTGACATTTTTAACTTGATGCATGACAACATATTTCACATTCTTTTTTGTAGCCTATAATCTCCACCAGCAAACAGTCACTAACAGAATTCACTGTTTAAAATAGGTTTCATTTATAACACATGATCAGACAGAATTTGTAACAAATTAGTAAAACCACTCATTTTCAAAAGATTAATAGGCATTTTTTTTTTTTTTTTACTTTAAGTATTGCAAAAATGTTTTGTTTTTGTTGTTTGTTGTTAAGGGACTAAGGGGTACATTTACTAAGCAGTGATAAGAGCAGAGAAGTGAGCCTGTGGAGAAGTGCCCATGGCAATCAATCAGCACTGAAGTAACATCTATGATTTGCATGCTATAAAATGATACAGAGCTTCTGATTGGTTGATGGGGAAATATCTCCACTGGCTCACTTCTCTGCTTTTATCACTGCTTAGTAAATGTACCCCTAAGTATTTTTCTATATTTAACTTTTGTAATCACCATCCTGATATGGCAGTAAAGGAACATGAATTCCTGCAATGATTTTTAAATAGGATTCCCCTATCTGCAATCTTGGGGATTACCTCTGATAATAGCAGTGTTGTAAATGATGCTAATCCTTTGATGCATAGAATCATTTGAAGAAAAGCCCTATCACTGGGGAAAACAGCTGTTTTCATCTTCAATAGGGCTTTATAACTGGTGATAAATGGGCACCTAAAGAATGATCTGTACCTACATATTACATTTTACTAACATCTACCAACCCCTAGCCAATGCCCCAGGTGCAGGATCAGATTAACAATAGGACGGATGGAGCTCCAGGCCCCCCAACAAAAATAAGCATAGTGGATCCGCTGGAGACTGGCAGTGTGTACAGAAAAGAAAAAGTACATTTCTGTTGCAGCCAATGCAAGGTCCTGCCTCCTTCCAACACCTCTACCACATACAGTACCATCCTGCTAGTGCAGGAATCACCTACAACTATAATAACTGAGTACTTGATACAGTGCTCTATTATTGTTGTATAGTTACCATGGTGGTTGCTGAACTGTATTAAGGGGAGGGGGCACACAGGCTGGAGGCTAGACGATGTGAAACATACTCATTGCGTAACCCTGCAGTTGTGGTACATAAAAGGGAAGATATGCAGGCTGGAGTGACTGTCACCACTTCCAACTTTCTTGTTTCCTCCTTCTTGCATGGGCTTTGATGGGACCTCTAACTGTGGGAGCATGCTCTGAGCTACTGCAGGCTATAGTACATAGCCAGAATAATACCCTGATCAGGATCAAGCTTTGTTGGAGGGAGGGGTGTTATCGTACACCAAGCAGATTACTGAGTAGTAATAATAATATTATATGTATAGGCTTACCATACTATCCCTTTAAACTGGGATGCTCATTGAGTACACAGGTTCTATGGCTGATTAATTTAAAACCAGAAGAAATGCAGGCTTGAAGTCAGCTACAGAACCTGTGTAATTCATTAGTGTCACAGTGTAAAGGGACAGTATGGTAAGTCTATATATATGTCTCCTGTGTCCTTCAAACTCTGTCCCTTCCATGTCACCTCTTTCCTGCCCTGTCATCTCTGTTCTGGTCCTGTCATACCCTGTCCTGTGCTCACTGTCCTGTCCCTATCGCCACTATAGTGTCCCTGTCACCTCTGTCTTGTTCCTGCCCCCTCTGTCCTTTTTCTGTCCCCTCTGTCACGTTCCATTCACTCCTCTTTCCTGTCTCCTCTGTCCTGGTGCTGTCACCTGTGTCCTTCCACCACTGTCTTGTCCCTGTCACCTGTTTTCTGCCATGTCACCTCTGTTCTGGTCCTGTCACCTCTGTCCTGTGCCCACTGTCCTGTTCCCGTCCCATCTATAGTGTCCCTGTCACCTCTGTTCTGTCTCTGTCCTCTTTGTCCTGTACCTGTCCTGTACCTACTGTCATGTTCCTGTCACCTTTGTCCTGTCCCTGTCCCGTCTGTCCTGGTCCTGTCATCTCTGTCCTGTCCTTGTCACCCCTCATTCTTGCCCTGTCATCGGTGTTCTGTCCCCAATGTTCTGTCCCCATCTCCACTTTTCTCTCCCAGTCACCTCTGTTCTGTCCCCTCTGTCCTGTCCCTATCCCCTCTGTCCTGGTCCTGTCATCTGTTATGTCATTGTCACTCCTCTCTCCTGTCCTGTCCCCACTTTTCTCTCCCCGTCACGTCTGTCCTGACCCTGTCACCTTAGTTCTGTGTTGGAAAGTTAGGAGGACTATAGAGAACAGCAAAGTACTATAATGATAACCCAATAGCAACCCTAAATGGCTGTCTAGCTGAGCTACAGGAGTGGATGAGTGCTAGTTGGCTGCGACTGAACCCGGATAAAACATAGGTCCTTATGATAGGACCGCAACATCAAAGGACAAGACTGCAGCATAGCCAACCAACTGGACTTACACTCTGGAATTCGGAATTACAAACCACTGATCGTTTGCGGAATCTTGGCATTGTCCTGGATGGTGGCTTGACACTTAAACATCAGATATCAGCCACAATCAAATCCTCATTCTTTCACCTGAGGAACATAGCCAGAATCATCCACGCATTTGTATCATCTAGACTACTGTAATGCCCTTTACCTTGGTCTCCCAGCAAAAGAATTGCACCGCTTACAGCTGGTGCAAAACACAGCTGCCAGGCTGTTAACCAACCAGCCCCGTTCTAGCCACATAACACCCATACTCTACTCCCTTCACTGGCTGTCTGTAAAATGGCGAATCATCTTCAAGATTGGCTTACTGAGTTTCAAAGCACTACATGACCAGGGCCCAATGTACCTGAAGCAGTTTCTGACCCCATACTGCCCCACTCGATTACTATGATCTGTAGATGAAGGACTTTTAGCAGTACCTAGAATCTCCCGTGATTCATCTGGGGGTCGAGCTTTTAGTCCTGCGGCTCCGACTCTGTGGAACTCACTTCCCCGCACAGTGCAAGAGGCCCCAACTATAGAATCCATCAAAAGTAGACTCAAGACTTTCCTTTTTACTCAGCATTCCCATAATTGTCCCTTTAGTATCTACATGCTTCTGTATTTTATGAAAATCTGTTCTGTACTTCATTATTTTCTGTACTATATTATGCTATGTATCTGTTAAGCGCCTTGAGTCCTATTGGAGAAAGAGCGCTATATAAATAAAATTATTATTAGTATTATTACTAAGGGGCCCATTTATCATTGATCGCATATTCAATGCGATCTGGGTGAGATTTTAGCATCAATATGTGATCACATTGGCGGGATGTATGATTGGGCATCCATACGGACATGGGCTCCGAAAGATGTGCGCAGTGAGATGCTGGGGCTTCTCCGCATGTGCGGTCCCACTGACCGCACATGCACAGAAGCCATTTTCCTGGGAGAGTTCCAGAGGATCCCTGAATCCACGAATTGTAGCCTATAAGCTACAATGAGCTACTACTATCTTCATATGGTGGTAGCTGCCAATGGTAGCTGCAGGGGTCAATTTCAGGAATGCTTCGCATTCTGGAAATTGATAAATTTGGCAGCATTGCATCGCCATAGATACCTGTGAGGGATGCGGCTACTGGTGCGAATGGAGGGATTGCAGCAGGGATTCAAAGCATACTTAATATTTGCTGCAAACCCCCCAAAAAACCTGTTCTGTAAATTGTTTGATAAATGGGCCCCTTAGATAGAAATTGAGAGGATGAAGTGGGAAAATAAAGAGGGTCTATTCATTATAGGCCATCTCTCTGCTATGGAAGTGTTACTGCCAGCGATAAACCCCGCTAGAGCAACTCTCAGTATGATGATAGCAGGGACAGCTCACAGAAATCCAGATTTTTGTATTCTATACTACATATTTTTTAACAATATACTCCATTGTTTAAGTAGGTGGCTGCTGTCTCCCAGTATACCAGATGGATTGTGAATCCAGTTAGTAGATAGAAAGCCATAGGCTATTAAACAGTGTGCAAACACATTGCGCTTTAACCTGGCAGGGACTCAGCAAAACCTGGAAGGCATCGCTGAAGCTGCAAAGGCTTTTGTTGGGTCCCCATGGGGACCATACCGCCATGTACAGAAGACGTAAGCGGTACAGTTACAAACAGTAGTTAGCTAGGCTTACTGCAGTTTGCTATAAAATGCAGGCCACACACCCTGTGTAGACCATCCTCTCCCATAAAACTGGTCACACCCCCTGTAACAGCACACAATAGGCCCTTCATAAATTTCAGCTCCAGGCCATGTGCGCCTTAAACTAGCACTGCCTAGGTGCTGCTTTGTGCAGACATTTTTCACTTGGGGTGGGGGAGAAAGTGAGCAGAATAACCAGTCCAATGCTGCAATCAGATTGAAGCTAGTCATTTGTTCTTTCTGTGACTCCTGCCAGGCTGCCCCCTCTGGTAAAAATTATACTGGCAAAAAGAAATGATTTGCTATGTTGTAATACTCCAGGAAACACATCTGCTTAGAGGAGATAATGGAGGGTCGTAAAATATAAAATGTAGGCGGTGGTGCAGATTTAACACAATTTTACAGTTCAGTTTGGATGTAACTGAATTAATTGGAGGTAACTGAGTTTATCCCATATAAAAGAAAATTTGAATGTGGTGGTTTTTAAAATAACGTAAGACATGTGAATATAAACATAAGAAAAAAGTGACAATATTAACATGTTACACATTATGCTTTTTAATGTATGGTCAGTTGTCAAAACTAGCATTTTTTTTACAATATTTGTTTGTTTTTAACTAATCCTGCCTTTCCCAGGTTGAACGTACCCTCATCTACTGGCATCTGACTGTGGGACAATGGTTAGCTGTATGTTTCTACTAACTATAATTTGGCAAATCTGAACGACACTTGAAGTGTACTTAATTACAAATGGACAAATAAGAAGTGCCTAGGAAGAAGAAGGACATCTACACCCAACTGCCAGAGACATATGCAGACTTTTCCTAGGAGATGGCATTTAACAGATGTGTGCTGTTTGAATGCAAACACAGGAGCTGGCCAAGGAACAGCTTCTATGTAAACTATGGCATGGCCATAGCAAGGCTGAGAAGAAAGTTGTATTTCTTACACACACGTGTGTGTGTGTGTGTGTGTGTGTGTGTGTGTGTATATGTATGCATGTGTGTGTGTATATATATATATATATATATATATATATATATATATATATATATATATATATAAAACATCCATTAGAGTCCACACTCACATAGTCCAGTTTCATGCTGGGGTGCGTGTCCAGATGAAGGATAACCACAAAGGTTATAATTCTTGAATAGCCATATGAAGGGAGAGCACTCACCAGACTTCTTAAAAGGTAAATTCTTTATTTTAGCACAGGAAATCAAACAGCTACATCGACGTTTCGGTCCTATCCAGGACCTTTGTCAAGATACAAACACGGTGTGGTGTCCAGACATTTATACCCATCCTGGTTCCCTCCCACCAATCAAGTGGTATCCACCTACATTATGTTCAACAATAAAAATACTCATGGTTCTATGAATAAAATAGATCAACAATCCACCATATGGGTATATACATTTATAAATATCTGCTAAATTGTCCTCAAAACATGATCAATTCGGCTCAATCATGTGTAAACCTCATAACAAATCGGCGTGCGTTCCAGCGGCCGGGTCACTTCCGGTCGGTGAACCGCATATCCGGTCACACGTCCCGGAAGTCAGCCAACTTCCGGTCCGGGACCAGTATACTAGATCCATGGCAACGGAGGTAAACATGACACAAAAAATAAAAGGAAAAGATTCCCCTCACTCACATCCTGTATAGGTTAGATGTGGTGATCCAAAGTGTATTAACTTCATGTTGCTGGTAAATCTATGAACATCGGCATCTATTCCAGCCGTCAGGTTACTTCCGGTCCGTGAACCGCAAACACGATCACGTGTCCCGGACATGTAACCATGCCATGGACATCGAACATATGGTTAATACTGACAAATATTGTTGACATTATAGACAGTATTACGAATAGGTCAAATCAGTAGATATGAAATATTATACAAGTGTCCATAGTGTTCAATAGATCATTTACGCCGATTTTATGAATAAATCAGTTCTCCAAGCACTTGATCTTAATAAAATACTCAGGGTGTCCATCTTCAAGTTGGGATAATCAACCATTATCCATGCTGAAAAATAAAGTGTGAAGTTAGTAAGGCTACAGACCAATCAAGTAGACGAGACAGACCGCAAAAAAATAAAAAATATTAAAAAAAAAAAAAAAATTATAAAAAATGAAAAATAATGTTATTAACTTCCGGACTTCAGCCCAAAAATATGCCATAGTGAATGGCATCATTAAGTCCCCGTGGTCGAATGGTATCAAGATGAAAAATCCAGGAGGCCTCCTTTTTGAGAAGTATTTTAGCACGATCTCCACCCCTTCTTGGAGGATCCACTCTATCAATTATCATGCATCTCAGTGTAGCCAGTGAGTGTTTGGCCTCAGCAAAATGCCGGGCCACCGGTTTGTCCGAGGTACCGTCTGTGAGTGCCGACCTAATAGATAGTCGGTGATTGGCCATTCTCTCACGAAATGGACGTATAGTCTTACCGACATATACTAGTGAGCATGGGCACATTAGTATATAAACCACATAATCTGACGTACAAGTCACCCTTTTTCGGATATAAATTTTCTTGCCTGTATGAGGATGATGAAAGAATGTACCCACCATCATCCCCCTGCAAGTCGTACAATTGATGCAGCGGTAGCATCCTGGTTTGTTTGTGTTTAACCAGGTATTAGTGGATGAAACTTGTATCCTATCAGGTAACATGAGCAGATCCTTCAAATTTTGTGCTCGTTTGAAGCTCACTAGAGGTTTTTTAGGTAATTTCTTGGTCAGCGACGGGTCGGACTTGACAATGGGCCACATCTTGTGAATGGCATTACGTATGGTGGATCCAGCACCGTCAAAGGTGGTCGTGATCACAAATGGATTGTCATTCTTCGGTCTGATGGAATTGCCTCTATCAAAGATGTTTCTGGCTTTGTCCAGACATCTATTGATAGTCTGATCGTCATATCCACGTGATGAGAACCTCTGTTTCATCTCTTCAATTTGATATCTTGCTGTCATAGAATCGGAGTTATTACGAAGCACTCTCAAAAATTGAGAGATTGGTAAGTTCTGTTTGAGCGGTCCTGGGTGATAACTATCAAAATGCAATAAAGAATTGCGATCTGTCTCTTTACGATATAGTCTGTAGCCGTAGCCCAGTTCTGTGCTAAAGACACAAACATCCAAAAACGAAACAGATTGGACACTAAATTGCATAGTAAATCTAATCGGTGAGTCTAGAGAATTTAATTTTTCCATCATTAGCTGTAGAGATTGTTCAGTACCTCTCCATAGCAGAAAGACATCGTCTATAAATCTACGGTAGAAAGCAATACTATCTCCAAACAGCGGGACTATGTTCTCAGTCTCATAGGCATCCATAAATAAATTAGCGTACGAGGGCGCTATATTACTACCCATCGCGGTACCCGCCGTTTGGAGATAGTATCGCTCACCGTATCGAAAGTAGTTACAGGTGAGTATCAGTTCAAGTAATTCAATCAGAAAATCAACAGGAGGAGAACCCACATGATGTCGAGTAAGGACCCGTCTCACCGTCTCTATACCGGCACCATGTGGGATCACCGTATAAAGTGACATGACATCCATGGTGACAAGCAAATCACCAGGTACATGTGGTAATGAGTCAATCAATTCCAAAAAGTGACCTGTATCACGAAGATAACTTTTGGTATGCTTTACACAAGGTTGTAAAAATGTGTCTAGATATTGTGCTACTGGTGAAAACAGGGAGTTACGGGCCGAAATTATAGGCCTACCTGGCGGAGTATCGAGAGTTTTGTGGACCTTTGGTAGAAGGTATAAGATTGGACAAATGGGATATTCAGTTCTAAGAAATCCTAGAGTGTCTTCATCAATCCACTTATTGTTAATAGCTACATTCAATAGGCTATCCAGACATGTTTTAAAACCCACTACCGGGTCACAATCAAGTAACCTATAGGTACCAGTGTCAGCTAGTTGTCTTAATGCCTCAGTGTGGTAATCAGACGTGTTCAAGATTACCACCGCCCCTCCCTTGTCAGCTGATCTAATCGTGATTTTAGGGTTCTCTTTAAGATTGGTTAATGCCTGTTTCTCCACAGGGGTAAGATTATATCGGGTTCTACCCTGTTTCCCAAGTGATATTCTGATGTTATCATCTAGCATCCGGGTGAATGTCTTGATACTGGGGTTATAGGATACAGGGTCATATGTGCTTTTTTTCTTGAACGATTTCATAATTCCAGTGTTGTCACTGGTTTGATCAAATTTCTCAGCAAGTCTCAGTTTACGTCCTAATTTATATTTATCAATTGACCAATTGAATTTATTAAATCTAGGTGTAGGGACGAAACTAAGACCCTTTGACAGTAAACTAATTTCAGATTCAGTCAGAGTATGTGAGGATAAGTTAATTATCGATTCTTTAGATTCTTGTTTTGTTTTTTCTTTTCTTTTGAATTTGCCCCGCCTGAGGTGGGGCCTTCTGCGTTTAAATTAAAGTCACCCACCCGTGAGCGTGTATTGGCTCGAGGAAGTGGTGGTCTTCTAGCCAATTGTGAGTCAGAAGTGTCCCTTTCTGAAGAAGAATTACTGTCAAGCTGAGAATGATCAAATCTTTGTCTGGAGTTTCTAAATCTAAATGGTACAGGGTTGTCACTACCAGTAAGCCACCGGTATACCCGGTGTTCCTTATAATCTCTGTCTACTTTCTCTAGTTTAGTCCTTTTAAAGGAAATCAGCTCTTTGCGATATTTATCAGTCTGTTGTTTCAATTTCACCATCCACTGTTGTGAGGTATCTGACTGCAATGTCTCCACAGCACCAGGACGAAACTGTGCGATCTCACTCCTTATCTTTTTTAAGTCAGCCCCCACCTCCTCTATTACTAGAAGAAGCAAATCAAAGGAGCATTTATTAAGAACAGTGCACCACCTGCTGCAAAAGGTCGGATTACTTCTACCAATCGTGGGTATATTGTTCAAACGAAAACCACGAGGGATTTGTTTTAATGGATGTTTTTATTAATATGCATTGCTTTGTGCATAATTGGTCCAGCACCCTTCTAATATTTATATGATTTTTTCTGGAGATACTATTTATTAAACATATTCAAGAGGATCTGGTCTGGTGGACGGACTTACTCTCTGGTTTCCAGAGTACAAGTGAAGTGGCTCGGCTTTTTTCTATGCTGGTTTTTTTGATTTAATCTTATTTATTTTTTGTAATTTTTCTGTTTTCCTTTTTTTTCTTTTTTTGATGATAATTGAAAACTTTTTGATTAAAGCCCAGTTCTGTGATAATAGACTAAATATGCTATAACTTTATCTGTTTGTACTAATGGAGAATCTTGTATCAACTGAGTTATTATTTGCCGCTGAGCATGACTTATTGGCTTTGACTGATGAGGACGCTGAACGTGTATTATCAGAATTCAGTGATTTTGAAAAACTTCCAGCTGAGAATTTAATTGACACTTATCACAAATTGGCAAATCTAGAAAAAAGAGAAGTGGACCTCCTGCTGCATGGTCAATTTTTATCCGATTATTTTCGTAAAAAACAAATCCCTCGTGGTTTTCGTTTGAACAATATACCCACGATTGGTAGAAGTAATCCGACCTTTTGCAGCAGGTGGTGCACTGTTCTTAATAAATGCTCCTTTGATTTGCTTCTTCTAGTAATAGAGGAGGTGGGGGCTGACTTAAAAAAGATAAGGAGTGAGATCGCACAGTTTCGTCCTGGTGCTGTGGAGACATTGCAGTCAGATACCTCACAACAGTGGATGGTGAAATTGAAACAACAGACTGATAAATATCGCAAAGAGCTGATTTCCTTTAAAAGGACTAAACTAGAGAAAGTAGACAGAGATTATAAGGAACACCGGGTATATCGGTGGCTTACTGGTAGTGACAACCCTGTACCATTTAGATTTAGAAACTCCAGACAAAGATTTGATCATTCTCAGCTTGACAGTAATTCTTCTTCAGAAAGGGACACTTCTGACTCAAAATTGGCTAGAAGACCACCACTTCCTCGAGCCAATACACGCTCACGGGTGGGTGACTTTAATTTAAACGCAGAAGGCCCCACCTCAGGCGGGGCAAATTCAAAAGAAAAGAAAAAACAAAACAAGAATCTAAAGAATCGATAATTAACTTATCCTCACATACTCTGACTGAATCTGAAATTAGTTTACTGTCAAAGGGTCTTAGTTTCGTCCCTACACCTAGATTTAATAAATTCAATTGGTCAATTGATAAATATAAATTAGGACGTAAACTGAGACTTGCTGAGAAATTTGATCAAACCAGTGACAACACTGGAATTATGAAATCGTTCAAGAAAAAAAGCACATATGACCCTGTATCCTATAACCCCAGTATCAAGACATTCACCCGGATGCTAGATGATAACATCAGAATATCACTTGGGAAACAGGGTAGAACCCGATATAATCTTACCCCTGTGGAGAAACAGGCATTAACCAATCTTAAAGAGAACCCTAAAATCACGATTAGATCAGCTGACAAGGGAGGGGCGGTGGTAATCTTGAACACGTCTGATTACCACACTGAGGCATTAAGACAACTAGCTGACACTGGTACCTATAGGTTACTTGATTGTGACCCGGTAGTGGGTTTTAAAACACGTCTGGATAGCCTATTGAATGTAGCTATTAACAATAAGTGGATTGATGAAGACACTCTAGGATTTCTTAGAACTGAATATCCCATTTGTCCAATCTTATACCTTCTACCAAAGGTCCACAAAACTCTCGATACTCCGCCAGGTAGGCCTATAATTTCGGCCCGTAACTCCCTGTTTTCACCGGTAGCACAATATCTAGACACATTTTTACAACCTTGTGTAAAGCATACCAAAAGTTATCTTCGTGATACAGGTCACTTTTTGGAATTGATTGACTCATTACCACATGTACCTGGTGATTTGCTTGTCACCATGGATGTCATGTCACTTTATACGGTGATCCCACATGGTGCCGGTATAGAGACGGTGAGACGGGTCCTTACTCGACATCATGTGGGTTCTCCTCCTGTTGATTTTCTGATTGAATTACTTGAACTGATACTCACCTGTAACTACTTTCGATACGGTGAGCGATACTATCTCCAAACGGCGGGTGCCGCGATGGGTAGTAATATAGCGCCCTCGTACGCTAATTTATTTATGGATGCCTATGAGACTGAGAACATAGTCCCGCTGTTTGGAGATAGTATTGCTTTCTACCGTAGATTTATAGACGATGTCTTTCTGCTATGGAGAGGTACTGAACAATCTCTACAGCTAATGATGGAAAAATTAAATTCTCTAGACTCACCGATTAGATTTACTATGCAATTTAGTGTCCAATCTGTTTCGTTTTTGGATGTTTGTGTCTTTAGCACAGAACTGGGCTACGGCTACAGACTATATCGTAAAGAGACAGATCGCAATTCTTTATTGCATTTTGATAGTTATCACCCAGGACCGCTCAAACAGAACTTACCAATCTCTCAATTTTTGAGAGTGCTTCGTAATAACTCCGATTCTATGACAGCAAGATATCAAATTGAAGAGATGAAACAGAGGTTCTCATCACGTGGATATGACGATCAGACTATCAATAGATGTCTGGACAAAGCCAGAAACATCTTTGATAGAGGCAATTCCATCAGACCGAAGAATGACAATCCATTTGTGATCACGACCACCTTTGACGGTGCTGGATCCACCATACGTAATGCCATTCACAAGATGTGGCCCATTGTCAAGTCCGACCCGTCGCTGACCAAGAAATTACCTAAAAAACCTCTAGTGAGCTTCAAACGAGCACAAAATTTGAAGGATCTGCTCATGTTACCTGATAGGATACAAGTTTCATCCACTAATACCTGGTTAAACACAAACAAACCAGGATGCTACCGCTGCATCAATTGTACGACTTGCAGGGGGATGATGGTGGGTACATTCTTTCATCATCCTCATACAGGCAAGAAAATTTATATCCGAAAAAGGGTGACTTGTACGTCAGATTATGTGGTTTATATACTAATGTGCCCATGCTCACTAGTATATGTCGGTAAGACTATACGTCCATTTCGTGAGAGAATGGCCAATCACCGACTATCTATTAGGTCGGCACTCACAGACGGTACCTCGGACAAACCGGTGGCCCGGCATTTTGCTGAGGCCAAACACTCACTGGCTACACTGAGATGCATGATAATTGATAGAGTGGATCCTCCAAGAAGGGGTGGAGATCGTGCTAAAATACTTCTCAAAAAGGAGGCCTCCTGGATTTTTCATCTTGATACCATTCGACCACGGGGACTTAATGATGCCATTCACTATGGCATATTTTTGGGCTGAAGTCCGGAAGTTAATAACATTATTTTTCATTTTTTATAATTTTTTTTTTTTATATTTTTTATTTTTTTGCGTTCTGTCTCGTCTACTTGATTGGTCTGTAGCCTTACTAACTTCACACTTTATTTTTCAGCATGGATAATGGTTGATTATCCCAACTTGAAGATGGACACCCTGAGTATTTTATTAAGATCAAGTGCTTGGAGAACTGATTTATTCATAAAATCGGCGTAAATGATCTATTGAACACTATGGACACTTGTATAATATTTCATATCTACTGATTTGACCTATTCGTAATACTGTCTATAATGTCAACAATATTTGTCAGTATTAACCATATGTTCGATGTCCATGGCATGGTTACATGTCCGGGACACGTGATCGTGTTTGCGGTTCACGGACCGGAAGTAACCTGACGGCTGGAATAGATGCCGATGTTCATAGATTTACCAGCAACATGAAGTTAATACACTTTGGATCACCACATCTAACCTATACAGGATGTGAGTGAGGGGAATCTTTTCCTTTTATTTTTTGTGTCATGTTTACCTCCGTTGCCATGGATCTAGTATACTGGTCCCGGACCGGAAGTTGGCTGACTTCCGGGACGTGTGACCGGATATGCGGTTCACCGACCGGAAGTGACCCGGCCGCTGGAACGCACGCCGATTTGTTATGAGGTTTACACATGATTGAGCCGAATTGATCATGTTTTGAGGACAATTTAGCAGATATTTATAAATGTATATACCCATATGGTGGATTGTTGATCTATTTTATTCATAGAACCATGAGTATTTTTATTGTTGAACATAATGTAGGTGGATACCACTTGATTGGTGGGAGGGAACCAGGATGGGTATAAATGTCTGGACACCACACTGTGTTTGTATCTTGACAAAGGTCCTGGATAGGACCGAAACGTCGATGTAGCTGTTTGATTTCCTGTGCTAAAATAAAGAATTTACCTTTTAAGAAGTCTGGTGAGTGCTCTCCCTTCATATGGCTATATATATATATATATATCTCACATATATATATATCTGCACTCACTATATTAACTATGAATAATAAACAGTGAAGTTTTACAGATGGAGCCTTCTTTATCTATGCCGTAGTGGCAGGCGTGCACTCCCGGCGTGACTAGGCGATCCATCCACCTAGTCACACCGGGAGTGTACGAGCCGGTTCCCATTCACAGCGTCTCTGTTCGGGTGTGCGGACGGAGACGCTCTCCATTAAAGTGAATGGCGAGCGTCTCCGTCCGGGCACGCGCGGCTGTCCAGACGGAGACGCTCACAGTGACTAGGTGCGCCCAGGCGGGCGCACCTAGTCACAGAAGATGGCAAGACAACGGAGGCCCCATCTGTAGTTCTTGTATTGATCAATGCAACTGAGTAGGACCTGCAGTAAAGTGGGTTCCCTCGCCGGGGGCTGCAGGCTTAAATGCATTGCTCAATACATGACCTAAAACTCCACTGTTTATTATTGTTAGTTAATATAGCGAGTGCAGGGCCCCTGTGATTTCTATTTAAACAATGTTGTCACATACCATGTTGCACACCAAATCTAGGAATAGGTAAGTGCTGTGGAATATATATATATATATATATATATATATATATATATATATATATATATATATATAGTGTGTGTATATGTGTGTATATATATATATATATATATAGTGTGTATATATAAGTAATCTCTTTTCTATTTTAAGTCTCAAGCTGTGTACTTTTCTAAAGCATGAGCCCTTTTTCTTAGTTATCATCTCCTTTTCAAAATCTCTCTGGAGAAAAAAAAAAAGAAGTGTGTCTATCTCATACCTCCCAACATGACCTCCTCCAGGAGGGACAGAATGCTCTGCTCCTGGACTGCCCTCTAAATTTATGATTGCCGGCACATGTGGTGAAACACCTTTCTCATCCGTTAACCTGTTTAACACTGGTGCCGGCAATCATAGATTAAGAGGAAAGTCCAGGAGCAGAGCATTTTGTCCCTCCTGGAGAGGGTCATGTTGGGAGGTATGCTATCAGATACACTATCCCAAATCTCCACTTGCAGATGGGGCAGTAAGGTGCTGTTTGCAGTTAGCAGAAGCTTACAGGAGGCATGTGGACAGAATTGCGGTCCACTCAAACATAAGCATATGATATGATTTCAGACTGATCCTTTGCACCCTGGATAGGGCTGGTGCAAATCCATTCTCATAGGGCCTAATTCAGACCTGATTGTAGCAGCAAATTTGTTTGCAGATAGGCAAAACCATGGCCCACATTCCGAATTGTTGGCTATTTGATGCGCATGTAAACAGTGTTCGCACGGCAGCGAACACATCGCAAGAATGCAAACAAACGGCCACCACGTACTACTGCAAACGACCATGCACCAATGCACAA
The DNA here is from genome assembly GCF_028390025.1 of Pseudophryne corroboree. Classification (NCBI taxonomy): domain Eukaryota; kingdom Metazoa; phylum Chordata; class Amphibia; order Anura; family Myobatrachidae; genus Pseudophryne; species Pseudophryne corroboree. Next base: position 683,549,188 of record NC_086445.1, read on the forward strand.
AGTGGGTGTGTATTATGTAGCATTGCATGGTAGTGACCCGTTCGCATGACTGCCAAACGCATCGCTAGTAATAAATACACCGTCGTAAATGTGCAATTCCTTCGCAGGCGTACACATGTTTGTTATTTTGCAAATATTCGCACAGTACTTGGTCCCCCCCCCACCCACTTGGTCCGTCCCCCCCCCTAAACAATTAATTGTCTCCCTTTCTCAATTAAGAACCCAATTAGGGTAATGATTGCACAATTAAGTGTTCAGAGACTTCAAAATGAAGAGTTAGGCAACCTAATTTCACAATACCATTTATTTTATTTTTTTAGTTTGAGGTTAACCCCTCGGTTTGACTATATTTGTCCGATAGCGCCTAATTTAAATGTGTGTAATCCTTCACTGACATAATGTACAGTACATGCCACATTTTTCTCTCTCTCTTGTTTTAGGTTTAGTGTGTGTTAAAATGGGGAGTGAGAAAGTATTAAACAATCAGCTCCTAACTGTCAGGACACACTCTTTGGTTTTGAAGTGTCAGTTAGTAGTTCATTAAGTCGCCATTGCTCACTATTCATTGTTTCCATTTTCAAATTCTTAAACAGCTCTACCTATGTTTTTGTATTGTAAAACAACAGACCACACCATTTGTTCAATTTAAACTTTTTTATTTTTTTTCTATAGTTTTTTTTGGCAATTTGTAAACAAACACAAAAATTAAATTTAAAACATTTTTTGCAAAAATTCTATCTCCTGTAGAAGACCCCGACAATGGGCCGCCATTCGGCCCAAGCTTTGGCCAATCAGGGCATTGGGATCTCCAATGGCATCATCTGTAATGAATGTAAACAGTACTAAATTAGTTTCTCACACTACACAATATAGAAGCAAGCCACAAAACACACTTTGACCGGTCACTAGCTAGGTCAGGGATGTCTATTCTTTGGTCCTCCAGCTTTTGAGGAGCTATAAATACCAGCATGGCCTGCAATGTAATCCCAAAATAGCCATGCTAAAACGGCTGCAGGCCATGCTGGTATGTGTACTTCAGCCACATCTGGAGTGGCCAGGGCTCACCATTTCGTGTGTAGGCCTAGCCTCAGCAGACTGCGTCTCTATGGGGTATATGCAATTGCCGGCGAATCGCGGCAATTTTTCGCCCGTTTTTTTAATTCGACACAATTCGACCGTCGAATTCCGGCAAGTGGGTGCCGAAATTCAACATATTCAATAAAAAACGGATTTGACAGTCCCACTGTCGAAAAACGGCCGATTTGACGGATTTTGTTCCGATTTTTTAAAAACGGAAAAAAACGGTAAAAAACCCGGAAAAAAAATTGCGTGGGGTCCCCCCTCCAAAGCATAACCAGCCTCGGGCTCTTCGAGCCGGTCCTGGTTCTAAAAATCCGGGGGGAAAACTGACAGGGGATCCCCCGTATTTTTAAAACCAGCACCGGGCTCTGCGCCTGGTGCTGGTGCAAAAAAATACGGGGGACAAAAAGAGTAGGGGTCCCCCGTATTTTTTACACCAGCATCGGGCTCCACTAGCTGGACAGATAATGCCACAGCCGGGGGTCACTTTTATACAGCGCCCTGCGGCCGTGGCATTAAATATACAACTAGTCACCCCTGGCCGGGGTCCCCTAGGGGAGTGGGGACCCCTTCAATCAAGGGGTCCCCCCCCAGACACCCAAGGGCCAGGGGTGAAGCCCGAGGCTGTCCCCCCCCATCCAAGGGCTGCGGATGGGGGGCTGATAGCCTTGAGAAAAAAGAAAGAATATTGTTTTTTCCAGTAGTACTACAAGTCCCAGCAAGCCTCCCCCGCAAGCTGGTACTTGGAGAACCACAAGTACCAGCTTGCGGGTGGAAAAACGGGCCCGCTGGTACCTGTAGTTCTACTGGAAAAAAAATACCCAAATAAAAACAGGAGACACACACCGTGAAAGTAAAACTTTATTTCACACCTGCCGACACACACATACTTACCTATGTTGACCCGCCGACTGCCACGTTCCCCTCGTCACTGAAGAATCCGGGGTACCTGTGAAAAAAATTGTCGAATTTGACAAATGTCGAATTTCAAAAAGTCGAATTTGGAAAGTCCGTTTTTTTGACGAAAAGTACTGAATTGCATTGTCGAATTTTTTGTTCGACATTTTCGGGAATTCGACCGCAATTGCATATACCCCTATATCTGCTGGTTAACTACATATCCAAACATGTCCTGACTCAGTGATAGCATGCATTAATACATAAGCTTTGGCAGGGACTGTTGGTATGTCTTTCAGATCAGCATTTGCAGGGTCACAGTTTGAAAACACATGTACCTGTATCTAAATGTCAACTAGTTTAAAAAAACATTTCAGTGTTAGAAATGACTTGCTCTCCCCCGACGGATGAGCAGCACCCTCCACCTCTTCAGGGGCCTCTGCTGCCCACTCCGAGTTTTCGCTTTGGATGGGGGAAGGGGCTTGAAAGGGGGAAGGAGGTAGGATAGGGGAAGGAGGTTGGATGGGGAAGGGGTTTGAAAGGGGGATGGAGGATGGATGGGTGAGGGGGTTTGAGAGGGGTGGTGAGATTGAGAGGGTGAGGGGGTTTGAGAGGGGTGGTAAGATTGAGAGGGTGAGGGGGGTTGAGAGGGGGATAAGATTGAGAGGAGGAGGGGGGTTGAGAGTGGGGTAAGGTTTAGAGGGGGAGGGGGCTGAGAGGGAGAGGAGGAGGAGGAGAATGCTGCTGAGTGATGGGGGGAGGGGGGTTCTGAGGGGGAGGAAGAGGTTTGATGGGGGTGGGTTGTTGAGGGGGAGAGGGTTTGAGAGGAGGAAGAGGAGGATGGTGTTTGATGGGGGGTTGGTTCTTGAGAGGGGGAGAGGGGTTCTGAGGAGGAAGAGGATGTGTGATGGGGTTCGGGGTGCTGAGGGGGGGAGGCTCCGTCTTCCTCCTGTGGCGTTTGGCGTTGTGTTCAGCCTAAAAAAGAGAGTATAAAACATTTGCTTTATGTTTTTTTCACAAAAAACAACAAAACATACTGTAAATGTTAATGTCATATGGGTTATTTTACAGATTTTTTTTTATTATTATTTTTTATTATTTTTTAAACTAATTATTTTTTGGCCTGGTTATTTTGTAACCCTTTGCCATTTCTCATATTGACCAAAGTCAAATTGCACACACACACTGGAATGTACTGTGCCACAGGAGTACACGGGAGTTGTGTGGCGTACCACTGTGCATTGCCCTACCACTTGGCCATATAGGTTGCACGATCCTGCTTGTCCACTTTCAGTATCCATAACACATATGTTAATCCACACTACGCAGGACTATTTCCATTGTAATTGTACACATTGTGATGATCCTGCTTCCTGTAATTCCTGTATATATTCATGAAGGAACACATTCCATGCACTGTAACCGTTTATGTAAAACCAAAGTGCTGTCTGTCTACAGCCTACAGCCTGTGTGGTGACTGTCCACACCCCTACACATGATCCCCTAACCACTCTGTTCCCCAGTGTGTCCTGCAAGACCTAATCCCACACAGTCTCTAAACATACAGTACAAGTGTGATGTGTAATGGTATACATACAAGAATTGTGGGGGTGGTTCAGCTGGCGCTAAGCTGCTCAGATGTAACAGGTCTCTGAATAAATGTCACCACATTTAGATCGCAAATACACAAACCAGAATTTAGAAACACTGTCATACACCACAAGCGCTAAAGAAAGATATCACCATAACGTTCCTTTTTGGACCAGAAGATAGGTTCTATTCTTCTGAGTAGAATCTTCAATTTAGTTCAATACAATATGGAGTTTCTCGAATGTTGATATCATAAAAGACAAAAAATGGCGAGAACAAACCAATGTGTAGTACATACAATCAAGATTTGTTTTCATTCGTACAGTGTCGTGAAATGGATAACAAAAATATGCCCCACTAATATTATACGATTTGAATGCAGACCACCTCAAAGTTTCCTTTTTTGGGGTCAATTTCTTTTTCTATTTATAAAGCCTCCGGAATAGTATAATAGAGTCTCAATCAAACTGGGGGAGGCCTTATCACAGTTTTCTGGAGAAGGCGGATGATGCGTACCCCAACACTCACACTCTGTGTGCTGATGACAAACATATAAAGGTATCTTTCACTCTTTCAGCAATAGAAGTAATCCACTGATCGCGTACCCCAACTCACGGTTTAAAAGGCTTTATAACTCCTATAAGGGTATCTTTGGGTATCTCCTCGGAGGTCTCGATTAGAAGTCTCTGATGTGGTCTCCAAAATGTCAATCACACATGGAAAATAAAGAACAGCCAATGTGTAGGAAGTTCCACTGTTTTCAATGTAGTATGTAGGGTATCTCTAATGAATATTTAAGTAGACATGGAGCGTACCCCACTTACACATGTATGGGGAACTTTAAACATATAATGGTTTCTTTCTTGTCAGACACACACCAAATTGAAACAAGATTTCAGGGATAAACGATCAATGCGTACCCCAACACTCACACTCAGGCGGTAAGTTAGAAGCATATAAAGGTATCTTTTTCTTCTCTAGATATCAATGGATAATCATTCAATATGGCGTACCCCAACTCACGGTTTATTGTGATGAAGGACTCTTATCAAGGTATCTTTAGACTCCCAGTAGAGGATGAGGTTTATGTACTAAGTCAGGTTTGGTTCCATTAACCCCAAAAAGAAGAAAAAATAGCAGGGCTCATACCGGAATTTGGTAAAAAGGGGTCTACAGATTTTATTTTACAGTACAAGTAGAAAGCTATGTGCAGGAACAACCCCGCATGACAATATTACAAGGAAAAATATGTAGAATTAAAAAATCGGCAAAGAGAGAAGATCAACTCTTGCAAAAAAAAATTTTTTTAAATAAAAAAAACAAAAAAAAACAACAATTTAAAAAGTATCAGAAAATCCGGATAAAAAGTGGCTACTCACACTCCAATTTGTCGACGCGTTTCTGCCCACATCTGGGCCTTTATCAAGACATGTTGGAGTGTGTTTGTAGCTTGATATTTAAAGGGCAAAGCGCCAATGGAGGCTGAGCAGGAAGTGATGTCATAATTAGATAAATTTAAATATTCACTCTCCTTGCCGTTTTTTTATTTGCCGTTTTTTTATATACCATGCATAGACTATCATCTAGCTAAAACAGTACTAAATATAGTTCAGAAAACGGACAAACTGTATGAGAAAATCAGACATTAATAAATAATCAATTGAGTGTTATAGCCGCCGGCGGAAGTGACGTTGCGGCACTACGTTTTGTGGGAGATGTAGTTTCTTTCCCCGCACATCCGGTCTTTTGTCGCTCGTAACCCGCCGGACCGGAAACAGAATGCAAGATTTATGGGAAGTGTAGTCTCTTCCATTAGGCATCTCAAAGCGTCACCGGAAACTGTATTGTTTGCCGTGATGTACATGGGAAATGTAGTCCATTAGTGGGCTGCGTTTTGACGTCTAGCCCATTCTTTTGACATGATGTTCCATAACATATGGGGTACAAACATGAAATCCTAGGATGACATTATAGTATGTCTGGTGCAAACAAAATCTAGAAAACAAAATCAGAGTCAGGATATCGATATATATATATATGTATATAGTTACTAATTTTTCCCACATAGGATATCATCCGTATAAACAATCAGTGACATGTCTAATCATTAGGACATAAATAAAGTGCTCATATATATTGCAGTGACACACATATGTATTCATATGATCAGGTGTAAGGGAATGTATTTAGACGTGCAGAATGTCCATTATTGGACTAATTATTTTGCGTGTTATATTAACTCCTTATATGGTCAAAATACTGTAATAAGATTTTAAACTGACAATTCCACCATAAAGTGCCATCATAAAGGATATTAAAATTTAAAATCTAAAGTGCTTTGTAATTAAAAGTGCAATGTAATTGTCAGTGCAGTAATGTGCAGTGTGCAAATCTGTTTGCACCCCAGCTACCTATTTTTTTAAAAAAAGGTGCAACTAATATTAACAAAAAAGTCTGTGAGATTCAAATTATCTATATATATCTTAATAGACCAGATTTTTTTTTTAAGAAACAAAAGGTGGTTTACATGAACCATTTGATTTCAAAGTCGCTGTTTAATCCTGTAGGGGTCAGCGTATTATAATTGTAAATAAGACTCATCTCAGTTTTTGCTAACTGTGTGGCTATATTATTGTTACGTCTGTTCCCTTTTACATGTCTCAGGCCATAGAATCCCGACACCTCAGAAATACGACATCCATGTTTTGACTTAAAGTGGGCTGACAGGGAATGTGTTTCAAGGCCCTTTCTGATGTTTCGAACATGCTCGGCCAATCTCGTTTTCAGAGGTCGAGATGTTCGCCCAATGTATGTCAAATTACATTTGCAACTAATCGCATATATAACATTGCTTGTGTCGCAAGTGATGAAGTCTCTTATTTCAACTACTTTATCATTAATGGATACTTTCTCAATTTTGCTACTTCTCTCACTTTTTATATTTCGACAACCTATACAGTTTCCACACCTGAAGAAACCTTTAGATGTTATTCTGGGTGTGTTTTGTCGGGTGCGTAGGGTGCTAGATACTAATTTAGATTTCAAATTCGGAGCCCTGCGATAAATATGTACCGGTCTATTGGGTACCAGGGGTCCAATCGCCGGATCACTCTTGACAAGATTCCAATGTTTCCTCATGATCTTTTCAATGGACCTATGTTGTGAGGTATACTCAGTAACAAAGGCCCATTCATATTTTTTGTCTTTAACTTTCTCTACGTTACTTGTATCAAGAAGGTTTTGGCGATCTATTTCATTGACCTCCTCAAGTGCTTTGTTAATATTTTCACACTTATATCCACAGGCCTCAAATTTCTGTGTCAATGTAACTGCCTGTTGTTGAAAGACAGCATCCTCACTGCAATTTCTTTTTAATCTTTTAAATTGCCCAACTGGGATGGAATTGAGCCAGCTGCCGTGATGACAGCTGTTGATGGCAATATATGTCCCAGAATCTGTGGGTTTTGAGAAGGTTTTCGTATTGATTCTACCATCTTTAATATAGACCGTGATATCAAGAAAGTTGACTGTTAATTGGTCTATTTGGAATGTTAGATTGATCTCTTTATCATTCGAATTCAACTTGTGGCAAAAGGCATTCAGAGTTTCAATGCTGCCTCGCCAAATGAAGAAGACATCATCGATGTAACGGACATAGGACACCAGGCTCGACCCGACCTCATTGGAGGACCAGATGGTATTGGCCTCCCACAACCCCAAAAAGAGGTTGGCGTAGCTCGGGGCGAACCTGGTGCCCATAGCCGTACCAGTCTTTTGAAGGTAGTAATGATCTTTAAAGAGGAAAAAATTAATTTCAAGGATGAATTGAACACCTTCTACAATAAATTCCCTGATGTCATCAGAAAGGTCTGCAACATTAAGAAAGTGTCTGACTGCCTCTACACCAAACTCATGTTTTATAATGGTGTAGAGTGAAGTGACGTCGGCTGTAACCAAAAAATTTCCCTCTTCCCATTTAATAGACGCCAGAACTTCTAAAAAGTCCTTGGTGTCCTTCAGGTGAGATCTGTTGGATAACACTAAAGGTTGAAGGACATAATCTATCACTTGCGATAGATTTGCAGTGAGGGAGTCAACCCCCGAAATTATCGGTCTGCCTGGGGGATCCACCAAACTTTTGTGGACCTTTGGGAGGATGTACAGTACGGGAGTAATTGGATTCTCTACCAAAATAAAAGAAGCTTCTTTATTGCTTAGAGTCCCCATTTTTTCATATTTCTCAACCATAAGTTTTAATTTAGTGTTGATCTGTTCAGTAGGATTATTCCTAAGTTTTTTATACACCAATGGGTCGTTAAGTTGTCTGAAGACTTCATTTTCATATTTTATAGTATCCATCAGGACAATACCGCCCCCCTTATCCGCAGGTTTGATAATAAAAGACTCAGCCTTTTTTAATTCACCTAGTGCTTTTCTTTCTTTCGCTGTTAAATTATATGTTTTTTTGGGATGTTCTTGTAATTTAGTCATGTCATTCAGGACTAATTTGGAAAAAGACTCCAGGAGGGGTCCCTGGACATGTTTTGGAAAGAAGATAGACTTGGGTCTATAAGGGGTGAGGGATGGAGGATTCACTTGTTCCCTACATTGTTCTTGACTAGCAAAAAAATTTTTTACTGTTAATTTTCTAATGTATTTTTGAACATCCACATAAAGGTTAAATGGATTAATATAGTTACATGGGGCGTATTTAAGGCCCTTTTCAAGCACTGAAACCTCATTTACAGATAAAATGTGAGAGCTTAAATTAAATATTTTGACCTTTTTCAAGGAGTCATTGGGTTCTGAAATCTGTGTATCCAGAAGGCATTCAGCGTTATTGACCAAATCAACAGCAGGAGGTTTTCTTACCCTTCTTTTTTTGTATTTACGTTTTCTGGGTCTGGGTTTACCCCCTCTTTTACCCCTTGACTGATATTGAGTGGTTATCTGAAATTCGTTCGTTGTGTTCTCTCCTCTAAAAAACAAGGTGAGTCTTCCAAATCCTTCAGAGGAGAGAAATAGTTTGGGTCGGAAACTTCGTCCCAATTTCGTGAGAATCTTCTCGACCTGTCTTGTCGAGTAGATATATTGGTCCGAGCCGGAGTCTGCTGATCATATCGGTAACTAGTGTTTCTTGCCCTTGTTTTAAATTTAGTTGTTATGTTCTTTTTGTAGGGCCTATTCCTCCATTCTGGTATGTAGTCCCTATGTTGAGTATCCTCAATCCCACGTCTTATTTCTGTTTGGTATCTGAATCTGTGGGGTGGGGAGGGACGTGATCTGTATCGGGATCTACTATTATTCTTGTCTCTAAAGTTGACATTTTCATGTGAAGATTGTTTTTTTGTTGGCATATTGTACTGGCCATTTTTCCTCATGTTTTTTAATCTTACAGGAGATCTTTCATTACCCGGGACCTCACTTTCGGATTCCCTGGAATTACTTTTTTCCAATTTATCCCTGTTGTATTTTTTTAATTTCCTCTCCATTAGTTGTCTCTGAGTCCTCCTTAGTTTATTCTCTATCTCTTTGTCAAGAACCCTATAGTCCTCTGAGTTACTGTAGGGGGAGGCTAAAGATTTAAATATGGCGATGTCTTCATCGAGTTTGCTTAGTTCTCTTTTTCTCTCTTCAATAATGAGTCTCATTAGAGAGAACGAGCAAGCATCGATGGTATTTTCCCACTCTTTCTTAAAACCCTCTCTGGCCGTTTCAAACGTAGAGATTTTCTGTATTTTTAGGCCCCGAGGGATTATTTCATGAGATAGGTAACGTTCTAAGGTTGTCACCTCCCACCATAATTTACACTCTTTTATAAGAGTTGTTTCCAATTTGCTCATTATTCCATAAATGTCATCATCTAGAAGTTCGGCCTCTATATTGTTATCCCCGAAAGTTTTTTCAAAGAGAGAAAGTCTTTGGTCTCTATATGAAAACATGATGGCCCTTGGGATGAGGAGCAAATTGGATTACAGCTGCCGATCCAAACCACTCCCGATGGTGAAAAATACAAATATACAAACAAGAATTGTGGGGGTGGTTCAGCTGGCGCTAAGCTGCTCAGATGTAACAGGTCTCTGAATAAATGTCACCACATTTAGATCGCAAATACACAAACCAGAATTTAGAAACACTGTCATACACCACAAGCGCTAAAGAAAGATATCACCATAACGTTCCTTTTTGGACCAGAAGATAGGTTCTATTCTTCTGAGTAGAATCTTCAATTTAGTTCAATACAATATGGAGTTTCTCGAATGTTGATATCATAAAAGACAAAAAATGGCGAGAACAAACCAATGTGTAGTACATGGTGTTTGCAAATATGTTTTGACTTGTAATGCTAAAAATCTCACTCACACAAACACAGCTTTAATTGGGTATTACTTACGTTGGAGGATTTGCTGGTGCAGCTGCGCCAGCAATTCAGGCTGACTGCAGCGGAGGTCTGACCACCGCCGCTCCAATTGGATTATGGTCTGCTTTGTGCAGACCCTCGCCCGCAGTATTCTGCCGCACGCTTCCGCGAGTTCGGAATGTATGGACCCGCACAGCCTATGCGGCGGTCCATTAAAGCTGTGAGTAATCGCAGCTCCCTCCTTGAGAATGCGGCAGCTCACATGGTGCCAATGGCGTTTTCTGTACATGGGCATATATTTATAGTGTATGCTAAATGTTGATTGGGCCAAATGTGATGTTGTCATCGTTATTGATAAACTTTATTAATATCAGTACATTGACAGGTTTTTTTTTAAGTTTTTTTTCTTGCGTTCGCAGCTAAAATTCACACATCTATGCGCACATTATACATAAATAAATCAAATCTTAAAAATTAAGCATATATATATATATATATATATATATATATAGAGAGAGAGAGAGAGAAGGGGGGGGGGGTGCTAGCTCACCACATTTGGAGACAGCTATCGGCTACACAAACCCAGATTGTAGAATTATTGTGGTCAGATGTTTTTTTTTTTAAAAATGACAAAACAAAACTCAAAAGACATCATAAACGAGTTTTAGCTAAATAAGCCAAATAAAATAGTACTTTAAATTATATGTAGACAACACGCAACAAAACGGATGTTCACTGGCCAATTACAGACGACTCTAGTTCACAGTCAGTTATGAATCTAATCAAAACACATACACAGCACACTTTAAGAAAAGCCATGTTACCCAAATGTTTGGCAGACTAGATTTGGAATTGTTACACCTCTAAGCTACACAAAGAAGACATGGAACATAGCAAATACACATGCATTTTAGAATAAGACACATGTGTGATGCTTGTCAGTGGGGGTCATTCCGAGTTGATCGTAGCTGTGCTAAATTTAGCACAGCTACGGTCATTCACACTGAAATGCGGGGGACGCTAGTCCGCCCCGTATGTCAGTGCCGGGTCCCCCGCAGAAGTGCAAAGGCATCGCCCAGTGGCGATGCCTTTGCACTTCAAGAGTAGCTCCCGGCCAGCACAGGTTTAGCGTGCTGGCCGGGAGCTACTCATCGCTCCCCGGCCCGCAGCGGCTGCGTGTGACATCACGCAGCCGCTGCGGCCTAGCCACTGTTCGGTCCGGCCACGCCTTCGTTGGCAGGACCGCTCCCACGAAACGACGGCCAAACGCCGCCGTTCCACCCCCTCCCGTCCATCGACTGATTGACAGGCAGAGGCGACCGCAGCCCTGCTACAGCCTTCGGCCGCCTGGCATGCGCCGGCGCACTACAGTGCCGGCGCATGCGCAGTAGAGACCCGTTCGCTTGGCTGCGACAAACAGCAGCGAGCGAACGGGTCAGAATGACCCCCAGTGTCTCCTATTTAGAAATGGGTTCTTACTTTTACATTTCATAGGAGTGTAAATGCACATACCGTCTGTGAGAGTGAGTCAGCTGCACTTGCAGTGTGGAGCCATTTGAGGTTCAACAGCTGCGTTTTATTAGCAATTATTAGCTAGCTATGCCCAGTCAGCCACTTGTAGCACGAGTTCGCTTGCTCTACGTAGCTCAAAACCTACTCCTGCCTGTGCTGCGAACGCTAGTTGTGTATGAGCTACTATCAGCTTTGCAGCGGGGCGAAAACCACACCTGCTACCCTTAGCACACTCCCACAGTAGACACCCACCTTCACACCCCTTTTCGCGAGTTAGCAAAGCCGTGCCCCCTCACCGCCTTCAACACGCCTCTTTGTCGTTGGGCCACTGCGAACACAAAAAGCGTTTGCATTTCTGCACATTCGTCGCACGGCTCACTTTACACATGCGCATTGTTGCGTTTGCGCGTGCGCATTTGGCAAAATTCCACTGCATGTGCACTGCAGAGTGGAGGGGGGCAGATATAACATATGCAGAGAGCGTTAGATTTGGGTGGATTATATTCTTTCTGTGCAGGGTAAATACGGGCTGCTTTGTTTTTACACTGCAATTTAGATTTCAGTTTTAACACACCCCACCCAAATCTAAAGGCCCATATAGACGGGCCGTTGTGGGAGAGATGTGTGCTGAGTGGACCGCTCAGCACACATCTCTCCTCCCGCTCAGCACAGCGCGATGTGTTCTGAGCGTGCAGGGGGAGATGGGGGGGGGGGGGGGGAGTGTGCGCTCATTTCACCCAGCGGGTGAAGAGGCCAATCTAGTACCAGCGGTGCTGCGCATCGCTATCGCTGTAGGGGGTACACATGGAGCGATAATGCTTAAATTCTAAGCAATCTAGTCAGATTGCTTAGAATATCGCTCCGTGAGTACCCCTCTTAACTCTCTCTGCACAAGTTATATCTGCACCCTGCAGTGCACATGGTTTTGCCATCTGCTAACAAATTTGCTGCTACGATCAGGTCTGAATTAGGCCCACAGTGACAACATGTGGATGTATTAGGGTGGAGCATTGTGAAAGGTGGATTTTATGTATAAATTCATTAAATATGTAAATGTATGGAATTGTTTATTTAGCATCTAAAATGTGTTGTTTGCATGTAACATATTATTTTCATTGTACAGTGGATGTTTATAAGTAAATGTATTGCCAAGTGATTGTTGCAAAGAACAATTGTCAAAGTAGCACTTCCTTACTTGGCCAGTGTAGTATGGAAAATGATGATTCTTTTGTGCCAAAGTTGTTTTGAACAACTGTTTACAACTTGAACTTTTTTATATAATAAACTTTTTATATAGATATATATAAGACAGTTCATTTTGTTTATGCTAATTATTGAGTCATCCTATTTATTTTAAAACTGGGGGGGGTAATTCAGATCTGATCGCTGCTGTGCGTTTTCGCCCAGCAGGCGATCAGATCCGAACTGCGCATGCGTATGCACCGCAATGCGCAGGTGCGACGGATGGGTGCAAGGGGATTGCCGGTCAGCGTCGGGTTTGTGCGAAGGATCCATTCGCACGGGCGTTCACAAGGAGATTGACAGAAAGGGGGCGTTTTCAGGGAATGTCTGGAAAAACGCAGGCAGGTCCAAGCATTGGAAGGGAGCATGTCTGACGTCAAATCCGGTCCCGGACAGGCTGATGTGATCGCAGCTGGTGAGTAAGTCCTGGTCTGCGCAGGGACTGCACAAAATCAGTTTGTGCAGCTCTGCTACACATGCGTTCGCACAATTGCACAGTGAAAATACACTCCCCCTGTAGGCGGCGACTATCTGAAGGCAGGACAGCAAAAATTGCTGCCTAGCGATCCAATCTGAATTACCCCCTATGCATGCTTGATATCCTTTCTCTCTAAAACAGACAGAGCTGCCAAGAGAGGGGGTGTAGTGAGAGGAGACATGTACAAAGTGTTGTGGGCCAGTCCATATAAATAGGCACCGCTCTTCAGTGCTAAAGCAAAGTATCTACCAATAGGCCCCAAATTTGTGGGATGGACCTAAAGACAGATGCCATGCCCAAGCCCCTTTCATACACTCATGTCTACATTTCTAGAGACTGCATGTGACCTGAGCAGACATGCCAGGGGGGAATCTCCCTGGGGCCAACTTACCATCTGCTGGACCCCTCAATATTGCCTTGCTCCACCATCTTCTCAGGGCCGGCTCCAGGCACGTTCCAATGGGTGTGGTCCATAGGGTTGACCACACTTAGGTCGACTTGACAAAAGGTCGACATGAGGTATTGTTTTTTTTGGTGTAGTTTTCTTCGTAAAGTGACCAGGAACCCGAATTAGTGCACCATGTCCCCTCGCATGGCTTTGGGCAAGTTACTGTTTCCAAAAGTAGTCCACGTGGATCGTAAAGTATGAAAAAGTAAAAAAAAAAAAAAAAATTGTGAAAAACTCATGTCGATCTAGTACATGTTGTCGACCTAGTAACCATGTCAACCTAATGACTGTCGACCTAAGTGTGGTCCAAGTTCAATAGAGCGGCCGCGTAGGATGTCACACTTAATGGGCGCCGCCAGATCATCGGCACCAGCAGCCCCACAACCCCCCCCCCCCCCACACCCCCACCCCCACCACCCTTCTGGCAGCATTTATCATTAGATACAGGTCATAGTAGTTACCAGCATGGGGGTTGTGTGACTCTGGAGTCGCAGCCTTGCAGGGGATTCATGTAAATCTTCCAGCAGCTCAGCATCCTATCACTCCTCTGCATGTTGCTCCACACCCTGGTCTCTTGCTGCTCCTCCATTTTCTTTCTCCTTTCCCCCTGCATCCACTGACTGGACTGGACTGGACAGCGGCTCTCACAAGTTTCCAAGGTGTGCTTCTTTCCCCTATATCCCCATGTGTGCCTCTTTCCCTTATGTACCTTTATGTGCCTCTTTCTCTATATCCCTATGTGTGCCTCATTCCCCTATGTCCCCATGTGTGCCTCTTTTCTCCTACGTCCTAGAGGATGCTGTGGACACTTGGGGTATTGACAGGATCCGCAGGAGACATGGGCACTTTAAGACTTTAAAAGGGGTGTGAACTGGCTCCTCCCTCTATGCCCCTCCTCCAGACTCCAGTTTAGAATCTGTGCCCAGGCAGACTGGATGCACACCTGAGGAGCTCTACTGAGTTTCTCTGAAAAAGACTTTATGTTAGGTTTATTATTTTCAGGGAGAACTGCTGGCAACAGGCTCCCTGCTTCGTGGGACTTAGGGAAGAGAAGCAGACCTACTTCTGTGAGTTTCAAGGCTCTGCTTCTTAGGCTACTGGACACCATTAGCTCCTGAGGGTCTGAACGCTAGGTACGCCTAGATGCTCGTTCCCAGAGCCCGCCGTCACCCCCCTTACAGAGCCAGAAGTCAGAAGACGGGTGAGTAGAAGAAGATCTGAAGACTTCAGTGACGGCTTTGAGGTACCGCACAGCGGCCACGCTGCGCGCCATGCTCCCACACACAGACGGCACTACAGGGTGCAGGGCGCGGGGGGTGGGGGCCCTGGGCAGCATAAAAATCCTCAATATGGACTGGCAATGTGGTTTTTAAGTGCCTAGGCACTAAATCCGAACCACCGCCAGTATAACTATTTAAAAAAAATAGCGGGGCTGAAGCGCGCCATTAAGCGCTTAGCCCTCACAGCTCTCATCAGAGCCATTTTTTCTTCACAGAGCTGCAGAGACGCTGGTGCTTCCTCTACACTGCTGTACAAGTAACAGGGTGCAAAACAAGGGGGGGGGGCACAGTTATTTTGGTGCTGTATATGTCATTAAAAAAGCGCTAACGGGTCTGAGGCTTTATATAAGAGATTTCAGAACCAGGATAAGCGCTGGGTTGTGAGCTGGCAAACTCCCTATGTGTTTCTCTGACAGGCTTTACTGTGGGTCAGTCCCCTATATGCCCAGTGTGTTTGTGGGTGTCGGTACACGTGTGTCGGCATGTCTGAGGCTGAGTGCTCTTCCCAGGAGGAGACTGGAGTAAGGAAAGAAACGGCTGTGGGAGTGATGGGGTAAATGTTTTGAGTGCTTTGAATATGAATGTGGCTTTGTTAAATAAGAGATTAGATAAATCTGAGTCTCAGAGCCAGGCATGGAAAAAAATCCGTGGAGGATGTGTTGTCACAAGTTCAGACCCCCTCGGGGTCACAAAAGTGTTCATTTACCCAGTTAGCAGATACGGATACCGACACGGACTCTGACTCCAGTGTCAACTATAGTGATGCCAGATTAAATCCAAAACTGGCTAAAAGCATTCAGTACATGATTGTGGCGATAAAAGACATGTTACATATCACGGAGGACCCTGCTGTTCCTGATACAAGGGTCTGTATGTTTAAAAGAAAGAAACCTGAGTTAACGTTTCCTCCCTCTCATGAACTGAATGTTCTTTTTGAAAAGGTTTGGGAAAATCCTGACAAGAAGTTTCAGATTCCCAAGAGAATTCCGGTGGCATATCCGTTCCCCTTTGGGGATAGGGAAAACTGGGAGTCACCCGCCACTGTGGACAAAGCCCTATCACAGCTGTCCAAAAAGGTAGCGCTTTCGTCCCCTGACACGGCAGCCCTAAAGGAACCTGTGGATCGTAAGCAAGAAAATACAATGAAATCCATTTATGTCACTACGGGTACGCTGCTCAGACCTGCCGTTGCATCGGCGTGGGTGAGTAGCACTATTGAAAAATGGGCAGATAACTTGTCATCTGAGATAGATACCTTGGATAGGGATAGCATTCTTTTGAAGCTGGGTTATATCAGGGACGCTGCAGCCTACCTAAAGGAAGCTGCGAGGGATATTGGCCTTTTGGGATTAAGAGCCAATGCCATGGCAGTCTCAGCTAGGAGAGCATTGTGGATTCATCAATGGAATGCTGATGCTGACTCTAAGAAGGTGATGGAGTCTCTGCCGTATAAAGGTGGTGTCTTGTTTGGTGACGGCCTCGCTGACCTGGTATGTACGGCCACCGCGGGTAAGTCATCCTTTTTACCTTATGTTCCTGCACAACAAAAGAAACCGCACCACTATCAGATGCAGTCCTTTTGGCCCAATAAATTCAAAAAAGGGCGAGGGTCTTCCTTCTTTGCTTCTAGAGGAAGAGGAAAGGGAAAGAGGTCACCGGCTGTGGCAAGTTCCCAAGAGCAGAAGTCCTCTCCAGCTTCTGCCAAATCCACCGCATGACGCTGGGGCTCCTCTGCGGGAGTCCACACCGGTGGGGGCAAGTCTCAAACTCTTCAGTCAGTTCTGGGCTCATTCGGCCCTAGACCCATGGGTTTTGGAAATAGTGTACCAGGGGTACAAGCTAGAGTTTCAAGACGTTCCTCCTCACCGATTTTTCAAATTGGCCTTACCAGCCTCTACTCCGGTCAGGGATGTGGTATGCGAAGCAATGCGGAAATTCAAATTCAAGATGGAATCCCTCCTGGCAGTGATATCCAGTCTGGAGGAGGGGGGTTTTATGGTGTCGGTAGACATAAAGGATGCCTATTTGCATGTTCCCATTTTAACTCCACATCAGGCTTACCTGAGGTTTTCAGTGCAGGATTGCCATTATCAGTTTCAGACATTGCCGTTTGGTCTGTCCACGGCTCCGAGAATTTTCACCAAAGTAATGGCAGAAATGATGATTCTCCTGTGCAAGCAAGGAGTCACAGTTATCCCGTACTTGGACGATCTCCTGATAAAAGCGAGGTCCAAGAAACAATTACTGCAGAACATTACGCTCTCGCTGACAATTCTGCAACAACATGGTTGGCTCCTAAACTTGCCAAAATCGCAGTTGGTTCCGACGACATGTCTGTCGTTCTTGGGTATGATTCCGGATGCGGAATTACAGAGTTTTTCTTCCAGTGGAAAAGGCTGTAGAAATTCAGAACCTAGTCAAACAGATTCTGAAACCAGCAAGAGTGTCGATTCATCAATGCACTCGGTTGCTGGGGAAGATGGTGGCGGCCTACGAGGCCATTCAGTTTTGCAGATTCCATGCCAGAGTGTTTCAGTGGGACCTGTTGGACAAGTGGTCCGGGTCCCATCTGCACATGCACCGACAGATAATCCTGTCTTCCAAGACCAGAATCTCACTCCTGTGGTGGCTGCACAGCTCTCACCTCCTAGAAGGACGCAGGTTCAGGATCCAGGACTAGATCCTGGTGACCACGGATGCAAGTCTCCGAGGCTGGGGTGCAGTCACACAGGGGGGAAATTTCCAGGGAAAATGGTCAAGCCAGGAAGCTTGTCTACACAAACATTCTGGAATTAAGGGCCATTTACAATGGCCTTCTACAAGCGGAACGTCTTCTTCGCGATTTGCCCGTCCTGATTCAGTCGAACAACATAACAGCAGTGGCGTACATAAACCGCCAGGGCGGAACGAAGAGCAGAGCGGCAATGGCAGAGGCCACAAAAGTTTTCCACAGGGCGGAAAGACATGTAAGCGCTCTGTCAGCGGTCTTCATTCCAGGTGTGGACAACTGGGAAGCAGACTTCCTCAGCAGACACGATCTCCATCCAGGAGAGTGGGGTCTTCATCAAGAGGTCTTTGCAGAAGTGACAAGTCGTTGGGGAATTCCTCAAATAGACATGATGGCGTCTCGCCTCAACAAGAAACTTCCGAGATTTTGTTCCAGGTCGAGGGACCCTCAAGCAATAGCGGTGGACGCCCTAGTGACACCGTGGGTGTTTCAGTTGGTATATGTGTTCCCTCCGATTCCACTCATTCCAAAACCCTCCCTCCAACTCCCCCTCAGTGTCTCTACCCTCATCCTCCATCCAACTCCCCCTCGGCATCCCTACCTTCACCCTCCCTCTATCTCCCCCTCAGCGTCCCTTCCCTCACCCTCCCTCTAACTCCCCCTCAGCGTCCCTACCCTGACTCTCCCTCTAACTCACCCTCAGCATCCCTACCCTGACTCTCCCTCTAACTCCCCCTCAGCGTCCCTACCCTGACGCTCTCTCTAACTCCCCGTCAGCGTCCCTACCTTCACCCTCCCTCTAACTCCCCCTCAGCGTCAGTACCCTCAACCTCCCTCTAACTGCAGCTCACCATACCTTCAGCCGGCAGCCTGCCAGTATAAATACTATATAAGGACTCAGAGGCAGCTCTGGCATGTTATAGCTGCACTCTTCTCCTTCTCAAAAATAAAGTAAAAAAATTTGTCAGCTGCACCGATGGATCGGCAGGCAGGGGGGGTTTCCAGGTACTTGGAAGCCCACCCTGCGTGTGCATATGGGGGTACTTCTGTAAAGTGTGTGAGTGGCAATACTGTGGGCATTGTGTATAAGAGTTACTACTGTATAGCGAAATATGTATAAGGGGCACTACTGTGGACCCTGTGTATAAAAGTTACTAAAGTGTTGTGTAACGTGTCTAAGGATACTACTGTGTGGTGTAACATGTCTACTACTACTGTGTGGTGTAACGGACACTACTATGTGGTGTAATATGAATCACGGGGGACTACGTGTAGTGTAATGTGAATAAGATTGTGCTACTGTGTGGCATAATTTGAATTGGAGGTACTATTGTGAGGCCATGCCCCTTCCTTGTGAGTTCATACCTCCTTTTTTGCAGTGCATGCCTTTCGTGTCCTGTCCGTTTATGAGTTAAGGTATGGCGCAAAATTCTAGTTTGCAGGGAGACGCCGAAAGCACTAGCTCCGGCCCTGGGCGCCGCTATCTCTCACCGCCATATTGGAGCCTGGATCCAGGTCCCTAATACAGCAGCAATGTCCATCCCGCCTCACAGCAGTGGCTGTGACGACGACGGGGAGTGCTGTGGGCGGGCCAGGAATTATAGTGTGTGCACTGTGTGGCGCTGCGCCTGCCGTCCAATGCTGACACCGTCCCTGCCCACGCACAGTGTAATACACCACTTCACAGTGGTGTGGTGGTGCGGTCCCTGCAGCGCGCAGCCAGGAGAGGAGTGGTTGTGGATGCCAGATGCTGGCGATGACTACTGTGGAGATGAGTGGCCACCCAGTGTGTGAGTATTATTATTGATTTAGGCTCTGATGTCCTTGCCACCCTGCCTATACATTATGAAGTAAGCAGTGTGGTGCTTAATGTGCCCCCCACCACTACACCCATATAATGATAATAGATGCATATGTATCTGGCACTGTAGTTGCATACATGTATCTGGCACTGTGGGTGCATACATGTATCTGGTATTGTGGGGACATTCATATATCTGCCACTGTGGGGTCATATGTGCATCTGGCACTATACTGGGAGCATACATGCATCTGACACTATACTGTAGGCATACGTGTATCTGGCAATATACTGGGGTCATATGTGTATCTGGCACTGCTGGGGGCCACATCATGTGTATCTTGCACTGCTGGGGGCCACATCATGTGTATCTTGCACTGCTGGGGTCCATATCATGTGTTTCTGGCACTGCTGGGGGAAAATCATGTGTATCTGGCACTGTTGGGCAGGGGTGTATCTAACCATTGGCCAGGATGGCACTCGCCAGGGGCGCCAGCCAAGCAGGGGGCGCCGTCCGATGGTGCCACCATCGGCAATGGGCGGAATCCCTTAATCTATAGTGTCTGGCAATACCTGCTGTGCCGAGCTGCCTGTGCATTGCCTGGGATGGAGGGCGGAGGATCGCTCAGCAGGCAGGAGCTGGCGCCAGTGTACAGCATCGCAATGCACTACAGGGAAGAAACTGAAAATAAAGTACAAATCCCAGCAATCCTTGCTTTGGGAGCTCCCGGCGGCAAGGGCTGCTGGGAGCTGTAGTTTCTTTTCAGTTTCTTTGCGTAGTTTGGTGCGGTGCCTGCTGAGAGATCCTCCACCCTCCATCCCCGGCAGCTCGGCACAGCAGGTATTGCCATACACTACGGCTAACTGCTGGGATGCTGTGGGGTGGCGACCAGGGCTATGTGCTGTGTGGGGAGTCTATGTATGTGCTGGGAGTGGGGGAGACTACTACCATTATGTGCTAAGGGCGGACTACACCTATGTGCTGGGAGGGCGATGGGGACTATGGCTATGTGCTTGGGGAGGTGAGGGGTTATGTGCAGGGAGGCGGACTATGGCTATCTATGCTTGCAGGGAACTATTGTGATGGGAGGGGGGTGGGAACTACTGTATGACTGTGTTGGGAGAGGTGGAGACTACGGCTATGTGCTGGGGGGACTACGGCTATTGCTTGGGGAGGTGGGGCTATGGCTATTTACTGGGAGGGGACTATGGCTATGTGCTGGGAGGGGGATTGGGACTATGACTATATGACTGTGGGGGCTTAACTGGCACTGTGGGGGCATATATGTATCTGGCACCGTGGGGGCATATCTAGCACTGTGGGGGCATATCTGTCACTATGAGGGCATATCTGGGGCATGTATATCTGGCAATATGGGGGCATATCTGGCACTGTGGGGGCATATGTGTATCTGTCACTGTGGAGGCTTATCTAGCAACATGGGGGCATATCTGGCACTGTGGGGGCATATGTGTATTTGGCACTGTGGGGGATTATGTGTATCTGGCCCTGCACTATTGGGGTCATATGTGTATCACGCTTCCATTTTCATTGGCCATGTGGCCACACCCATTTTTGGCACAGTACCACTAAGATTTTTTTTCTACTTGCACCACTGAGTAGGGCCTCTGTACTGCACTTTTTTGCACTACTATTTGATTATACTACCTGGCCTTGGGTGGCATTGCCTCCTCAGCAAGGCCAGGCACTGCTGATGTCTCATCAGTGTTATAAGAATTACTGTGTAGGCATAAAGTGTAAAGGGAACTGCTACTGTGTAGGCATGATGTGTATAAGGGTTACTACTGTGTAGCGTAATTTGAATTGGGGGAAATATTGTATGGTCATGCCCCTTTCCCACAAGATCATGTCCCTTTTTTGCACATGTACCTTCCCTATTTCAATTATGGGGGGCGCCAGTCCCTTACTTTGCCAGGGGCGCCCGGGCCCCTAGATACACCCCTGCTGCTGGGAGGCATATCATGTGTATCTGGTACTCCTGGGGGATATATCATGTGTATCTGACACTGCTGGGGGGCATATCATGTCTATCTGGCACTGCTGGGGGGAATATCATGTCTATCTGGCACCGCTGGGGGGGAATATCATGTCTATCTGGCACTGCTGAGAGGCATATCATGTATATCTGGCACTGCTGGGGGGCATATGTGTATCTGGCACTGCTGGGGGGCATATCATGTCTATCTGGCACTGCTGTGGGGCATATCATGTCTGTCTGGCACTGCTGGGGGGCATATCGTATCTCTCTGGTACTGCACTGCTGAGGGGCATATCATGTCTATCTGGCACTGCTGGGGGGCTTATCATGTCTATCTGGTGCTGCTGGGAAGGGGTGCCAGATAGACATGATATGCCAAGGGATGCTCCAGTCCATCTCACTATAACCCCGCCCCATGCACAGGCAGGTCAGTTTTTTGTATCTTGCAGCATGAATCTGAATGCAACTTTTTACAGGGTGCTGCTCTTGCAGCCCCAAAGTTGTTTTTTTTACTTAACTTCTTTCTATTTTTACACTGAGCCTATTATCGCTGGATGTCTATTAAAGACTCCAGCACACTCCCGCAAGTGGCGAAACTCCCGCTTGGCTACTGCCTCAGATGGATAATTGTGGCGGGGCCCACACACAGGCTACTAGCACCGCTGCTTCTGGCAACCCCCGGACTGCGTGGCCGGCCATCGGGAAGCAGGTAAGAGGGTCCTGGTCTTCTGGACCCCCACTCAAATTGCGGTCCGTCGCGCATCCCGGTAGGCAGACGCCGACACTGGCAGTGGACACAGGTGCCGACCAGGGTCTCCACTAGACCACCAGGATAAATGGTGGCACAGGAAATGGTTATTACGGGCCGCTTAGTACTGGTGATTGACAAGACAGCATAGGAGAGGGAGAGCCAACCTGTAGCCCCTCAGCCAGTTTTGGGCGCCAGTCCACCATGGCTTCCCGCCATTTAGCTGCAGCTCCACACCCTTCTCCCCTCAGAGACTCTGGCAGCCATACAGGACAAGCAAGCCAGGTCTCCGAGAACACTAAGTCCAGTATTCCTGTGAAAACGTCTCCAAGGAGCCAGGTTTTTACATCCACTTGTGTCCTACCTGCTGACAAACAAAGCTGAGTAGTTGATAAAGTGTCATTGCAGTTATACCATTGTATTTCACTGCATTGAATTTGTAAAGACTTGTGCTAGTTTCTGCTGTGTAAACATTTTTCTCTGCAGCTTTACATATATTTTATATCTATCCCTGTCTTTTCTCTGCCCTATAAAGGACATTTTCAGGGTTACTCTTTATACAGTTCAGCATTACTGCTGACCATTGTCAAATATTATATCAGGCTACCACACCCTTGTTGTATACTATTGTGCGTGTGGGTGACTCCATATTCTTACAGCTATGTCTGCCAGAGGTAAAATTTGCAAACAGCCTGACATCCCAGTATTGCAGTCATGTAGATTGTGCTCTGCAGGATTAACTGCACATAAGTCTGCCCTCAGAACCCTAAAAGGCGCTAATTCTACAACATTTTGTACAATCGCTCCTGAATTCAGCAGTGATCATTCCGCACCTTGTCTGCGACAGTAGACTACTTTTAAAGTAGAAGCAACTCAAGGGGATCCAGAAGTAAGCACTCCCCCGTATACAGAAGGGACACCTGTCAAAGTCAAAAAAAGAAGACAATACAAACCACACACAGAGTGGCGCTTCACGGTGGTAGCGTAAGGATGCAATTGACGTATATGGATGCACCATGCTTCTTTACCATACATCATGCATAGAGTCGCATGGCGTGCGTGTTGCAGCGTGGTGGGTGTATATACGGTAAAAGGCACAATCACTGAGAAACGCCATAAAGATGTACATGGACACATATTTCATACAACACATAAATTACACATAGACAAAACATGTCCAACACCAGACTTGTATTATACTGTATTTATATAATAGAGTGTAAAACTAGATATATATGTATTATTGGGACAGAACAACTTAATTATACCATGCTTAGTGTCAAAATGGTCATGAGAATGTGTGGATTAATTTGATAGCTATGGGTAAATTGTAGCACATTGCAACAATTAGTTATGACCAAATGTATGAATATAAAGTTACATTCTAAGAGAACAAAGGACTTCCTGAGATCCCAGTGGTTAATCCCTGTATCTGCATCTTCAAACTGGACATTGCTTACATATGAACTGACCAATAACACACAATGAATAAGAAACCTCCCTCTCCTGGGCCAATGGAAGGAGACCAAAACCAACAACCTGTTAACTCCCACTGTTTGATATATGCAGTTTTCTATGGCATAGTTAGTTAGTTAGTTAGTTGCTTGTTGAGAGGGAGAGATGGAGGAAGGTCATATAGGACAGGGTGACGTATACTGGCTGTAACTGATTCTTATGTAACTGTAATTCTGTGCCACTTACCTAGGCTTATACATGTTATGCTAAATGATACCCTTTACATATGTTATATTGTATGCATACCTTTTAATATCAAATACATATATATATATATATATATATATATATATATATATGTGTATATATATATATATATATATATAATCTCTGAGCGTTGGACCTCAGTATACCATGTGTGTGAGTACTTGCTTTCTCTTAAGGGACATAGTGCTGCGACGTTCAGCGCACTATTATCGTATATGGTAATAAGATGCACCTTGTGACTTTCGGTTCCGGCTGCTATGTGAACGGCAGCGTGAGGATTGAGCTCTGTGCTGCCCGTTGGCCCCGCACCTTTTACTAGGCATCTAGCCTCCAACTGCCCCTGCAACAGCCTCCCCGCCAGTGCCCGCAAGGCGGGACCGCTGTATGGAGCGGTATTTAACGCCCGCCATGCCCAGCAAAAAGAAAGAATGAAAGGGAGAAGCGTCGCGTTGAATCGAAGATGGCCCCACTACTGGCTCCCCCTTCCTCACCCAATCCGCCTCTGCAATGCATGCCAGAGGCTCCTACCACACCTACCTCGCAGGTCAGTGTCTCCCCAGCTGTACCCCCAGGAGACCAGGTCTTCTTTACTCCGGCTGCACCTGTCACATATAATGACATGGTGGGAGCAATTCGTATTCCTATGGGCCCCCTCCTGCAAGTCCAGACAGCAGATATTAGTAAACAGATAGCCCACCTCTCACATAGGGGGTAATTCCAAGTTGATCGCAGCAGGAATTTTTTTAGCAGTTGGGCAAAACCATGTGCACTGCAGGGGAGGCAGATATAACATGTGCAGAGAGAGTTAGATTTGGGTGGGTTATTTTATTTCTGTGCAGGGTAAATACTGGCTGCTTTATTTTTACACTGCAAATTAGATTGCAGATTGAACACACCCCACCCAAATCTATCTCTCTCTGCACATGTTATATCTGCCTCCCCTGCAGTGCACATGGTTTTGCCCAACTGCTAAAAAAAATTCCTGCTGCGATCAACTTGGAATTACCCCCATAGAGTTCTCCAAACTGAACAGCGTGCAGGGGAATTATTTCATGATGTATCTGAGCTCAAGCAGGAAGGGCAGCATGTCACTAAATCACATAATCAGATTTGGAATAAACTAGATGACCTTGAAAATCGATCACGTAGATCGAATCTCCGTGTAATTGGTCTCCCAGAAACCCTCAAAGGCACCGAATTGTACACCTTTTTACGTGTCACCTTGCCGGAACTTCTCAGCATATCTGCTGCCTGTAATGATATGGTGTTTGAGTGCGCGCACAGGATAGGTGCTCAGAAAACACAGAAAACACATGATGGTGCTAGACCCCGAGTGATGCTTTTCAAATGCCTTAATTTTTTGCATAAAGTGATCCGGAGGGCCTCTCGTAAAACACGCAATATTGCCTGGGACTCCCATAAGATTCTGATATTTCAGGACTATTCAGCAGAATTTTCTAAAGCGAGGAAGGCTTTTTCTCCTCTTTGCTATCATCTCATACAACGTAACAGAAAGTTTTCCCTGCTATATCCTGCACGACTGCGCATTTATTCTGGCACGTCCTTTGTTGAATTTCTCTCTGTAGCGGACGCCGAGGCCTTTTTGAAAAAAGAAGAGGATACTACTGGCGCTTCTGACGACAATGATAAGGACTGACACTATTTGTTCTCCGACTCCTTCTGGTTATGACTCATTCACCTGCATACCTCAGATACCTTGCTGATTATGTGTGAATAACCGCGTCTTTCCCTGGGACCTTTGCACTATTTTATAATGGATACCTCATCATCACCCGGCTGGTGCTGCTATTTTATCACAGGGGCATATGCTTTCCTGCTTCTAGCTGCTGGCGGGATCGGCGAGGATCCGCTCTGTCCTCAATATGGACTTTGTCTATGTACTAATGTACTTCGGAAGTCATGTTGATATCTTTTTGTTTTGTTTTTGTTTCATGTTGTTTATTCTATACCTTTTAAGTACCCTGCTGCTAGTCGGAGGGTTACTTTTATCTCACTTACAATGTTGTATGTATGGTACGGATAATTTAAACTGTGCCACACTGTTCTTTTTTTCATATCTTTCTCTTTTCTTCTTCCCTCCCCCAACTCTCCCAGTTTAACCCTCTCTTTATAGATCAATGCCACTGTATTATAATATGTTTAAGTTGTACCAACTACTTACCACATATCTTATGCTCAATGTCTACCATTAAATTAGGTTCCTGGAACATTGGTGGGATTAGTTCGCCACAGAAAAGGAAGAAAATACTGTTATACTTGAACAGAATGAAACTTGATATTGTTTATTTGCAGGAAACACACTTAGTGGCTTCTGAAATGCTAAAGCTTAATACTTTGAAGTGGAAAGTTCTTGCCTCTTCCCCATTCACCTCCAAAGCCAGAGGGGTGGTGATACTGGTCAAAAATACTGTTCCTATTACGCTCACATCCGTGACTGCTGACCCTGAAGGTAGATTTATACTATGTAAGGTATTACTGGACCATTGTCCGTATGTATTATGTAATGTGTATGCCCCTAACACTAAAATACCACTCTTTTTACGCAAACTAATACGCATCCTAGCACCACTTCACGATGTCCCGCTCATTTTAGGTGGTGATTTCAATATGGTCACCTCCCTTCAACTGGATAAACAAGTACCGTACACTAGAGGCACATCTTTACCCAAACAAGGTATATCCTGGTTTGCACAATCTTTACTAAGGCTAGATGTTTGGAGATCTTTGAACCCCATAGAAAAAGATTATACATGTCTTTCTGCAGCACATAGAACTCTGTCCAGAATAGATTATATGTTTATTTCTGATAAACTATTGCCACATGTGCTTAGAGTCATGATAGAACCTATTGTGCTTTCTGACCATGCGGTAGTATGGATAGAATTAAAATTACGCACTGAGAGGAGCACCTTTCGGTCTTGGAGATTCCATTCCCATCTGTCCCACTCCCTTACCTTGAGGAATAAAGTAGAATCTGCCTGGGATTCCTATTATGATGCCAATTCTGAGACCCTCTCGGACTCACGCCAGATGTTTTGACAAGCTTCAAAAGCGGTCCTTAGGGGCGAGATTATCTCTCACACTTCTCAAACATACAAATCTTTAGACTCTGAATATTTACAGGCACAATCTGCACTAATAGAATCCTTCCAGTCCTACAAATCTGCTCCGACCCCTACTAATAAAAATCTATATGGTACATCCAAGCAGGCCTTTGATAGCTTACTTATTAAAATGGAATCTAGGTATTCCTTTAAAAAAGATGCCAGGTTTCATCGATTTGGTAATAAATCGGGAAAACTGCTTTCACATCTGCTACAAGGCCAATGACCCCTGATGTTAATACACCCTCTCCGGACCCCTGAAGGTTCACTCACATCTACCAATGCCCAGATTGCTCAGGTCATGCACACTTATTATACCTCTCTATACTCTAAGCCCCCCACCTCTTCTTCCCCTTCCCAGTCTCATGAGTTTTGGAAAGATTTACCTGTCCCTCAACTGGCAACTGCTCTTGGTGCCACATTGACGGCGGCTACCACTGAGACGGAGGTCCCCCAGACCATAGCTCACCTTCAAAATGGGAAGGCCCTGGGACCGGATGGCCTTTCCTCGGAATTCTACAAATTATTAGCTCCCAAACTGACACCTTTATTGACCAGGGTCTTTAATGATATTCTCTCACCACTGGAGATCTACCCCTTTATTTTAACTCTGCCACACTTACCATTCTGCCCAAAACCTGGTAGAGACCTATCAGACCCTGGATCTTATCGTCCTATATCCTTGCTTAATTTGGATTACAAGATGTTGATGAAAATACTTGCAGAGAGGCTCAAATTGGTCTTACCTTCTATCATTCATTGTGATCAAACAGGTTTTATCATAGGTCGTTCTTCAACGGTGAATATTCTGAAAGTTTTATCAGCAATTATTACATCCCAGTGTACCAGATCTACTATTCCAGCACTAGTAATTATATAAAACAAGGCGCTTGTTATATATTGCAACAGTTGTAAAAAACCAACAGTTGCGTAAACAATAAGTGCAATACCTGTAAAAAAAGAAGGGTGGTTAATAAAAAATGTTTACAGCCCTTTTGGGGAATTGTAGTCCTTTTATGTAAAAGCGGGTTCCGATATTAGCCGCAAGAAGGTGGAGAAATGTCCCAGATCTATCTATCCCTAAACTACCCACCTTATAGTTGCTGGCGGTGGGGTCGTGGGCTGCTGCTCCGTGCGGCTTGGTTCCCTTGTTTAGTAGTGCCGTTCTCTCCTGCCGCGTCTCCTGTGCGGCGTGCTGCGCTCCGTGACGGCTCTGGGTCCGGCTTTGGTGACGGCTTTTTTCCGGTGTACTCAAATTGAACAGAGTGCACCTAGGACTGGCGTGCTGTATGGTAGTGCTTTCCAACGCGTTTCGGGCTCTAGGCCCTTTATCGAGGATAGCACTGGTTTAGCCAACTTCCTTTTTATAGCAAAAAAAACCTTTTTTTATACTTTTTTAAAAAAAAACTTTATTCATAATTTTAAAACAGGGATTTTCTCCCAGGAAGTGGGTAAAAAAGGCGGTATGCACGTGGCTGATGTTTCTATACTAACGGTATTGCACTTTGCGGGGATAATGTGAAGATGAATTGACAGATAGGTTAAAAAATAAAAAATTGAAAAAATGGAGGTGGGAATTTGTCAGGCAACTAGAATTTTTTTTTTAAAAGTAAGGGAGATATATATATATATATATATATATAAATTTATCTATCAAATAAGGAAATGAAAGAGTATTTAGTTTTATTACAAAAAAACATTAAGCTCTATATCAACATTTAACCCAGAGCTACCATACAGCATGCCAGTCCTAGGTGCACTCTGTTCAATTTGAGTACACCGGAAAAAAGCCGTCACCAAAGCCGGACCCAGAGCCGTCACGGAGCGCAGCACGCCGCACAGGAGACGCGGCAGGAGAGAACGGCACTACTAAACAAGGGAACCAAGCCGCACGGAGCAGCAGCCCACGACCCCACCGCCAGCAACTATAAGGTGGGTAGTTTAGGGATAGATAGATCTGGGACATTTCTCCACCTTCTTGCGGCTAATATCGGAACCCGCTTTTACATAAAAGGACTACAATTCCCCAAAAGGGCTGTAAACATTTTTTATTAACCACCCTTCTTTTTTTACAGGTATTGCACTTATTGTTTACGCAACTGTTGGTTTTTTACAACTGTTGCAATATATAACAAGCGCCTTGTTTTATATAATTACTAGTGTTTTGTGTTTTTTTTTTTCAAGGCTGCTCAACCATTTAAATCCCGACATTAGCGCGGTTGCTTATTCTTTTTCTACTATTCCAGCAGCTATATTATCTTTGGATGCGGAAAAAGCATTTGATATGGTGCACTGGGATCATCTATTCGACACAATGTCTAGATTTGTTTTTTCTCCCCGTTTTATTGATTACATACGGATCTTATATAGCAACCCTGATTCGAGAATCCTCTGCAATGGTTTTCTTTCATAATCTTTTCTTATCCAACGGGGTACCCATCGGGGATGTCCCCTCTCCCCCCTCCTGTTTGCATTGGCACTAGAGCCATTAGCCATATCAATTAGGCAATCCTCCCTGTATCATGGTATTTGAATAGGTGGACTTGACCTCCGTCTCTCATTATTTGCCGACTATATGTTGCTACTTATGTCACGACCTGATTTGACTTTACCAGCAGCTTTTAACCTAATCAATGTTTTTGGCTCATTCTCTGGATACTCTATAAATATACACAAATCTGAACTTCTTCCACTGAACGGACCGCCCATCTATCTAGATACACACGGTCCATATCAACATATTAAAATAGCTACTAAAGCTATAAAATATTTAGGGGTACAGATACCGATGAACCTTCGAGACGTTTATAGTCTAAATTTTACCCCGGTCATCAAATCTATCTCAAAAAAACTTGATAACTGGACATCTTTGCCATTATCAGTATTGGGCAGGAATGCTTTAATTAAGTCAGTACTTTTTCCCCAATTATCATACCTGATACAAATGCTCCCTTTACGACTGTCAAAATCAGATATACAAATGGTTGAAACCATGGGGGTAATTCTGGGTTGATCGCAGCAGCAATTTTGTTAGCAATTGGGCAAAACCATGTGCACTGCAGGGGAGGCAGATATAACATTTGCAGAGAGAGTTAGATTTGGGTGGATTATTTTGTTTCTGTGCAGGGTAAATACTGGCTGCTTTATTTTTACACTGCAATTTAGATTTCAGTTTGAACACACCCCACCCAAATCTAACTCTCTCTGCACATGTTATATCTGCCCCTCCTGCAGTGCACATGGTTTTGCCCAACTGCTAAAAAATTTCCTGCTGCGATCAACTTGGAATTACCCCCCATGTTCAGTAGATTCCTTTGGAAAGGTGGTAAACTGCGGATCTCTAGCAGGTCTTTGAAATTACCACGGGATAAGGGGGGTATAGGATTCCCTGATATATTACATTTTTCCCAATCGGTCCTATTTAGATATGTACTAGATTGGTTCTATGAACGCAGCAAGTTTACCTGGTATGACCTAGATTGTGCTCTATTTAGCCCTTTCTCTCCTAGTGCTCTCCTGCATATACCTAGCTCCATGATCCCAGATAATATATGCTCCCACCTATTATTCAGTGATATTTATCAGTCCTGGTCGGCGGTCAATAGGAAACTGTCTAGGAATCCACTATACTCCCAGTTTTTACCTCTATGGGGTAATCCGCTTTTCACACCAGGCATTGATGATGCAATTTTCCGCTGCCTGCAGTTAAAAGGCATTAAGAAAATTGCAGATGTCTTTGACCCCGGTGGTGTCTTACTACCATTTGCCTCACTAAAAGAGAAGTTTGGTTTACACGCTTCCCACCTCTATGCATATTTCCAAATTCGACACTACATAACCTCATTACCACCTGTGATCAGGGCCGACGCCACCATTAGGCAGCTTTAGGCTGCTGCCTATGGGCGGCAGCCATTGGAGGGCGGCACACTTCCTCTGAATTAAAAGATTAGCTAGCCTTGCAGCGGCCGCGGGTTCAGCCAGCTGCAGCAATTTGTCACCCTCACTACCAGCAGTGCTGGTTGTCATGTGGGGTGTTGGACACAAGGGGGCAGTGTGAAAGTAGGGGAAGGAGGACAGCAGCGCAATGGCAGCAGAGAGCCCTGCGTCTGACAGCAGAGCCCTTGTACCCGGTACCAGCAGCAGTGCAGCAGAAGTAGAAGACTGACCAGGCACAGTGGCATCAGTAGGAGCCCACATTGCAGTCACTCACTAGCCTCTGGGGGACAGCGCAGCATCTCCAAGGATGCTGGCCTGCCCCGGAGTGATGTTCCCATTGAGGCCACGCCCCCTTTGAATTAGACCACACCCCATTTGCACCCGCACACGGCACTCCGGAAATACAAAGTGCGACCCGGATGTCACTAGACGCGGTGACACCTCTGACCTCCTGCTGATGTCAGTGCCATGTCTATTCATCATGTGTGGCTTGAAGATGGCCTATTCCCATGGTGGCACAATCCATTTTCTTGAATCTCCCCTGCTCATATCCGTCCTGAGGTCCTCTCCCCATGTGCTGATCAGCAGTTCCACTTCTCAGTATGAGCCAGGTAAGGTCAACATTCTTTATGGAAGATATGGATTGGGGTACAGAACAAAAGGTCTGTACAGGAAGCATACACATCTGAGTCTGGGTCATCATAACTAAGCAGGAATCATGAATACCAGCTGAGCAGCAGATACAGGAACACTTAGGGGTATATTCAGTTAGGGTCGAAAGCTGCCGTCTGTTGAATAGACGGCAGTTTTCGACTTTTTAAGGTCGAATCGTGATTCGTCCTATTCAGTCCCCAGCATTTTTATTCGACAAGTCGGGGAATTCGACTTGTCGAATAGTATGTGAATCGTCAGTATAGCTGTCGATTCACGTACTTTTGAGGGAAACGGGGCCAAATTTGACAGGATTTGGCCCCGTTTCTGACCATCTCAGTCCGACATAAAAAAATGTTGGACTGAGATGAGGGACCTTAGAGAAGAAGAGGGGGGAGAGCCGCGGGCACAGGGGGACAGCAGCGCCGGAGGAGAGGAGACGGGAGAGCGGCGGGCACAGGAGGACAGCAGCGCCGGGGAGAGGTGACAAGAGAGCCTTGGGCACAGGGGGACAGCAGCGCCGGAGGAGATGGTGGGAGCAGACAGGGGACAGCAGCGGGCAGTGTAGCTGGAGGATGTCATAGCCGCCGCTCACAGCAGCATCCACCCAGCTTCAGCAAGCGGGACCTGCTGGAGCCGGGTGGACGCTGCAGTGAGCGGCGGCTGTGACATCCTCCGGCTATGCTGCTCGCTGCTGTAGCGCTCCTCTCCCCCGTCTCCGCCCCCCGTCTCCTCCGGCGCTGCTCTCCCCCTCTACCCGCATCTCAGCTCCTGCATCTCAATTCGACTTTTTTAAAGTCAAATTGAGATTGCTTTGAATAGCCCAGGTCGGATCCATTCCGACAAATGAATGGCGCAATGGATCCGACTTCAATTGAATATACCCCTTAAACAGTTGCATACTGTATTAATGCTGGGAACTTTGGAGAAGTGTGTTATATTGGTCTGTTTCCAAATAATTGACAGCACTTCTAATAGAGAATAGCATGCCGTGGAGCAGGAACAGGTGAGCACCTGTCACTAGAGAGCTGTGATCTATGATGTTAAATTACTCTACTGTCTTAGTCTTTACCACCTCTGTTGGGAGGCTATTCCACTTGTCCACTACCCTTTCTGTGAAGTAATTTTTCCTCAAGTTTCCCTTGAACCTCCCCCCCTCCAGTCTTCGTGCATGTCCTCGTGTTCTAACACTTCTCAATAATGTGTGCATATTCCTATGGGGTTCAGTATGAAAAGGCGGCGGTTGGGATGCCGGTGTCAGTATCCTGACCCACCGGCATCCCAATTGCGGGAATGCCAATGAGGATCCGCAGGGTACCCTAACCACCCTCCCCTACCCTCTAACCCTCCCTGTCCGCTACCTAACCCTAACCTCGCCTGTTGGTACCTAACCCTCCCTCCCTGCAGCCTAACCCTAACCCACCGTCCCTTGCAGCCTAACCCTAACCCACCTTTCCCCCGCAGCCTAAACCCAATCCCCCACTGCTAACCTCTCCTGAGTGGCAGCAGTTCCTCGTTCGGGACCCCAGCATTCGGGATAGCTGCGCCATCTTTGTAATCCATGTCAGAATCCTGACGTCAGTATTCCGAGCAGTGTGGGTATTCTGGCATTGGTATTCCGAACGCCAGGATTCTGAACACCGGGATCCTGACCACATCCTCTTGTACCATTGTCATAAAGATGTATGCACAGGGATAGCACTGACTCCTGACACCATAGTCATAGAAATGTATGCACAAAGACCAGGGCTGATGTCATTAGGCAGCTTTAGGTAGCTGCATATGGTGCGGGGATCTGGGGGGTTCCCCCAAGTCTGGCTATCACAAAATTAAGGATGTCTCTGAGAGGCACCCTTGTAGCACCTAATGCAAGCGGTGGCTGTGGAACTTCTAAAGGTCCATACACACTGGGCGATGTTAAGCTGAGAGCAGGTCATTTTTGGTGTGTTGAGCTGCTTTCAGCTCAAAACCGCGCAGTGTGAATGCCCCGGCGATGAGTGCTGATGCGCGCTCCCGCTTCATCGCCGGCGGCCTCCGTTCATCTGGTATTACCAGTATATGAACGGCCAGGTGAGCGGCTTTCCATTGCGTCCTGCTATGGAAAGCTGCTCACCCCCGCTGACATCGCTGGGGGGAAAATAGCACTGAGCGATTTTCAGCCCAGCGATGTCAGCGATCATCTCTGTGCATACACGCTGGGCAAAAATGCCCATTGTGAATGCACCTTTAGACACCACCACCTCACTTTCACCTGAGGAGCTGAAAAGTGGGTATTGCTGTGTGCGTTTGTGTGGGAAGGAGGGGGAGGGGGAATAGGCTGAAGTTTTGCCTAGGGTGCCAAGAATCCTTGCACCGGCCCTGCCTGTGATGACTGATTCTACTTTGACTGACCCTCTTTTCCCATTGCTGAGCTTATCCTTCTCCCGTCCATCTAAAACCAAATATTTGTATGATGATTTGCTTAGTGTTTCCTGTGATAAAATTCAAAAGCGAGTTGTGGAATCATGGAGCAAATTTATTCCTAGTCTTACGAATTCAGAATCCATATTTCACCATTGTGATAAAACAAAGCAAATATTGAAAGCATCGTCCTTACAAGAGGTACATGTAAAAACTGTACAGGGCTTATATCTCACAAGCACAGAGAAGACATTTTTAAGCTGAGGAGACCGGACGCTGCTTGAAGTGCTTCCACTCTTCGGCAACGTTCTTTCACAACTTTTGGGAATGTAGTAGCATTAAAAAGTTCTGGAACAAAATAGTACAATATATTACTAATAATCTTGGGATCAGAGTCTCATTACATCCGCAGGCATTACTACTAGCAGATTTTTTGATTTGGAATTTGGGCACACCACATTCACACCTCTACTATAGTTACTATAGCAAAAAAGGTTATTCTCCAGAAATGGATATCTATCAGCAGTACATGCCTCACTTCTTAAGTTTCTGTTCATAGATCACTTTTCTACCATAGCTGACTCGGAGGGTGGCGTAGCAAAATTTTACAAAAAATTGAACCCTTATATTAGTACCCTTCTACATGTATCTCAAGACCAGATTTTTGCTCGATTTGATTCCACAGACTGGTACTTACACAAGAAAACGCTGCTTAACTTGTAAACTACCATATCACTACCTAGTAATATTGTCTCATTCTGCAAGTTTCATTCTGAGATTCCTGCCATTCTCTTATGTGAGGCCTATCAATTTATGTTACTTCCACTTAGGAATGCTTACCATCGCATATTGGTTCAGAATAATACTGTTTCCTGTATGTCATGTGATTGCTCAGTTAGGCATTGATCACCCTTCCCTCATCTCCCCCCCCCCCCCCTTCCATTCCCCATTTCTTCTCTCTTTCTGACTTTGTTCCATATTCTGTTGATCTTTGATATCTGTTTTGGCAGTGTATGGACTTGCAGCCTCCCTTATATATCACTGGGTACCTCACGGTACATTTGCAAGTTTCTTTTTTCTTAATTTTATTAGCTGATCCAATGCTGCTAGATGTATTTGACCATGTTGGTCCATATACTGTCTATTGCTCATGTGTGTTACCTCATTTATGAAAAATCAATAAATACTATTTAAAAAAAAAGATGCACCTTGCGTCCGCAGTATATATTAATGCTAGTATTTAAATGGCTATTTGGAATAATGGAAATTCACAGTTGGGGGCTCGTCCAGGATATCACGTACTTAATGATGCACAGTACAGATGCGCTGTGGTCTACCGACTAAGGGTGGACGCAGCTGATGTCGATGAACCACATCCATTTTTGACGCTATCAGTAAGGCGCTGATATGAATCAAGGGACAATAGATTTCTTTGTTGCCCGTGTGACAAAAATGCACAATATTAGAAATGTTACAGCTTACCCTTTATTGTTGCTAACGATGTTCAAATAAGTCTTATTGTGTTTGATTCAGATTGGATTGTTTATCTGTTAAGTCAATTTAAAGAGCGTTTAAAACTTGGTGCATGCGTCTAATTCGCATAGTATGGATATAGCTCGGTTAGCATGCTGCGTCCTATTCGCATAGTGCTAACACAGGCCTGAAGTAACAAAGCGTCATTCACGCTGAAAAAGCAGTGTGTGGAAACTTTGTTACCATGCAGTGGGAATTGTCCATCAGGGCGACTTCTGGTGCTTGTATAATTTGGGATTTACTTGTGACAAAATAGAGTGTTTGTGTGTTCTAGCCGCATGGCTTGGATTCCATTTTGTGTCCAAGCACATGGCTTGGAGTGGGGAGGAGCAGTGGCCATTTTAGGTTTAATGCAGTAACATCTGCACAATCTGCATTGGTCTTATCAAAACCAACATCATTTAAAGTCACTTCTTACCCACCTAGCTAACAGCTCACTTTCAGCTGTTCCTGAAAGCCATAGTTAAACAATCTATAGCCTTTGTCACAAGTGAACAATATATATGTACAAATCCATCACCATTTAAAAGCTACCAATGAATTTACCTAACCCATGCCATAGTCAATTATAAATAGTGTTTCAATTAGGTCTAGTGAGAGTAATAGTGAGATTAATACTTGGAAGATAAGGAGTGTGTAAAATGAGACACTTTGCTTGTTACAAGACCTAGACTATTGAAATGTTAATGAACTTGTTCAACTACTCTGGAACAGGGGTAGAGCATAGTATGTGGACATCTGTTGAGATGCAAATTAGGCTGCTGTGGAAACTACAATCAGTATATGTGTATAAAAAAATATATGCTGTGTGAGGGGTTTCATAGAGTGTAATAAAATAATGATGTGTATGTGTATACATATAGATTTTATAATATTATTATTATATAAAATATGTATATTTATATCAGTGTATGTTCTGCAATAAAGCTATCCAATCTGAATCATAGCTGTCAGGAATCTGCGTTCAAGAGCATCTCCCTTACTAGCACGCTGGTGTCCAGGCCTCCGGAGGTCATGGCCCCAGTTGCGGCTGCATGAGTGCACTATCCGGGAGTATCATGATCAGTGTTGCTAGGTGCCCCTGAACCGCATCCAGTGTGTACCCCGCTGTGTGCCGGCATATGTACAGCACATGGGCGCTGCCATGACACCTGCGCTCAGCTGACCTGGACATCAAATCCTGCAATGTGTTTGCACACAGAGCCCAGCAACCAATAACCGCAGAGCAAGGGGTATAAGTTCTGGTCCGTGGCTCAGTCTCATCGCCTCAGACGAGTGCCATTCAGTGAACAAGTTCTCCTTGTTCCTGTTTCCAGTGGTTTCCTTGTTGTTACTTCGTCATTTGATCTTCAGTCTTCAGTCCTTCAGCTTGCTACGAACTCCAGCCACAGGCAGCCACTAAACAACTTGCAGTAAGAGACTAACTCCAGGTGTTTCTTCATTACTCAGCCTGTGCTTATAATTACCAGCATTCAGCATTGTGCATTGCATTCAGCACTTAATATAACAACTTGCTGTGTTAGTCATCCCCTGCTTGGGCCTTGCTTGGCTTTTGAATGTGTGCTTCCACAGAGACTGTGTGCTTTTTATTTGCTCTTCATCATATACCGGAGTTTCATTTGCTTCATCTGATTTTATTATTATCTTTACCATTTATATCAACCTTCAAGTCAATCACCATTTCTCATTTTTTATCAGTGACTTTTTGAATCTTCATTTCATCGGATTAAGTTACTATTAATTATTCCTGTCATCAGTTGTACCAGTTTACCATTCATATATAATTTTTGCCGTTGCTGACTTCCAAGTCAATCATCATTTGTTTTCAATCATCAGTTTATCAATTTGTTCAGTTGGTGTATTATCCCTGTGTGCAAATAAATACCAGGCGCACATGCGCAGGACTTTTCTTCAGCCTCCTTGTTTCCTCTACCACACCTACACTGACCTACTAGTGCCCCCTTCGGGGACAGACAAATCTACAGACCTGACAGTTTGTCCGAGGCCCATGGGCCCGGACGGTGGTCAGAGTGTGGTGTCAAGAGCACTCCAAAGTTTAGTGTCACGACTGGATGGTCAAGAGGCTGCACAACAGCAGATTATACAATTTCCACAAGGGATGTCTTCCCGACTGGACACTCTACAACAGACCTTTTCAAATCCTGTCCCTCCAACTCCATCTTCAGCTTCAGTTCCAGTTTCTAGTTCCACAGCTTCCAGTTCTCCAGTTGCTCCTGTTCCAGCATCTCGTATTCATCTCCCTACACCAAGTCAATTTGATCGTAACCGCAAAATGTGTCGTGGGTTTCTGAACCAATGTGAAATCCACTTTGAATTGCTGCCGCAGAATTTTCCAACACCCAGGGCAAAGGTCGCATACATTGTGTCCCTTCTGTCTAGCTCTGCCTTGAACTGGGTTTCCACGCTATGGGAACGAGCGGACGCTCTTCTGAATAACTACACAGATTTTGTTGCTGCATTCCGACGCATCTTTGATGAACCTGGGCGTACCACCTCTGCTTCTTCAGACCTCCTTCAGATTCGCCAGGGAACACGTACTGTGGGACAATATGTTATCCAGCTCCAGACATTGGCATCAGAGGTGGAGTGGAATAACCAGGCATTGGTTGTCGCCTTCTGGCATGGCCTATCTGACCGTATAAAGGATGAGTTAGTTACCCGAGATCTCCCAGAGCAACTGGAAGCACTAATTTCTCTATGTGTTAAATTGGACTTACGTTTATGCGAACGGACCAGTGAGTGCTCTCGAGGTGACCTTTGCAAGCATCGAGTTATGCCTCTAGTACAGTCCTTACCCATTACTCCTGATGAACCTATGCAGGTGAATAGGTTTCGCTTAATGCCTGTGGAGCGGTCAAGAAGGTTACGGGAAAGACTGTGCCTCTATTGTGCTGCTGCTGGTCATCTGATTGGTTCCTGTCCTGCTTGTTCGGGTAACGCCAGGTCCTAACTTGTAAAGGAGGAGTCAAGTTAGGGACCTTAATCAAAGCTCCTTCTTCCCAAGATCTCACCCTGCCTATTACCTTGGAAACACAGAATGGTCTTCAGTTTTTATCTGCTTTTAGTCGTTTGCGGTGCTGCTGGGTACTTTATCACACAAGCTGCAGTGGACAGAATCCATCTCCCTGTCTCGAAGTTGTCTCGTCTAGTCTACCTCAGTGCCGTGGACGGGAGTTGTATTGTTGAGGGTTCCATCATTCAGCAAACCAAGCCAGTGGTCCTGGGAGTGGGCTTTATTCATTCTGAGCTCATTGAATTCCTGGTCATTCCGAAAGCCACCTATGAGATTGTACTAGGTATGCCCTGGCTTCAATTGCACAATCCACAATCTGACTGGTCCACACTACAGCTTACAGCATGGAGTCCTTCCTGTTTCCATTCATGTTTGGCTCAAGTACATCCAGTGAGATCTTCAGGTGTAAAACTCCAGTCTGGTCTTCCAGAAGCCTACCAAGAATTTGCTGATGTCTTCAATGAAAAGGCCGCTGATGTCCTGCCTCCCCATCGAGAATGGGATTGCCCCATTGATTTAGTTCTGGGGAGAAAGCCACCCAGAGGGTGCACTTACCCTCTGTCCATTCCTGAGACTCAAGCTATGAGTGAGTATATAAAGGAGAATCTACAGAAAGGGTTCATCCGTCCGTCTTCATCTCCAGCTGGTGCGGGGTTCTTCTTCATTAAGAAGAAAGATATAGGATTACGCCCCTGCATCGATTATCAGGGTTTAAATGACATCACTATTAAAAACAGCTATCCCTTGCCACTTATTACAGAACTGTTCGACAGAGTCAGAGGTGCTTGCATCTTCACTAAGTTAGATCTCTGCGGGGCTTACAATCTCATCAGGATCCGAAGTGGCGACAAGTGGAAAACCGCCTTCAACACCCGCGATGGCCACTACGAATATCTAGTGATGCCCTTCGGTTTGAGCAATGCCCCGGCGGTATTCCAGAACTTTGTGAATGAAGTGTTTAGAGATCTTCTGTACGAATGTGTGGTAGTCTACCTCAATGACATCTTGATATTCTCTCGTGACTTAGTTTCCCATCGCCAACAAGTGAAAGAGGTTCTTCGACGTCTTCGACAGAATCATCTTTATGGTAAACTATTTAAGTGCACGTTTGAAGCTTCTTCAATGCCTTTTCTAGGGTACATTATCTCTGGTACTGACCTTCAAATGGATCCAGCTAAATTAGAGGCTATAGAAAACTGGTCTCTTCCTACGACACTTAAGTCAGTTCAACGTTTCATTGGCTTTGCCAACTACTATAGAAAGTTCATTAAAGGATTCTCTACATTGATAGCTCCAATTGCTTGCCTCACTCGGAAAGGGGTGAATCCTTACCAGTGGTCTGAAGAAGCACTTTCTGCCTTTTCATAAAATTAAACAAGCTTTTGTTTCAGCTCCTGTGTTACAACAGCCAGATGTCAACAAGGCCTTCGTTCTAGAAGTGGATGCCTCAACAGTTGGTGTGGGCGCAGTCCTGTCCCAGGTCGGCGCTGATGGTAAGACTCACCCTTGTGGGTTTTTCTCTCATAGATTCTTGCCCGCTGAGATGAACTACTCCATCGGTGATCAGGAACTTCTAGCAATTAAACTAGCTCTTGAAGAATGGATATAAAAAGCAACAACTAACTGTTAAATAGCGCCCCACAATTTTGTTTGTGTGTATACACAAATAGTGTCAATAATGAATATGAAATTGTCCTGGAAGACTGCGCATCCGTAAACACTATGTGTGGTAGTGATAAATTGAAGAAAAGGAAAGAAGAAAAAACGGAAAGCGCTGAATTCCAGGAAATATATAAAACGATGAGAGCCAACCCTTTATACCCGGGTTATCATCTGCATCTCCATCACGCTGCACAGCACAAGTGGGCACTGCAGGACATCAGGTCGAGGACGCTCGGCCCATCGCCAGCCCACAGGAGAGGTAAAACAGTCACCTTGAACCAGGTGGTTTGAAATAAATAATACTCTGGGATCACAGTCCCTCATATAATTGCCAGCTGTTATACGTTCTTTTACTTAGCCAGCTACATTCCGGGACTGCATTCACTTCTCTATTTGCCGGCTATTTGCACAGCATTCATCGGTGTTATATCAACTATGGACATCTTCTTCATTCATCATTAATATGAACTTATGCCTATCTGATGTCTAGATACAGAATATACAGAGGTGTTTTATAACCCATTTTCCTTAGGTTTTACATGCAGTTTTCATTTCTATATTTTATTTTTGATTTATAATATTAATAAATTTGTATCAATTTTGAATTGTTGGCTCTCATCGTTTTATATATTTCCTGGAATTCAGCGCTTTCCGTTTTTTCTTCTTTCCTTGAAGAATGGATGTATCTGTTGGAGGTGCAAGATTCCCCATTACCATCTATACGGACCAGAAGAACCTTCTTTACTTAAAGGCAGCACAGTGTCTAAATCCTCGACAAGCAAGGTGGGCCTTATTTTTCTCTCGTTTTGACTTTATGTTGCTATTTAGACCTGGCTCTCAAAATGTCAAAGCAGATGCATTATCTCGCTCTATGAGCTCCAATGAGGAATCTTCAGAACAAGTTTCTTGACTGGTACTTAATCCTGTTGTGTTTGCTGCTACTAATGTATCCCTAGTTCCACCTCCAGGCAAGATGATCGTTTCTCCTGAGCTTCATCCAAATCTCCTGTCCTGGGCTCATACGTCCAAGTTCACTGGTCACCCTGGAGTCCTAAAGACTTTTAAGTTTTTGTCTCAAACCTACTGGTGGCCCAACATGAAAGCAGATATTCAAGAATTCATAGCTTCATCTCCCAAGTGTGCTCAACACAAAGTTCCTCGTCAAGCTTCTGCGGGCCAATTATTGCCAAACTCTATTCCAAGTCGTCCCTGGTCTCATCTGTCGATGGATTTTATTTCGGACCTTCCGCCTTCTAAAGGGTATGATACCAACTGGGTAGTGGTCGACAGATTTTCGAAAATGGCTCATGGGGTTGCCCTCTGTTCCAAAACTAGCACAATTATTTCTCCGTGAAATCTTTAGATTACATGGACTACCAACTGAAATAATATCTGATCGGGGAGTACAGTTTGTGTCAAAATTCTGGAGGGTCCTGTGTTCTGCGCTGCAAGTCAAACTTAAATTCTCTACGGCCTATCATCCTCAAACAAATGGTCAGACAGAGAGGGTAAACCAAGAGCTTGAGACCTTTTTAAGACTCTATATTTCTTCCTCACAGGATGACTGGGTAGATCTATTGCCTTGGGCGGAGTTTGCTCATAATTTCCATTACCATACGTCCACAAACACAACTCCTTTCTTTGCAGTCTATGGTCAACATCCCAGAGTTCCGGATTTTCAAGATTTGTCCGCAGTTTCTTCAGTTCTTTAACAGTTTTCTCAGATTTGGAAAAAGATTCATTTATCTCTCAAGAAAGTATCTCATCAGTATAAAGTCTTTGCTGATCGAAAAAGACGAGCAGTTCCTAGTTTAAAGCTGGGTGATAAAGTCTGGCTGTCTACCCGAAACCTCTGTCTTAGAGTCCCTTCAATGAAGTTCGCTCCACGATTCATTGGTCCATTTCCAGTAGAGTGTGTCATCAATCCAGTGGCTTATAAATTGAAATTACCTTCCTATTTGAAAGTTCCCAACTCATTTCATATTTCTCTCCTTAGACCACTGATTCTTAACCGTTTCCAGAAAGTTCTTCCAGCGGCTCCAAAGGTTCAGACTCATCGGGGTGTGGAATACGAGGTGGAGAAAATCCTGGACTCTTGGTATCACTACGGTCGTCTACAAAACCTGATTGACTGGCCTGGATATGGTCCTGAGGAGAGGAGTTGGATCAACGCCACTGATGTTCATGCTCCACTGTTAGTTCAAGCCTTCCACAGACTTTTCCCTTTCAAGCCTCGGGGGTGTTCGGTGCCCAGCAATAAAGGAGGGGGTACTGTCAGGAATCGGCGTTCAGCAGCATCTCACTTACCAGCGCGCTAGTGTGCAGGCCTCCGGAGGTTATGGCCCCAGTCGCAACTGCATGAGTGTATGGTCAGCCCCTTAACCGCATCCAGTGTGTACCCCGCTGTGTGCCAGTGACTGTACAGCATGGGTGCCGCCATGACACCTGCGCTCAGCTGACCTGGACATCCAATCCAGCAATGTGTTTGCACACAGAGCCCAGCAACCAATCACCGCAGAGCAAGGGGTATAAGTTCTGGTCCGTGGCTCAGTCTCATCGCCTCGGACAATGAGTCCCATTCAGTGAACAAGTTCTCCTGGTTCCTGTGTTCCTGTTTCCAGTGGTTTCTTTGTTGTTACTTCGTCATTTGATCTTCAGTCTTTCAGCTTGCTATGATCTCCAGCCACAGTCAGCCACTAAACAACTTGCAGTAAGAGACTTTCTCCAGGTGTTTCTTCATTACTCAGCCTGTGCATATAATTACCAGCATTCAGCATTGTGCATTGCATTCAGCGCTTAGGGGTAAATTTACTAAGATGGGAGTTCTATTTAAGATGGGAAGTTGCCCATAGCAACCAATCAGATTCCAGGTATTATCTTCTAGAAGGGTCTAGATAAATGAGAAGTAGAATCTGATTGGTTGCTATGGGCAACATCCCATCTTAAATAGAACTCCCATCTTAGTAAATTTACCCCTTAATATAACAACTTGCTGTGTTAGAGTCGTCTCCTGCTTGGGCCTTGCTTGGCTTTTGAACGTGTGCTTCCAGAGACTGTGTGCTTTTTATTTGCTCTTCATCATATACCGGAGCATCTGATTTCATTATTATCTTTACCGTTTTTATCAACCTTCAATTCAATCACCATTTCTCATTTGTTATCAGTGACTTTTTGAATCTTCATTTCATCGGATTAAGTTACTATTAATTATTCCTGTCATCAGTTGTACCAGTTTACCATTCATATATCATTTCTGCCGTTGCTGACTTCCAAGTCAATCATCATTTGTTTTCAATCATCAGTTTATCATTTTGTATTATCCCTGTGTGCAAATAAATACCAGGTGCACATGCGCAGGACTTTTCTTCAGCCTGCTCGTTTCCTCTACCACACCTATACTAACCCTTCCGGGGACAGACAAAACTGCAGACCTGACAATAGCATTTAA
This sequence comes from Pseudophryne corroboree, assembly GCF_028390025.1. Classification (NCBI taxonomy): domain Eukaryota; kingdom Metazoa; phylum Chordata; class Amphibia; order Anura; family Myobatrachidae; genus Pseudophryne; species Pseudophryne corroboree. The sequence continues at coordinate 683,592,864 of NC_086445.1, forward strand.
ATTATAGTTAATAACAAATATGAATTGAAGTGTAATACCTCTAGGGGGATGTTATCAATCACTGGTAAATGATTCCTTTTTCTGTACAGAAAATATTGTAAATTCGTGTGGGTTGAAAGTGTGAGTGGATTGAACCCCGAAAATAAGGATCTCGTCGGTGAGTCACTAAGTAAGCAGTGCCTTGGTGGCGTGGAGGTTAGCGACCTCACATATTTATTGGTATTGAGGCACGTAGTGTGTTTGTTTTTAAAAGGTAAAACGTGCGGAGGAGTGTGATATTTGGTGTTACGCTGTGGCTGTGGAGCGCAGCTAGTGAATTCGACTCCCGTGATCGTAGGGCGTATAGATAACACGTATCTATAAGCCATGCGATTGGACTGCACGTGTGTGTATGTGATACACGGTGCAACGTGATACCATTTGCGTAATTTCACACAATTGTGGCATCATACGCGCTGTGTTAGCATATGCAGACGTGATTTGTGTAAAGAGAAGGAATTTTCACTGACTCTCAGGAAATATTCCTGGTGGAACTCCATAGGAAGGCTTGGTGACGTTTCCCACGCAGAATTCCTGTGGAAAGAAACCAAAAAGAGCAGGCCTGTAACCTCCACTGAAAAAGGTGGGGTATTTATTTATTGCTGTTAATACTTCATACTTCCAGTGCTGAGGGGTCTGGTAGGGTCCTCATTGGGTACGCGGGGCAACCACTACAGGAGTGGCTCGTGGTACTGTCCAGAGAAGACGGAGCAGGTGAAAAGCTCTCCGAGTAATTTTCACCGTCGTTTTGCGTTGGCCACTTAGTGCTTGTGTTTTAAAAGTCCACAATGGGAGCCAAGTGTGCACACGAAAGGCGTTCAGGAGCCAGGGTTCAGGCTGAGGAGCAGGGGCTGAAAGGGTCTGCTGGTTATATTAAGGAGCAGGGACTGAAAGGGTCCGCTGGCTATGTGTGAGAAGAATAGTTCCTTACACGGAGGCTTTTTGTAATGATTGGGTAAAAATGATGATGAATGTGTGAATATCATTTCCAGTGATTGGTGGTTTTGATCCTGAGGTATTGCAGGTAGTATGAAAACAAATATGTTTGACCAAAGTCATATAAGATAAGAATGAAAACATAATAGCTGTTTGAACTCGTGGCAACCATGGGAAGAAGTAAAAAAGAGAAAGCAGGTACACCACCATCGCCATATGTGGATGTGGAAGCAGTTACAGCCAGTATACAAATTATAGAAAATAAAAATATGAATGTAACCTATAATATGTACTAATGAATGTCAAAAGTTTTATTCAGGAGGAGATGGTGACCCGACTCTGGTTTCAGCCATTTCTCATGCACTCAGAGGAGGAATATCCAACCGGTAAAAGAGGAGCTGTAGCCTGCAGGGGTAGTGGCTGAGACCAGTGGAACTGGTAAGTATGGTGCCATTCAAGTACATATATAGTAAGACCCAAAATTAAAATAAAAAATCAAGAAAGTAATAACACAAATGGAGAATATCCTGTCCACACATTAGTATTTCCCAGTAGGAAAGCGGACAGAGAAGGGGTGTAACCCCCAGGGTTCTTCTTTTTAACTACCACATAAGAAGTATTCATTTCTAGGAATGCCCTAGTCTAGAAGAACTCGGTAAATGTTTGTTGGACCATGTACAGACCCTTAATACGAGATGAGAAGGATTAAATGAATACTTTGCATTACCTAGAAGCTTTTTTTTTTGTAGTACTAGAAAAATTCTCGGTTAGGAAAAGATCACTGGTAAACACTAATTCGGCAAATGGGAGTAACGAGAGAAGTGCAACATTACCCTTTTACAAAACCTGCAGAAGTTACGATTGGGCCTCTATGATGCTAAACTCTTTTATTTTCTCCTGGAAGCAGTGGCTCCTGACTATCTTACTTGACAGAGATTTTGTTGTGTAAATTGAAATATGAAATACATATATTGTACTCCTGCTCAGGAAGTATAAGGTATGTTAGATACTCCTCAAAGACTGATGTTGCATTCCACTGTTCCAGATTTATGTCCATCACAGGTAGAGGAAATTATCTCACAGATACCGGGTTCCCTATGAACTTAGGATGGACAGGACACTGGATTGATGGCTGAGGTAGTCCCAGTAGTGACATAGCAAGCACAAGCTTTTAAGGAGGGTAAAACCAAGTAATTAAGAATCAAATCCCCGTAGTGCCCAATCCAGCTGTCATTTTAATAAAATCCTCTCCACCTCTACAAACGTTACTGTCACCAACCCCCCTTTTCTGTTTTCTTCACTGTTTCTTCTTCATCTTTGCGTTCACAAAGGGGGTACAATACATGGATCCGACTCTCCCAAGGTTTCATTGACAGCCTGAGTATTTTCTCTCAGGCCTTGCATAGCTGCTTACTGTCCTTTCAGCCCGATAGGAGATAAGTATTAATATGAATTTATTACTGTGCTCAGATACATTTGTGTCTTCACTGGTGGATACTAAAAACTTTTGTTTCATCTCTTCCAGGCAGGACACAAGGTCTCAAAGGATAAACTGCTGTTGTGTAAGACAAACGTCAAGTACATAGGACGTTGTACTGGTACATGATTTGACAGTTCATGCACCACATGCTGTATCGGTCCTTCAAAATTCTGCCCGAACCCGGTATGCCTCATCAGCATGAGTTAGCTGTCACTGATGACACCAGTATATTACTGCATGTGCCTTGTAATGCACAAAGGGTGGAGGATGAGAATACTGGTGAAGGAAAATTTTGTATGGACACTGATGTGCATGATTGTATGGAATATCTGAATCAAACTTTTACTGTGAGACCAGACATAAGTGACAGCCCGTTAGTGAACGCAGACCTGATTTTTTTGTAGACTGATGATAGTTACCCAAGACAGACAGACAGACTTATGCACAGGATATGCTGTTGTGACCAGGGCATGCGAGTTGGCAGAAGATACGTCAGCCAATATATATACTGACTCTAGAGATGTTTTTGGAGTGATACTCATGGTACTCTACATTGCAAACACACAACAATTAAATTGAGATGCAAATTTGTGTTCCCTACAGGAGAAGGCGGTCTGGAAGGCGAAGGGGTATGGTCAGGAGTCCTCAGGACTCTGGAGAGATGGACAAGGTAAGCCAGTAGCCCCCAGGGCGTATCTCCCAAGCCTAGCTGAGGCGGCACATGGTCTGACTCACCTACGGTAAGGTAGGTATATGCAAATTGGTAAGAGCTTACTGGCGTGTACCAGGGCAAACAGGAAAGCAATGTTCTGTCTAACTTGCATGAGGAAGAACATTTGGTAAGGTAGTACCAACAGAGCCACCCCATATTCCTCCTGCAGACGGACCTTTTCAGGTAATACAAATCGACTTCGTACAGTTAACACCCTGTAGGAATTTGAACTATGTATTGATGTGTACTGATGTTTTCTCAAACTGGGTAGAGGCATTTCCTGCTGCTGCAAATACGGCTGTGTTTACCGCAAAGAAAATTGTGCAGGAATTTGTGTGTATATATGGTATCCCTACTATTAGAAATGAAGTGATAGCAGAAACTGGACTATTGTGGTCATAGACACTGCCACTAGTGTTATGTAGCATCGGAACCACTCCCAGATCCCCACTTAACTAATCACCCTTTTTGACATTTTTTTTTTTGGAAGAAAACTTCATGTCATGATCGATCCACACCATGATCTGAAATACACCAATGAGGTGACAGTACAGTACCTTATCGAGATGAGCCAACATTTGAGAACTTAGCAAAAAGAACTTAAAACTGTTGATTCCTGCTATAACAACTACTAATTCTCTTGATTGTGAACCAAGAGACTGTGTAATTATTCTTACGCTCAGGTTGCTTAATAGACAGGTGGGAAGGACCATACCAAGTTTTGTTGAAAGCACGATTTCAGTGAAAGTAGCCAAGAGAGAGACTTGGGTCCACGTTTCCCATTGCAAGAAAGTCGTTAATCCGGAAGGAACTCGTAGAGGGAGTGAAATCACAGAAATATCACTCGAGAATCTGTTCCGTGAATACTGAGAGGCAGCACTGTTAAACACTACCTGAGCATAATAAAGGATTACAAAAAGGCCACTCGTTGTAATGGATTTGCTATAAGCAAGATTTGTTTTGTTCTATCTTTCTTTTTCTTTTGACAAACATTTTTTTCAGGACATTCTATTTTTGTGAGGGTTCCTGAGGTGTCGAGTGTGGGACTGGAACTGGTTCTGGAGAAAGGAGTGATGTCTTTATAGGATCCCAGGATCAGCTTATCACTTTGTTTAAAGCCAGAGGAAAATCAAAGGTCTAGTAGTTACGGAGTTCGGAGGCAATGTGATAGGCTATTGTCTGAAGAATACTGTATTTTGTAGTTACTGCGACCTTATAATTGTAGACGAGTGCATCCAGAGATGTCAGTTAAGCAATAATGTTGACATTAACAGACATCCCTTGAGTGATTATCATTCATTTGTGGGTAAGGTTTTAAATTAAACGAAATGTTGGATGTGCTCACAGGTACCTCTAAGACAAAACAATGCAGGATTTATGCCATATTCTTTAGAGTTAGCTGAGGTACTTGAATGGCACGGAGGTGGGGGGAGGGGGGGGGGTTGGGGCAGGGGACCGGTGGACAAGGAATATAATATAACTAGACCCCCTAGTTTTAAGATCCACCAGTACCATATAGATAAATCCCTGGTATGTTTAAATCTCACCAATTTCAGGAAATCAGGAAATTGGGAGGTAATCTGGAACAATCAGACAATGGCATATTCACACATAATAGATAAAGAGCTAATTAATACCATGACTGTACAAAAGATTGTTATACAGATGTGTCCACATACATCTTTGCTATATCCCGCCATGTATGGCTTGGTTTAACAAACTATAGACTCAGAGATTTAGCCATGACTTGTGATTTTTCTTAACTTGATTCTTTAATATGTTACTTTATACATATTCTATTGTGGCAAACAAAAATGTTAAAATCCATCCACTCGTTACTCGTGAAAAACAGATTAGCCATATTTTCCATGTTGTGCCAAATTTAGCAAATTAGCAAAGATGTAAGTGGACACATCTGTATGTGGAAGAAAAGTATATGAGTGGCTCTCCCCGAACTCTGAAGGTTTATGTTATCTAGGAAGGACACTACCTGAATTAATGGGGGTCATTCCGAGTTGATCGCAGCCAGCAACTTTTTGCTGCTGCTGCGATCAATAGTCCATGCCTATGGGGGAGTGTATTTTATCTTAGCAGGGCTTTGATCGCTTGTGCAGCCCTGCTAAGCTAAAAAATAAATCAAGCAAAACTAGACTAGGCCTGGACATACTTACCCTGTGCGATGGATCCAGCGATGATGGGCCTGGCTTTGACATCACTCCTCCGCCCTCCGTTCTGCTGGACACACCTGCGTTATACTCACCACTCCCCAAAAACGGCTCCAAACGGTCCGGATCCGCCCAGCCATGCCTCCGTTCTGTCAATCTTCTTTGCGGTCCGTCCTGCGACTGCTTATATCTTTAGATGCAACGTAACCCGGCGACCTCCGTCGCCGGGCAACATCGTGCATGCGCACAGCGGCTGCCGTGCATGCACATTCCGCACCCGTTCGCACCGCAGTGGAAAACAACTGCATGCGAATGGGTCGGAATGACCCCCAATAACCTTTGTTCAATGATGAAACAGATTTGGTATCCAGAAATGGAAACAATGTTCAGGGGGTGATAGGAATATACCATTAAAATTTTATATGTCTCTTTCACGACTTGTTTGTGTTTTCTCCCTCTACCCAGCAAAACCTCTATCGAATCCGAACATCAGTGTACAAAGACGTAGGTACATGTATGTATGCAACAATCATTCAGGTCAGACATCATAGGCTATAGCACTGTCCCAGCATACTCTATAGGTTGAATGTCATCCCACATCCAACCAGTAGCCTCACGACCGCCGAGCGCATATAGAGGATGTCCCGTCATCTTCCCTGTCTTCCTCAACTATAGTCAATGTCTGATTTGCGAAATGAATACATACGTGTGTCTAAGTCACCAATTATTGTTTGAAATATTTTAATTATGTTTAGTGTTACATTTATGATAGTTTTGTTGACTATCAAAGGGTGGACCGTCAAAGTCGGAAAAAGAAGACAATACAGACTACACACAGAGTGCCACTTCACGGTGGTAGCATAAGGACGCAATTGATGTATATTGATGCACCATGCTTCTTTACCATACATCATACATAGAGTCGCACGGCGTGCGTGTTGCAGCGTGGTGTGTGTGTGTGCGGTAAAAGACGCAATCACTGAGAAATGCCATAAAGACACACACAGACACTTATTTCATACAACACATAAATTACACATAAAACATGTCCAACACCAGACTTGTATTATACTGTATTTATATAATAGAGTGTAAAACCAGATATATATGTATTATTGGGATGGAACAAGTTAATTATATCATGCTTAGTTTCAAAATGGTCATGAGAATGTGTGGATTAATTTAATAGCTATGGGTAAATTGTAGCACATAGCAACAATTAGTTATGACCAAATGTAGAATATAAAGTCACATTCTAAGAGAACAAAGGACTTCCTGAGATCCCAGTGGTTAATCCCTGTATCTGCATCTTCAAACTGGACATTGCTTACATATGAACTGACCAATAGCACACAATGAATGAGAAACCTCCCTCTCCTGGGCCAATGGAAGGAGACCGAAACCAACAACCTGTTAACTCCCACTGTTTGATATATGCAGTTTTCTAAGGCATAGTCAGTTGCTTGCTGAGAGGGAGAGATGGAGGAAGGTCATATGAGACAGGGTGACGTATACTAGCTGTAACTGATTCATATGTAACTGTAATTCTGTACGACTTACCTAGGCTTATACATGTTATGCTGAATGATATCCTGTACATATGTTATATTGTATGCATACCTTTTAATATCAAATACATATATATATATATATATATATATATATAGCTCTGAGCGTTGGACCTCAGTATACCATGTGTGTGAGTACTTGCTTTCTCTTAAGGGACATAGTGCTGCGACGTTCAGTGCACTATTATCTAGGGCCCTCATTCCGAGTTGTTCGCTCGTTGCCGAGTTTCGCTATATTGCGATTAGTCGCTTACTGCGCATGCGCAAGGTTCGCAGAGCACATGCGCTTAGTTATTTTACTCAAAAGTTAGGTATTTTACTCACGGCATAACAAGGATTTTTCATCGTTCTGGTGATCGGAGTGTGATTGACAGGAAGTGGGTGTTTCTGGGCGGAAACTGGCCGTTTTATGGGAGTGTGCGAAAAAATGCTGGCGTTTCTGGGAAAAACGTGGGAGTGTCTGAAGAAACGGGGGAGTGTCTGGGCGAACGCTGGGTGTGTTTGTGACGTCAAACCAGGAACGAAACTGACTGAACTGATCGCAATGGCTGATTAAGTCTGGAGCTACTCAGAAACTGCTAAGAATTTTCTATTCGCAAATCTGCTAATCTTTCGTTCGCAATTCTGCTATGCTAAGATACACTCCCAGAGGGTGGCGGCCTAGCGTGTGCAATGCTGCTAAAAGCAGCTAGCGAGCGAACAACTCGGAATGAGGGCCAATATGGTAATAAGATGCACCTTGCGTCCGCAGTATATATTAACGCTGGTGTTTAAATGGTTATTTGGAATAATAGAAATTCACACACCGCATCCTGCCTGCGACAGTAGACTACTTTCTGCAGCGGGGTTCACTGAGGTTCCACAGGGATAACATCGGGGTGTAGAGTTGGATCTTGATCCGAGGCACCAACAGGCTAAAAGCTTTGACTGTTCCCAAGATGCACAGCGCCGCCTCCTCTATAACCCCGTCTCCGTGCACAGGAGATCAGTTTGTAAGTTGGTGCCTGCAGTGCAGGCTTACAACAGGGAGGGCTGCGCTGAGCAGCCCTGAAAAGAGCTTTCAAATGAAGAAAGAACACTTCAGAGCCACAGCATAGGCACTTAAAAGTGCTATGTGTCATTCTGACACATCATGCTGCGGCTCCCTCACCTCCCAGCGGCGCTATACACTCCCGAACCCTAGTTGCCAGGTAACTACAGCAGAGGCTCTGGTTCTCTCATAAGGGCACACACCACCTCTGCTCTCCGGGATTGCATGGCCACTGAAAGGAGGAGGTAAGAAGGTCCCCCAGTCGGGACCCGCTGCAAACTGTGATCCGGCGCGGTCCTTGGGAGGCAGACCGCGCATGCTGGCGTGGACACTGTGGCCGTGCAGGGACACCACTAGACCACCAGGGCATGGGCACAGGTCGGATATTTGCATAAGTCCGTTTCTTTAAGGCCCACAGTACCGGTGGTGAAGTCCAGCAAGGGGATCTGGCTCTGACCTGTAGCCCCTCCCCCAGCCCCAGGGCGCCATTTACTGCTAATGTTCCCGCCCTGGAGCTGCATCTCTCTCCCTCCCTGTCAGCGTTTGGGCGCCATTACACACACAGCTGCGCTGATCTGGGACTGCCGGGCAATGCCTCCTCTGTAAAGCCGCCTGCATCATTGCGCTGTGCATTTACAGGACACTTTAGTATTCTACATGTCTTTAGACAGTGTTAGTTAAGAACAAGTGTACTTTGTCAGGTTTATTTAGTACAAGTACCCTGTGATATACATCCGGTGTTTACAGTGCATTGCTATATCTATATACCTTATTAGCTTTACTTGTGTAGTGCAGTTACTACAGTATTGCTAGTCCAGTGCAGTTTTATTGTAATCTGTGATAATTTCTGCATTGTACATGTGACTGTGGGTGTGTGCCAATAGCTGCTGTGTGATTTCCATTCCGTGTATCTCACATCTACGGCTATCCCTATATTTTGTACCCTGAAGGGGGCTATGGGGGTAATTCTGAGTTGATCGCATCTTCAAGTTTGTTAGCAATTGGGCAAAACCATGTGCACTGCAGGGGAGGCAGATATAACATGTGCAGAGAGAGATAGATTTGGGTGTGGTGTGTTCAATCTGCAATCTAAATTGCAGTGTAAAAATAAAGCAGCCAGTATTTACCCTGCATAGAAACAAAATAACCCACCCAAATCTAACTCTCTCTGCAAATGTTATATCTGACCCCCTGCAGTGCACATGGTTTTGCCCAACTGCTAAAAAATTTCCTGCTGCGATCACCTTGGAATTACCCCCTATGTGCATCAGGGTTTTCATATAATATAGTGGTTTTCTCTGACGTCCTAGTGGATGCTGGGGACTCCGTAAGGACCATGGGGAATAGCGGCTCCGCAGGAGACTGGGCACAAAAGTAAAGCTTTAGAACTACCTGGTGTGCACTGGCTCCTCCCCCTATGACCCTCCTCCAAGCCTCAGTTAGATTTTTGTGCCCGAACGAGAAGGGTGCCCACTAGGTGGCTCTCCTGAGCTGCTTAGTGAAAAGTTTAGTTTTAGGTTTTTTAAGTTCAGTGAGACCTGCTGGCAACAGGCTCACTGCATCGAGGGACTAAGGGGAGAAGAAGTGAACTCACCTGCGTGCAGAGTGTATTGGGCTTCTTAGGCTACTGGACATTAGCTCCAGAGGGACCGATCACAGGCCCAGCCATGGATAGGTCCCAGAGCCGCGCCGCCGGCCCCCTTACAGAGCCAGAAGACAGAAGAGGTCCGGAAAATCGGCGGCAGAAGACGTCCTGTCTTCAACAAGGTAGCGCACAGCACTGCAGCTGTGCGCCATTGCTCTCAGCACACTTCACACTCCGGTCACTGAGGGTGCAGGGCGCTGGGGGGGGCGCCCTGAGACGCAATAAAAACACCTTGGATGGCAAAAAATGCATCACATATAGCTCCTGGGCTATATGGATTAATTTAACCCCTGCCAGAATACACAGAAAAACGGGAGATAAGGCCGCCGAGAAGGGGGCGGAGCCTATCTCCTCAGCACACTGGCGCCATTTTCCCTCACAGCTCCGTTGGAGGGAAGCTCCCTGGCTCTCCCCTGCAGTCACTACACTACAGAAAGGGTTAAAAAAGAGAGGGGGGCACTAATTACGCGCAGTATTAAAAATACAGCAGCTATAAGGGGAAAAACACTTATATAAGGTTATCCCTGTATATATATAGCGCTCTGGTGTGTGCTGGCAAACTCTCCCTCTGTCTCCCCAAAGGGCTAGTGGGGTCCTGTCCTCTATCAGAGCATTCCCTGTGTGTGTGCTGTGTGTCGGTACGTTTGTGTCGACATGTATGAGGAGAAAAATGATGTGGAGACGGAGCAGATTGCCTGTAATAGTGATGTCACCCCCTAGGGGGTCGACACCTGAGTGGATGAACTGTTGGAAGGAATTATGTGACAGTGTCAGCTCTGTATAAAAGACAGTGGTTGACATGAGACAGCCGGCTACTCAGCTTGTGCCTGTCCAGACGTCTCATAGGCCGTCAGGGGCTCTAAAGCGCCCGTTACCTCAGATGGCAGATATAGACGCCGACACGGATACTGACTCCAGTGTCGACGGTGAAGAGACAAATGTGACTTCCAGTAGGGCTACACGTTACATGATTGAGGCAATGAAAAATGTTTTACACATTTCTGATAATACAAGTACCACCAAAAAGGGGTATTATGTTCGGTGAGGAAAAACTACCTGTAGTTTTCCTGAATCTGAGAAATTAAATGAGGTGTGTGATGATGCGTGGGTTTCCCCCGATAACAACTGATAATTTCTAAAATGTTATTGGCATTATATCCTTTCCCGCCAGAGGTTAGGGTGCGTTGGGAAACACCCCCTAGGGTGGATAAAGCGCTCACACGCTTGTAAGAACAAGGGCTCTACCCTCTCCTGAGATGGCCGCCCTTAAGGATCCTGCTGATAGAAAGCAGGAGGGTATCCTAAAATGTATTTACACACATACTGGTGTTATACTGCGACCAGCAATCGCCTCAGCCTGGATGTGCAGTGCTGGGTTGGCGTGGTCGGATTCCCTGACTGAAAATATTGATGCCCTAGATAGGGACAGTATATTATTGCCTATAGAGCATTTAAAAGATGCATTTCTATATATGCGTGATGCACAGCAGAATATTTGCCGACTGGCATCAAGTCTAAGTGCGTTGTCCATTTCTGCCAGTAGAGGGTTATGGACACGACAGTGGTCAGGTGATGCGGATTCCAAACGGCATTTGGAAGTATTGCCTTATTAAGGGGAGGAGTTATTTGGGGTCGGTCTTTCAGACTTGGTGGCCACGGCAACAGCTGGGAAATCCACGTTTGTACCCCAGGTCGCCTCTCAACATAAGAAGACGCCGTATTATCAGGCGCAGTCCTCATTTCTGCCCCGTGACAGAGGGAGAGGAAAAAGGCTGCAGAAATCAGCCAGTTCCCAGGAACAGAAGCCCTCTCCCGCCTCTGCCAAGCCCTCAGTATGACGCTGGGGCTTTACAAGCAGAATCAGGCACGGTGGGGGCCCGTCTCAATGAATTTCAGCGCGCAGTGGGCTCACTCGCAATTAGACCCCTGGATCCTTCAGGTGATATCTCAGGGGTACAAATTGGAATTCGAGACGTCTCCCCCTCGCCGTTTCCTAAAGTCGGCTTTACCGATGTCTCCCTCTGACAGGGAGGCAGTTTTGGAAGCCATTCACAAGCTGTATTCCCAGCAGGTGATAATCAAGGTACCCCTCCTGCAACAGGGAACGGGGTATTATTCCACACTGTTGTGGTACCGAAGCCGGACGGCTCGGTGAGACCGATTCTAAATCTAAAATCTTGAACACTTACATACGGAGGTTCAAATTCAAGATTGAGTCACTCAGAGCAGTGATTGCGAACCTGGAAGAAGGGGACTACATGATGTCTCGGGACATCAAGGATGCTTACCTTACCAATTTACCCTTCTCACCAAGGGTACCTCAGGTTTGTGGTACAGAACTGTCACTATCCGTTTCAGACGCTGCCGTATGGATGGTCCACGGCACCCCGGGTCTTTACCAAGGTAATGGCCGAAATGATGATACTCCTTCGAAGGAAGGGAATTTTAGTTATCCCTTACTTGGATGATTCCCTGATAAGGGTAAGATCCAGGGAACAGTTGGAGGTCGGTGTAGCACTATCTCAGGTAGTGTTGCGGCAGCACGATTGGATTCTCAATATTCCAAAATCGCAGCTGATTCCGACGACTCGTCTTCTGTTCCTAGGGATGATCCTGGACACAGTCCAGAAAAAGGTGTTTCTCCCGGAGGAGAAAGTCAGGGAGTTATCCGAGCTAGTCGGGAACCTCCTATAACCGAGCCAAGTCTCAGTACATCAATGAAAGGGTTCTGGAAAAAATGGTGGCTCCCTACGAAGCAATCCCATTCGGCAGATTCCACGCAAGAACTTTCCAGTGGGACCTGCGGGACAAATGGTCCGGGTCGCATCTTCAGATGCATCAGCGGATAACCCTGTCACCAAGCACAAGGGTGTCTCTCCTGTGGTGGTTGCAGAGTGCTCATCTTCTAGAGGGCCGCAGATTCGACATTCAGGACTGGGTCCTGGTGACCACGGATGCCAGCCTGCGAGGCTGGGGAGCAGTAACACAGGGAAGGATTTTCCAGAGCTTATGGTCAAGCCTGGAGACATCACTTCACATAAATATCCTGAAGCTAAGGGCCATTTACAATGCTCTAAGCTTAGCAAGACCTCTACTTCAAGGTCACCCAGAGTTGATCCATTCGGACAACATCACGGCAGTCACCCACGTAAACAGACAGGGTGACACAAGAAGCAGGAGGGCAAGGCAGAAGCTGCAAGGATTCTTCGCTGGGCGGAAAATCATGTGATAGCACTGTCAGCAGTATTCATTCCGGGAGTGGACAACTGGGAAGCAGACTTCCTCAGCAGACACGACCCCCACCCGGGAGAGTGGGGACTTCACCCAGAAGTCTTCCACATGTTTATAAAACTCGACAAGTATTGCGCCAGGTCAAGGGACCCTCAGGCAATAGCTGTAGACGCTCTGGTAACACAGTGGGTGTACCAGTCAGTGTATGTGTTCCCTCCTCTGCCTCTCATACCCAAGGTACTGAGAATTATAAGATGGAGAGGAGTAAGCACTATATTCGTGGCTCCGGATTGGCCAAGAAGGACTTGGTAACCGGAACTTCAAGAGATGCTCACGGAGGATCCGTGGCCTCTACCTCTAAGAAGGGACCTGCTCCAGCAAGGACCCTGTCTGTTCCAAGACTTACCGCGGCTGCGTTTGACGGCATGGCGGTTGAACGCCGGATCCTGAAGGAGAAAGGCATTCCGGATGAAGTCATTCCTATCCTGATCAAAGCCAGGAAAGATATAACCGCAAAACATTATCACCGCATTTGGCGAAAATATGTTGCGTGGTGCGAGGCCAGTAAGGCCCCGACGGAGGAATTTTCAACTAGGTCGATTCCTACATTTCCTGCAAACAGGAGTGTCTATGGGCCTGAAATGGGGGTCCATTAAGGTTCAAATTTCGGCCCTGTCAATTTTCTTCCAAAAAGAACTAGCTTCAGTCCCTGAAGTTCAGACGTTTGTGAAAGGGGTACTGTATATACAGCCTCCTTTTGTGCCTCCAGTGGCACCTTGGGATCTAAATGTAGTTTTTGGGTTCCAAAAGTCACATTGGTTTGAACCACTTAAATATGTGGAGTTAAAATATCTCACATGGAAAGTGGTCATGCTGTTGGCCCTGGCCTGGGTCAGGTGCGTGTCAGAATTGGCGGCTTTATCCTGTAAAAGCCCTCATCTGATTTTCCATTCGGACAGGGCGGAATTGAGGACTTGTCCTCAGTTTCTCCCTAAGGTGGTTTTCAGCGTTTCACCTGAATCAACCTATTGTGGTGCCTGCGGCTACTATGGACTTGGAGGACTCCAAGTTGCTAGACGTTGTCAGGGCCCTGGAAATATAGGTTTCCAGGACGGCTGGAGTCAGAAAATCTGACTCGTTGTTTATTCTGTATGCACCCAACAAGCTGGGTGCTCCTGCTTCTAAGCAGACTATTGCTCGTTGGATTTGTAGTACAATTCAGCTTGCACATTCTGTGGCAGGCCTGCCACAGCCAAAATCTGTAAAAGCCCATTCCACAAGGAAGGTGGGCTCATCTTGGGCGGCTGCCCGAGGGGTCTCGGCTTTACAACTTTGCCGAGCAGCTACTTGGTCAGGAGCAAATAAGTTTGTAAAATTCTACAAATTTGATACCCTGGCTGAGGAGGACCTGGAGTTCTCTCATTTGGTGCTGCAGAGTCATCCGCACTCTCCCGCCCGTTTGGGAGCTTTGGTATAATCCCCATGGTACTTACGGAGTCCCCAGCATCCACTAGGACGTCAGAGAAAATAAGAATTTACTTACCGATAATTCTATTTCTCGTAGTCCGTAGTGGATGCTGGGCGCCCATCCCAAGTGCGGATTGTCTGCAATACTGGTACATAGTTATTGTTACCAAAAAATCGGGTTATTGCTGTAGTGAGCCATCTTTTCTAGAGGCTCCTCTGTTATCATGCTGTTAACTGGGTTTAGATCACAAGTTATATGGTGTGATAGGTGTGGCTGGTATGAGTCTTACCCGGGATTCAAAATCCTTCCTTATTGTGTACGCTCGTCCGGGCACAGTATCCTAACTGAGGCTTGGAGGAGGGTCATAGGGGGAGGAGCCAGTGCACACCAGGTAGTTCTAAAGCTTTAATTTTGTGCCCAGTCTCCTGCGGAGCCGCTATTCCCCATGGTCCTTACGGAGTCCCCAGCATCCACTACGGACTACGAGAAATAGAATTATCGGTAAGTAAATTCTTATTTTCACAGGATATACTATTTTTGGTATTTTCTCTTTGTTTTACAGTCACCATTTACCTATTAAATCCTCCGTGTGTGCTGTGCCTGTAGTCACACTATCCGGGTGGATTTTTGTTAGGTATTCTGTCTGCTTTTATTGTACTATTCCACCCTACAGTAACGCTTTCATACAATGTCAGCTTGTCAGGGTGAGGGTTCAGTGGCAGGCCCTGCGTCTGGCAGTGTTCATGCACCGGATGTCTCTGAGGAAAATATTGCAGCTGAGGGTTCAGGTACTGGGGGCTGTGTACCCCTTAGTCAGTTTCCTATGTCGGGGGTAACTACTAATCCACCGTGGGCTACATTCTCTAATTTACTGACTACGCTGGTAACTAGACTTGCGCCCCCTATGGGACCACCTGTGCCATTACAGCCACATATTGTCCCTGCTGTTAATCCACCATGGGCAGATGCTCTGTCCTCTCAGCTACATCAATTAAATCGGTCTTTGGCCAAACAAAATCCTAACCCTCATCCGCCTACGACCAAAGTGTCCTCTAAGCGGCCCCTTACATCCTCACAGTCCACTCATGTTACAGATACTTCATCGGATGATGATGGCGCATACACTGATCCCTCAGACACCGACGCAGATGCTTCTGATTGGGAATCCCTGACCCAAGTGGATGTTCCTGACCTCTTGGAGGCTATACGGCTGATTCTTCAAATTGATGATGATGATGATGATGATGATGATGAAGAACCCCCTACCTCTAAGAAACCAGATATGTTTAAGCGTCAGAAGGTTACTAAATTAGTTTTACCACATTCTGACCATTTAGTGGACATACGTCAGGAATCCTGGGAATATCCAGGAAAGAAATTCTCTCTGTCTAAGAAAATGCTGGCTCGTTATCCCCTCGCTGAAGAGTTAAGCAAAAATTGGGAAACACTGCCGCCGGTGGACTCACAAGTCGCACGTCTGGTGGTATCATCTGCTCTGCCTGTCACTACCGTCACCTCTCTGAAGGAACCGACGGATAAGCGTGTGGAGGGTTGCTTGAAGTCCATTTACACTCTGGCTGGAGCTGTGCATAGGCCTACTATTGCGGCCTCTTGAGCTGCTAAAGCTATAGAAGCCTGGGTTCAGGAGGTAGAAGCGGAACTACCATCTAATTTTTCTGATAATGCAAAACAGTGTCTTTCATACATTGTTACAGACAATTATTATATTCAGGAGGCGGCGTCAGATGCAGGTATCCTAGCAGCCAAAGCGCCTACCACGTCTATTCTGGCTCGCCGGATCCTCTGGTTGCAGTCCTGGTTGGTAGATCTGGACTCGAAAAAGACCTTGGAGGTTATCCCTTTTAAGGGAAACATTCTTATTGGGGAAGATCTCAACAAGATTGTCGCTGACTTAGCATCTGCTAAGACTGCATGTCTGCCTAGTACTACTCCTTCGGCCCCGAAGGCTAAGAGTACTTAATTTCATTCCTTTTGACCTCCAGGTAAAGCAAAGGGTCAGGCATACCCGAAACAGGCGCGCACTTCCAAATCCACTCAGCCCAAACCTAAACGTGCCTGGGCTGCCCATCAGCCTGCTGCCAAAACAGGCAAGCCTGCTGCATGACGGGGCGGGCCTCCCTCTGGGGGATCCCAGGGTGGGAGGCCGACTTCTATGGTTTGCTCAGGTATGGCTACAGACCACTTCGAACACCTGGGTGAGGGAAGTCGTCACTCACGGATACGTCATCTCTTTCAAGAAACGTCCCCCTCAACAGTTTTGGTCAACAAACGTCCCTTCGGATCTGGTGAAAGCAAGGACTCTCCATCTGGTGGTGCAATCCCTCCTGGACACAGGAGTGGTAGTGCCGGTGCCTCTGGCTCAGGGAGGCAGGGGGTACTATTCAACGCTGTTCCTAGTCCCGAAACCGAATGGATCTTCTCGGACTATTCTCAACCTCAAGTCTTTGAACAAGTTTGTGAAACTCTCCAAATTCCGTATGGAAACTCTTCGCTCTATTGTTCTGGCCTTGGAGCCCAAGGACTATATGGTATCCCTGGACATACAGGATGCTTACCTGCATATACCTATTGCAGTATCACATCAGCAATACCTGCGGTTTGCTATTGGCAACCTACATTTTCAATTCCAGACCTTGCCGTTTGGTCTGACCTAGGCTCCTCGAGTTTTCACCAAGGTCATGAAGGCCCTACTCCGCTGTCAGGGTATCAGAATCCTGCCGTATCTCAACGACTTGTTGATCCTGGCGAACTCTCCAGAGGTTCTCCTTCGTCATCTGGAACTGACGGTTCAATTCCTGCAAGCCCACGGGTGGCTCATCAACTGGAAGAAATCTTCCCTTGTCCCCGCTTAGAGCATGGTGCACCTGGGAGCACTGTTGGACACCCACAACCAGCGGTTGTTTTTGTCTCCGGAAAAGATCCTGAAACTTCTGGACAAGATAAGATGCTTCCTCTCTCGCCCACGTGTGTCGATACACTCGGCGATGCAAGTACTAGGACTCATGGTGTTGGCTTTCAACATGGTGGAGTATGCTCAATTTCATTCCCGCCCTCTACAGAGGTTAATTCTCTCCACTGGGACGGCCTGCCTCACCGGATCAGGTCTAACATGATATCCTTGACTCCGGAGGTCCGTCTGTCACTGACTTGGAGGTTGCAGGACCAACAACTGAGCAGGGGTCGTCCATTCTCGATCTCCAACTGGGTCCTTCTGACGACGGATGCCAGTCTGCGGGGTTGAGGCGCGGTGTTAGAGCAACACTTTCTTCGGGGTCGGTGTACCAAGGAGAGTCTCTACTCCCAATAAACATTCTGGAATTGCGGGCAGTGTTTAATGCCTTGACACTGACCCTGCATCTGGTACAGAACAGGCCTGTTCAAGTACAGTCGAACAACGCCACCATGGTGGCATACATAAATCATCAAGGTGGCACCCAAAGCCGCAAAGCCATGATGGAAGTGTCAAAGATTCTTCTATGGGCGGAACACCATCTGCCAGCCCTATTGGCAGTGTTCATCCCAGGGGTCCTGAACTGGGAAGCGGACTTCCTCAGTGTCAGGACGCACACACTGGAGAGTGGAGCCTTCATCCGGAGGTCTTTCAACTCCTCGTGGAACAGTGGTGTCTACCAGATGTAGACCTGATGGCGTCTCAACACAATCACAAGGTTCCGGTCTTCGGAGCAAGGACAAGGAATCCTCAAGCAGCATTCGTGGACGTATTGGCAATTCCATGGAACTTTTGACTGCCATACGTGTTCCCTCCGGTGTCACTCCTGCCCAGGGTAATTCGGAAGTTCAAGCAAGAAGGAGGAATACTAATTCTAATCGCTCCGGGGTGGCCCGGACGGCATTGGTTCTCAGACCTGCAGGGTCTATCGATAGAGCGTCCTCTTCTGCTTCCTCAGTGCCCAGACCTCTTTGTTCAGGGCCCTTGTGTCTACCAGGATATGGCCCGTCTGGCTTTGATGGCGTGGCTCTTGAAGCTTCCGTACTGAGGGCCAAAGGGTTTTCTGAGGCGGTCATTCAAACTATGTTGAAGGCCCGTAAACCGGCTTCTGCTTGGATTTATCATAGGGTCTGGAAATCTTGCTTCGCCTGGTGTGTTCTTAGAACTCGCCCTGGTTATCTTCCTAAGGTGGTGTCATCTTTCCACCTTAATCAACATCTCCAGGTTTATCCTCCAAAGAGCGGTCTTTGGAAGTGGTATGGGCTCTCTGTATTTATGTGAAGAGGACAGCTTCTCTTAGGAGATCTGATTCCCTCTTTGTCCTTTTTGGATTTCACAACGTGGCTGGCCTGCTAACAAGTAGACCTTGGCCAGATGGATTAGAATGGCGATAGCACATGCTTATGTACAGGTTGGCCTTCCAGCTCCTGCTACCATCATAGCCCATTCTACTCGGTCGGTTGGACCTTCTTGGGCGGCCCGCCGTGGTGCGACCCTTGAACAATTGTGCAAGGCGGCTACGTGGTCCTCAGTGAACACGTTCATCAGGTTCTATGCCTTCGATACTTCTGCCTCCCAGGATGCCTCCTTTGGACGCTGGGTTTTTCTACCCGCTACAGTGCGTCCCCTCCCATGAGGAACTGCTTTAGGACATCCCCGATGTTATCCCAGTGAAACCCCAGTGTACCCCGCTGCAGAAAAGGAGATTTATGGTAAGAACTTACCTTTGTTAAATGATCTTTCTGCAAGGTACACTGGACTCCACAGGGTGCCCACCCTGATGCACTTAGCTTCTTTGGGTTTGTATGGCATTAGCCACTGATACCTTCTCCTGTCATGAGAATGTGATGTATGTGGCTACTAACGGTTGTCGTCTCTTTTACCTGCTATTGCATTGGACTTGTTAACAAAAATTAGCTCCTGTGCATGGAGGCGGGGTTATAGGGGAGGTGGCGCTGTGCATCTTGGGAACAGTCAAAGCTTTTAGCCGGTTGGTGCCTCGGATCAAGATCCAACTTTAAACTCTAATGTTATCCTTGTGGAACCCAGTGTACCTTGATACGGCTGGATAGCCATCGGCTGGTAGTGCTTACATAGAAGTGCTGACATAAAAGTGTTAATATAAAAATAGCGTTATACCTGCGTTAAGTTATATCATCAGCTGTTATCGATTGTGAACTTTGTGAACCAACTCCTCATCACTCTTTGTGCTCAACAGGTATGATTCGTGGAACTGCACATCACAGCAAGTTGTACTGCATTTGCTGATTATGTCAAATGAATATCATGATTGAATAGTTTAGGTATGATTCGTGGAACTGCACATCCCAGCAAGTTGTACTGCATTTGCTGATTATGTCAAATGAATATCATGATTGAATAGTTTAGGTATATTGAAAAAGCAAGTTTTTTTTTTGTATGTTTTTCTCTGTGTAAAGATATAGTTGGCTGCCTTATTGGTATGTAATGCCTGTTTTTCTAAGCTAATTTATGGCCTTAGCTTAAAGGGGGATTGTATTGGGTGGAGTTTGCAATCATTGCATTCACATGGATATTGTTCCTATTTAATGTCTAGTATACGGCTGGATAGCCATCGGCTGGTAGTGCTTCCATAGAAGTGCTGACATAAAAGTGTTATTATAAAAATAGCATTATACCTGCGTTAAACCGAAGGAAAACAGAAGGGAAACATCAACACACTAACACTACCACAAATGGTCTGCCTTAATGCCTCACAAGTATGTAATTCATCTTATGCATATTATCTGATTTTACAAACCTATGAAAAGGCATCCCAAATCTGCTCACTACAGTTCTCTCTTATGCAAACTTATGTATGTTTCTTGATGTAATGATTTCTTGTAAATGTCATAGCATGTGTGGGGAAGTTGCTCGGTGAAACAGTTTATTATTGAATACTGACTGGTGTTTACCTCCTTTGAACATTTGCCCAATGTGGTCAGGTGTACTATATCTTTATATTTAGTAAGGTGTAGTCATAGTGTAAAGGACAGAGTATGATTACTGATTAGTAAAAGAAAACAAATACTTAGCAACATCCCCAAACAGGTAATTTCAACTTTAAACTTGTCATTTATTTTGTACGCTCTGGACATGGCTACTAATAACAAATGCACAGACAAAATTCTTAAAGCTATGTCTGCAAATGCTAGGAGCTTAGGAGACAAAATTCCAGAGCTAATTGCGATAATGACAAGGGATAACCTGGATTTTGTGGCAATTACAGAGTCTTGGTGCAATGAGAATCATGACTGGGACTTAGCTATACCAGGATACAATTTATTTAGGAAGGATAGAATAGAATAGGAAGAATAGGAGGAGGGGTAGCAATGTATGTGAAAAAAAGCATAAATGCTACTTTAATACAAAATATTGAAGCCAAAACTGAGGCCCTTTGGGTCACCATAGAAACTGGGAAGGACATTATTCGCATTGGGGTGATCTATAGACTACCAGGCCAGGGGCAGGATTTGGACAGGAACCTATTGCTGGACATCTCTAAAATGGCTTTAAAGGGAGAAGTCATAATCATGGGAGACTTTAATTTACCTGATGTAAATTGGGAAGGGTCTTTTGCAAGTTCAGCTACAAGTGCCAAATTTCTACATTCCTTACAGGGAGCATCTCTTAAGCAATTGGTGAGGGAGCCCACTCGCAAAGACTCAATATTAGTTCTAATTCTTACAAATGGTGATAGGATATCTGATATATATGTGGGTGAGCACCTGGGATCCAGTGATCATCAAGCAGTATGGTTTAGTATAAAGACAGGATCCAACTCCTGTCACACAAAAACAAAGGTGTTGGATTTTAGAAATGCTGACTTTGCAAAAATGGGGAGATGTTTAAGTGATTCATTGGCAGACTGGAGGAACTTGGAAGGAGTGCAGGAGAGGTGGAAAAAAACTGAAAAGTGCAATACTAAGTGCAACAGACCTTTGTATCAAAATGGTTAGGAAAAGCACCAGGAAAAGGAAGCCAGTGTGGTTCACAAAAGAAGTATCAACTAGTGTGAAAGCAAAAAAGATGGCTTTTAGGAAATACAAACAGACTCAAAATAATAAAGACAAAGAGGTGTATCTGGACAGATGGAAGGATGCTAAGAAAGTGATCAGACGTGCAAAGGCAGAAGCTGAGGAGAAAATAGCCCAGTCAGTAGATAAAGGGGGCAAAACTTTTTTTTAAGTATATAAGTGAAAGGAGAAAATCAAATGGAGGAATAATAAGACTTAAGACAGAGAGTGAGCATTTGGTGGAGGGAGACAAGGCAATAGCAGATCACCTAAATAATTATTTTTGCTCAGTATTTACTACAGAAGAAGGGATGGGGCCACAGTTAAGTTGCAAGGACATTCATAAAAATAAGGTAGATGAATATACATTTACAGAGGAGAAGGTCCTAACAGAACTTTCAAAACTAAAAGTGGATAAATCAATGGGACCAGATGGGATACACCCAAGGATACTCAAAGAGCTAAAAGATGTGCTGGTTACACCTTTAACAGAATTATTTAACCAGTCACTAAATACAGGTGCTATTCCAGAGGACTGGAAAAGAGCAAATGTAGTTCCACTGCACAAAAGTGGAAGCAAGGAAGAAGCAAGTAACTACAGACCAGTAAGCCTTACATCAGTAGTAGGGAAAGTAATGGAAAAACTATTAAAAGAAAGAGTAGTGGAATATCTTAAATCAAACCACTTACAGGATCCAAAACAGCATGGATTTACTGGTGGGAGATCATGCCAAACAAATCTTATTGACTTTTTTGACTCTGTGATGAAAATAATAGATCAAGGGGGAGCTGTAGATGTAGCATATCTAGACTTTAGTAAGGCATTTGACACTGTCCCACATCGCAGACTGCTAAATAAACTTGAAAGCCTGGGGGTGGATTATAAATCAGTTAAATGGATAAGAACCTGGTTGCAGGATAGGAAACAGACAGTCGTAGTTAATGGAGTGCAATCTATGGAGGGAAATGTTACCAGTGGAGTACCCCAGGGATCTGTACTTGGTCCAGTTCTCTTTAATATCTTTA
This sequence comes from Pseudophryne corroboree, assembly GCF_028390025.1. Taxonomy (NCBI): domain Eukaryota; kingdom Metazoa; phylum Chordata; class Amphibia; order Anura; family Myobatrachidae; genus Pseudophryne; species Pseudophryne corroboree. The sequence continues at coordinate 683,615,169 of NC_086445.1, forward strand.
TTGGTGACATTGCAGATGGTATTGAAGGGAAGATATGCCTTTTTGCAGTTGATACAAAGATATGCAACAGGGTAGACACACCGGGAGGGGTCAAACAAATGATTAATGACCTAGGTAGGCTTGAGAAATGGTAAAGAACGTGGCAACTACAGTTTAATGCTAAAAAATGCAAAATCATGCACTTGGGTCTCAAAAACCCAAAGGCTAAGTATAGTATCAAGGGTACTATAATGGAAACTACTGAGGAGGAAAGAGATTTAGGAGTCAATCATTATTTCAACTTAGTGACTTGAAGGCAGGAAAGCAATGCAACAAAGCAATGAGAAAGGCAAGTCAGATGCTTGGTTGCATAGGGAGAGGAATCAGTAGCAGGAAAAAAGAAGTGATAATGCCACTGTATAGGTCATTGGTACAGCCCCATCTGGAATACTGTGTCCAGTTCTGGAGACCCTATCTCCAGAAGAATATAAATACATTAGAGAGTGTACAAAGAAGGGCAACTAAAATGGTGCATGGCCTACATCACAAAACTTACCCGGAAAGGCTAAAAGATCTTAACATGTATAGTTTGGAGGAGAGAAGGGAATGGGGGGACATGATAGAAACTTTCAAATATATCAAGGGTCTTAACAAAGTTCAGGAGGGAAACATTCTTCAAAGGAAAAGAAGTATTAGAACTCGAGGACATAAACTGAGACTGGAGGGGGGGAGGTTCAGGGGAAATTTAAGGAAAAATTACTTCACAGAAAGGGTAGTGGATGTGTGGAATAGCCTCCCATCAGAGGTGGTAGAGGCTAAGACTGTAGGGCAATTTAAACATGCTTGGGACAGGCATATGAATATCCTTACAAAGAATTAAGGTTAAAAAAGGGTTGAGATTGCCTAAAGGATAAAATAAAAAAGGGGCAGACTAGATGGGCCAAGTGGTTCTTATCTGCCGTCAAATTCTATGTTTCTATGTTTCTACCTCGCAGAAAGAGATTTAACAAAGGTAAGTTCTTCCCATAAATCTCCTCTTTAAAATAGAAGCCGCTCACGGGGATGCAGAAGTAAGCGCAACCCCGCACCTCCATCATGTTTGGGGGAGTCAAGCTGCCCCCTTGCCCCCCACCCCCGTTCCGACGCCTATGACAATAATTCATAAGTAATAAAGGGTAATGGCACTCAAGAAGGGATGTCTTCTTAACCGTTTTCAGAGATATTGGCACATATGTTTATTTTTATTTTTTAAATAATGGTTATTTTTCATTGCAAAGTTTGAATATATATTTATAACTAAGTCAGTCAATATAATCAATATCGAAAATCTATTTACAAACATCATATTTATAATTTTTGTGCATTTCATTGGGACACATCACAGTATTCAACCATAACCCCCAAATGTCCTGATTTTTGCGGAACAGTCCCGTTTTTTTGGGACTGTCCCGCTGTCCCACCCACGGGCCACAGAGTCCCGCAGTGGGGAGGGCAGTTGGGAGGCTCCCATCACTGCTGCTCTGCTCAGAGTAGCGGTAAATAGACGCTGTGTGCATGCGCACAGCATCTATTCACAGGTGACAGCGGGAGAGGGGGCATGCCAGCAGCTCAGAGAGCGCTGGGCATGCCCGCTCAGTGACAGTAAAAGGGAGCTGCTCTGTCACGAGACCACGCCCCCTTTGACATAGGTGCACGACAAGGTCCCGCTTTGTGATTTTACAAAGTTGGGAGGTATGACTGAACAACAATTTGTAACAGTAAAGTGGTGTCTTTTTTAACATAAAATGATTAAAATTCTGTGCAATAAAAAAAAACAGGTATGTACTCTAGATATGTTTAGGAACTGTGATTTTATTCATCTAACATGTTTTTTGTATTGCATCTATTCAATTCAACGTATGTAGTAAATGTCCGCTTGTGGACATTTAGCGCTCGTGGGTATTTTTGTGTCAGTCTATATTCTGTATTTATTTTTTTACGAGTGCTCATGCAGGCAGGTGGGACTGACAGGTCTGTGTGTGATTCCACAGATGACTGCTGCTGCAGTAGGGCTAAAGGATGTGTCCTGATTGGCTCTATGAGAAAGTGATAAAGGCAATTCATAGCTAGCAATGTTCTCAGGGGAGGGACTGAGCCAATCCCTTCTGAGGCAGAGAAAGACAGCCTCCATCACACCTAAGAAGATCCCCAGATCTATCATATGCAGAAATAGAACCGCAAGACGTCTCCAGATGGGACAGAAAATTAAAGGAGTATGTCCAAGTAACAAGGCAAAGCAGGAAGGGACATTAAAAAGACGTATTAACATCTTGTCTGCCGAAGAGGGAGAGTGAAAACGCCTCACTCAGGCGATGCCCCATGAGCACACACTCAGTGCTGATGCGCTGTGCCTCCTTGCCCTGCCGGCTCCACTGTGCATGTGCGGGATCTCGCTACTTACGCAAGATCCCTTGCGCAGTTCGGAGCTGGCACCTGTCACAGCCAGGGACCGCTCTAATTCAAATGGCCGAAAACACAGAAAAAATAGAATAAAAGGCCTTCTAACTCTAATGTAGAAACACCACCAAAAAAGCAAAAAGTTAGCAGAAGGTTGTACCTGAAATAAGATTGGATGGAGTTGCATATTATCTAAATAAATGGATCTTAAAAATCCTCCACTGTGCCATGCCAAAAACGACCAGACGCACTCGCTACATTTGCAGAAAATGCAAAGAAAAGGGGTGGGATGTAATGCCACATGAGTTCAGCGGCCATGGGGGATGCCAGCCGAACTCGGACATTTTTTTAAAGGGGCAATCACTTACAAGGCAAAAGCCTTGTAAGTGATTGCCCCTTTAAAAATGCCGCCCGAGTTTGGCCGGCATCTCGCACGGCCTCAGTGTGTCCAGAATGTATGGAATCATTTCATACTTCACAACCACCAAGGACCAATGTACACATATGTGGGCAGTTAAGTTTTCTGACTTTTTGCCGTGTATATATATATATATATATATATACCATAGTTCCCAATGCTTACCCTGAAAGGGTTTAGACAAAAGGAGACCAGCACACCACCATATGAAAAAATATGAAAAGCATTTAATGAATCAGTAGCATTATCAGGCCTTTTGAAAAAAAATTTTAGTACTCATCATGAGGCTTTCAGCAGTATTCAAGCAGAACAGCCGTGTTCTGCTTGAATACTGCTGAAAGCCTCATGATGAGTACTAAAATTTTTTTTCAAAAGGCCTGATAATGCTACTGATTCATTAAATGCTTTTCATATTTTTTCATATGGTGGTGTGCTGGTCTCCTTTTGTCTAAACCCTTTCAGGGTAAGCATTGGGAACTATGGTATCAATAACAATTGACACGGCACCCTTCTAACATCCTTTAAGTGTGTGCGCTTCACCTCTGGACTTTATATATATATATATATATATATATATATATATATATATATAAAAATCTTAACTTGTTGTTTATTATCTGTTCAATAAAATGTATTTCAAAAAATTTTTATTTTATTTTATATCTCTAAAATTTAAAATTTGTCCCTGAAGAGCTTAAAGTCATTATGCAGTAACTTAATAGGAGTAAAAATCATGTGCTTTAAACATAGAAACAAACAGTTGCTGCTACGATCGATGGGTTGCTAAAAAAGGGAATGATTGGTAATCAATTGTACAAACTAACATTAATTAGGCAAAATGATCCACATTTACTAACTGTATGTTCTCATCCTATGATTATAAAATTCCTTCTAAAAGTGTCCATGCAATCCGTAGTTGTATGTTCAACCTGACCGTTTTAAATCCAATCTGCTGAAATGACTGTGTGTGGGTATAAAAAGATCACCAATCCAAACTTATATCTGGTATGGAGCTATTACCAGCGTACCTCTGTATTGAGAAATTTGGCATATCCTCCCCTCTGCACTTAATTCACATAAGGAAATTTGAATAAATATTCATTAATACAGACTTAAAGGTAATCAAAGCACGTCCATTATTCTCAACCCACTACAGTACAGTGGTATTAGCGCACAACTAATGTGAATGAATGCCCTGTCTACAGTTTGTATTTCATATTTTTGGCGCATCAATAGATCCTCATTGGGAAAGTTGTGATCAACCCAGAGTGATTCAGCCAGGGGTAAATACAAAACACAAAAAGTAATGTACACTGGGTGGCTAGTAAAATATACGAAATAGATAAATCAATTTCCTTATGTAGTGGGATTGGTTCCTTAATTAATTAATCAATCACCACATGGTGTAATAAATCTAATTTTCCTTTATCCTCTACATATTATATTACTTATTCTACAATAAACACTAGTAAACATAATGAAGTATGCACAGTGCCATACAAAAGGTTAGTGTGTATAAAAACAAGGCTCTAATGGTAAATAATTGCTGAAACTATTAAGGCTTAAATACCAACTGGCATGGGTGAGTGTCTCCACGTATTATTGATTGATCTATTACTTCATATATCAGTGTGTATTGGAGTTGTCTTTTAGTATTAATGGTCACAATTTGAAATGTTTATATATTTAGCCATGGAAATGTGACATTGGAAATTGTATGAGCTGGTTTGGTGTCACTTTCAGCACTACATACATGGTGAGTGGGAGATATATACACTCTTTAGATACTATTTTGGATGGCTGTAGTATGGTATGACGGCGGCTGGGATCCCGGCGGCCAGCATACTGGCACCGGGATCCCGACCGCCGGCATACCGACAGCTGGGCGAGCACAAATGAGCCCCTTGCTGGCTCACCGCGGTGCGGGCACGGTGGCGCGCTACCCGTGCCACACTATTTATTCTCCCTCCAGAGGGTTCGTGGACCCCCAAGAGGGAGAATAGTTGTCGGTATGCTGGGTGTCGGGATCCCGGCACCGGGATCCCAACAGCCGGCATACTGAATACCACCCATTTTGGATGACAATACACAATCGCACTATAGCGTGGAGGATCGGAAACCTCCCACCCAAACCTGTGATAAGTGATGATAAGTAGATTGCAGCTCCCCTTTTTCACCTTCTCCTCAGGAGATAATTGGTTAGTATATGTAAATAAAATAAAGGAAGTGCAGAAGCACAGTAGTGAAATGTAATAATAGCACACACAAAAACGTTCGTGGTATATAAGAATCATCAGCTTAAAACATTGCCTGCCAGCGGTCAGCGAATGCTGAACTTAGCTTCTGTCCATCCAGAAAGGAACCAATGAGTTTTGTCAGTGTCTCCGTCCCTGAGCCAGCAGATAGTCCTACTTCCAAGTCATGACATCAGCCCGCTTTTGGCCAAACGCATCTTTGATAACTTCATCAGGTGTTATGACGCCGGAAATTGTATGAGCTAGTTTAGTGTCCCCACCATCACTTCTAATGTTGTGAGTGCAAAATACATACTTTCTTTGGATATTATTTTGGATGACAATACACATATAATCACCTCCTTCATTTAAGCAATTAACATATCTGCTAACGAGCTTTAGAATCTCCATTGAACCAATTGTTTATCTGCAAGCTTCAAATCAACACTTTTAAAACATTTATCTCCTAGGAACTCTTTCAGCTTGATGAATAGGTGAAAATCGCTTGGAGCACAGTCCACACTATAGAGTGGAGCAGTGTCGGACTGGGGCATGAAGGGCCCACTGGGGGAATGCAGTTATAGGGGCCCATACTTAGGTGTGGCCAGCCTACAAAGGGGAAGGGGGGGTGACCAGCCTCCACACAGGCTTGAAATACACAATAGTCTAGTGCAGTGTAATGCAACATATCTACTATGTATGTATAATACAAGTGCACAGTCTGGAACCTGATCCCTAGAGGAAGGAGTGGGCCCTTAGGCAGTGGGGCCTACCGGTGGTTTCCCTGGTACCCCTTTGGGCCAGTCCGACCCTGGAGTGGAGAATAGGAAACCTCCCACCCCAAATTGTGACAAGTGATGGGAGTCCCGGTCAATCTTCGGCATGCACGTTTGTTTGTCCATTATTGAACATTTCACATGTCTTTCTTGCAGACCCGCCATCAAGGCTGCCGGTCCGTGAGCTCTGATTGGCTCACGGACAGTTCTGAGTCTCTACTAACATTAAGGATAGCACCGCGGCTCCGTCCTCTGTACCCCTGTGCTGTGGCTGACTGTCGGTGTGCAGGCAGCTGGCCGTGTCCCCGATTCCCACTGCATCCTCCCGGGCCCACTCAAAATGTAAATTTGGGGGAATGCAGGGGGGGGGGGGGGCAATGGGGCAGTGTTTGGGGGGGGGGGGCTTCATCTGTCAGTCCTGGGCCCCATCATTTCTGATGGCAGCCCTGCTTTCTTGCAACACTATATGCCTGCTTTAATTGATGGTGAGTTTAGGCGAGTCTCACTTTCTGTGCATTCATGAATTGAGTAACACTCCTACCTTCAGTCAAAGGGATTTTGTATTGTAGGACTCTTTTTAACGATGCACAATAAAAACAACCATAACAGCACACCACTCACAAAGCACTTAAAAAACAGTTTAGGGAGGCCACCCGACCATGAATTCGGAAGGGTTAATTGACCTGCAAGGTGGGAGTAAGTAAACTATTTATTTTCTGGATTACCCTTGTGTGTGTGTGTATGTGGAACCCATAAGGAAGGTGTACGCCAGCACGGAAACAGCCATTAGGTCTTACCTCTGCGTAATGATGTGTTACTCCATACTGCTGTGATACGTAGACTGTCCTTATACCCAGTGCCAGATTAAGGTCCACATGGGCCTGGAGCTGAAATTTATGAAGGGCCTATTGTGTGTGTGCCGCAGGAGGTGTGATCAGCATGGCAGGGGTGTTAGTACTGATGGGGGGATGGGGTGTGACCAGTGTTGTGGGGGTGTAGTCTTCACAGGGGGTGTGGTCTGTGACATGGGGTGTGGCTAGTGCCATACATAGCTACTGTCTGCCTTCAACCATCTGAATCTCCCTTCCCACACCACCTGTTATATTATTAATCACTGAATAACACCCCCACCCCCCCCATGGGTTATTAATAATATTTTTATTTAGAGTGCTTTGATAGAAATATATACCTGAAAATTGCTAATTTCCCAATGTCTAGCTTTAAACAAAGTACAAAGAACAGAACATGAAAACGTGAAATAATATTAAATAAAGCGAATATGTGACCTGCACTTTATGCATATGCCGCTACAAAGACCTTCCCTTGTGTATAAGTATGTGTGCGAGTGTGCAAGGACTGAGACGCCCACTGTCAGTGTCTATAAATGCTGTAATACAGCTTGGTGCAGTTCCTCTTTCCTGTCTGGTGCTTAGACACCATTATTGGTCGCACCATGGAAACTTGCACCAGTCTTTGGGTGAGTGCACATTTTCCATCTCAGGGCTTAATTCAGACCTGATCACTCCAATGTGAATTTGCAGAGGTTTGCTATCAGATAGTTGCCGCCCAGACAGAGTGAATACCAGCCCTAAGCAAGTCTGCGTACACCGTGCTAAAAGCTTTGCAAACGCCGGTCAACTGCAAATCCGTTCACAACTCACTCACCATTAAATGATTTTTCCATACTGTGCAGCCCAGGACTTAATCCTGCAGTGCGACACACACAGGCTGATCGGGGCCGGAGCTGACATCATACACCCGCCCTGAAAACACTTGGGAACGCCTGCGTTTTTCCTGACACTCCCAGAAAATGGCCAGTTACCACCCGCAAACGCCCTCTTCCTGACTATTAACTTGCGTACGCCTAGCAATCAAAAAAGACGAACGATTCATTTCGCAGTTTGGCCTCGCATGGTGAGTACTACAATCTGAATGCATGTGCAGTCGATCGATAATCGTCCTTGCGAATTCATACAACAGCGATCAGGTCTGAATTAGGCCCTGAGTGTGGGCTCCAGTATGAGCTATGAAGCGTCTGTGTGAGCAAACACTTTAGCATCATGTATGCAACACACCCATGAGACAGACCATTTTTGCGTACATTAATAGCCACCTCCCAGTCACTGCCCAGGAACGCCTAGCATATTTACCAGACATTTCTGATACAGTGCACCTCTGTGTATACACGGAATGTAGTTATTATCCCGGTGATCAGCATACCGACGCCGGGATCCTGGCCGTCAGAAAGCCAGCAGGGGGCCAAGGGCTATTCCCACTCGTGGGTGTCCACGACACCCACACAGAAGGAAAAAAACCTGTGGCGAGCGCAGCGAGCCGAGCCCGCATGGGGCTTCGTTGCGCTCACCCCCCTGCCGGCATTCTGACGACCGGGATCCTGGTGTCGGTATGCTGACCGCCGGAATCCCAGCCACCAGTCAAACATACCCTACGCGTATACACAGTGTACCCTGACCCAGGGGCGGAACTGTGGGAGGCAGTGGAGTCGGCTGCCGCCGGGCTCCTGACCTCAGGGGGGCACTTCTCCACTGTCTCCCGCTGACGATCGCTCGCTGCTACTTTATTTTTTTGAATTCTTACAGACGGAGGAGCTGTGTCCGTGACACGGAAGCTGCCTCCTGTATCTAGAGAGAGCTGGCACTGGCTGCAGCTAGGGGGAGCTCCAGAGCACAGCTCCTCCCGGGCCCTTCCAGTTAAGCAAGCCAGCCGAGTTAAGCTCTCTGTTCCTCCATCAGGCTGATGATAGCCAAAGGTAGGCACTGGCCTCAAGCTGCACTGTGGTGGGGGTGCTGGGGGGGCTTTGATAAATGTTGGAAGCACTGTGTTTTGTGTGTGCGTGTTTTAGGTGAGGTGTGTGTGTGTGTGTGTGTGTGTGTGTGTGTGTTTTTAAGGAAAGTTGTGTGTTCAAGTAAAAGAGGCATGTGTGAAAGGCATGTGTGTGTGTAAGTGAGAGGCATGTGTCAGTGAGAGGCATGTGTGTGTGAGAGGCATGTGTGTGAGAGGCATGTGTGTATGTGTGTGAGAGGCGTGTGTGTGTGTGTGTAAGTGAGAGGCATGTGTGTGAGAGGCATGTGTGTATGTGTGTGTAAGTGAGAGGCGTGTGTGTGTGAGGCATGTGTGTATAAGTGAGAGGCATGTGTGTGAGAGGCATGCATGTGTGTAAGTGAGAGGCGTGTGTGTGTGAGGCATGTGTGTGTAAGTGAGAGGCATGTGTGTGTGTAAGTGAGAGGCACATGTGTGAGAGGCAAGGATTAAAGGAGGAATTTGAGCATTTCTACAGGACTATGGGGGTCATTCCGACCCGTTCGCACGCAGCGGTTTCTCGCTGCGGTGTGAACGGGTGCGGAATGCGCATGCACGGCGGACACTGTGCGCGTGCGCGACGTTGCCCGGCGACAGAGGTCGCCGGGTTACGTCGCGCCTAGCGACGGAAGTGGTCGCAGAGGAGACCGCTAAGAAGATTGATAGGAAGGAGGCGTGGCAGGGCGGATCCAGACTGTTGGAGACCGGTTTCGAGGAGTGGTGAGTAAAATGCAGGCGTGTCCAGGACAACGGAGGGCGGAGGTGTGACGTCAAAGCCGAGCCCATCATCGCTGGATCCATCGCACAGGCTAAGTATGTCCAGATGTCATTTAAAGACTTTTTCCATCTATGTCTTTTCAGGTGTTATATTGCAATCATATTCATTTTCATACATTCATGTGATTTTTTATAAATTTTTTAATAATTCATTAATGGGTCAATTTATGTATGTACATTTTCATTTTCATTTTTATTTATATCAATGTGTTTAATGAAACACTGTTTTATTCATCTTTATTCATCTTAATAATAAATTTACTCTTTACACTCATTCAGCGCTCCCATTTCTTTCCACTATCACATTTTTGATTCATTGTTGGGGCTGCCCGCCCACAACCGGTGAGCGGCCGTCTGAGTCTTAGTAGGTGTGTGTGTATTGTGGAGCGCCAATTCTGTGTATAAGTATGTCCAGGGCTGGTCCATTCCTGCTTGAATTTTTTTTAGCTTAGCAGGGCTGCACAAGCGATCGCAGCCCTGCTAAGCTAAATTACACTCCCCCATACGCGTGGACTATTGATTGCTACAGCAGCTAAAAGTTGCTGGCTGCAATCAACTCGGAATGACCACCTATGTACAGAGCACACACCTGGTCTGGGTACACGCTACCTTACAAATATATGAAGGGGTGTCCATTTCTGAATGTGTGTGTTTGTGTGTGTGAGTCGCGTGTGTGTGTGAGGCGTGTGTGTGTGTGTGTGTGTGTGTGTGTGTGTGTGTGTGTAAGTGAGAGGCATGTGTGTTTTTAAGTGAAGGAGGCGTGTGTGTGTGTGAGTGAAAGAGGCATGTGTGAGAGGCATGTGTGTGTTTTTAAGTGAAAGAGGCGTGTGTGTTTAAGTAAAAGGCGTTTCTGTGTTAAAGTGAAAGCGGCGTGTGTGTATGTTTAAGTGAAAGAGGCGTGTGTGTGCTTTTAAGTGAATGAGGTGTTTGTGTGTTTTTTATATATATCGGCACACCGCTGCGCCAAAGCATCTCCATCGAGACCTGCTGGCGGGTGAGGGAGCACTGTAGGTGTACTATAAAGGTATGCTGGTATCTGTTTTTATTGTAATGACTGACTTGGAGTGCGTCCACTTTTTATGTGTATCTATATTACTATTGGGAAAGGTACCTGAGCACGCTACTACTGTTCACCCTGAGTGCCGGATAGTTACATATGGTATGTGTGTGTATATGTAGGGGGGCACCAACATATATCATGCCTCCGGGCGACTGGGACGAACTTACGCCACTGCCCTGACCAAAATGCTACAATAACACTGAAACGCTGGTCACTGTCTACAATTGTTGTGGTAATAATTAGTCTCCATAGAGTGCTGCCGCTGGAGTATTGCATGTGTTACTGGTCCATTGCTATATTTACTAGGTTGGAGGGCACCTGCTTTGTTTTAGTATATAAAATATCACTACTAAATACACAATGAAGGAAATTCAATTAGCATTGTGGGGATGTAGCTCCTAGGGTAAGTGCCGGAGCTATTCGGTTGAACGCATCACATTCGGCATTTAACCCAGCAGATGCACCTTACTGCGACTAATGCCCAGGGCTTAGTTGCGGTAAACTGCACCTCCTGGGCAATGTTAGTATCACACAGTAACACCGCAACTAGTCTTAAGGCAGTACTTTGGCCCTCATTCCGAGTTGTTCGCTCGCCAGCTGCTTTTAGCAGCTTTGCACACGCTAAGCCGCCGCCTACTGGGAGTGTATCTTAGCTTAGCAGAATTGCGAACGAAAGATTAGCAAAATTGCGAATAGAAATTTCTTTGCAGTTTCTGAGTAGCTCTAGACTTACTCAGCCATTGCGACCAGCTCAGTCCTTTTCGTTCCTGGTTTGACGTCACAAACACACCCAGCGTTTGCCCAACCACTTCCCCGTTTCTCCAGCCACTCCTGCGTTTTGCAACCCGAACGCCTGCGTTTTTCCGCACACTTCCATAAAACGGCCAGTTTCCGCTCAGAAACACCCACTTCCTGTCAATCACACTACGATCAGCACAGCAATGAAAAAGCTTCGTTATGCCGTGAGTAAAATACCTAACTTTTGTGTAAAATAACTAAGCGCATGCGCTCTGCGAACCTTGCGCATGTGCAGTAAGCGACTAATCGCAGTATAGCGAAAATCGGCAACGAGCGAACAACTCGGAATGACCACCTTAATGCAGATTTTTGCTCGCTCCCTCGGGATGCAGTGAGTAGAAATCAGCTAGTAGCAGGTTTACCACGCGAGCGATTGGGTAACTCAGGGCACTTAACCGAGAAGTTACATCCCCACATTATTTACTGAATTCCCCCCATTGTGTGCTGTAACTAACTAAACACAGCAATCTGCACTTCAGAAGCACACAAAAAAAATCTTATCTGCAGCATACAGGTGATCCCCGGCTGCTGTCCGTGGATCTCTGCACCCTAACCAAGCAGGAACCATTACCTTCACTACCCGCCAATAAACATATATAGGGCAGCATGTACCATGATGCTACGCTGAGCTGCATTGGGCTGTGCTAATAGCTATCTTACCGCTCCGAAGCATGTTACATTCCTCCTCAGCCTCCAGGCGCTGTCATTCTTTCAAAGCGGTTTCCTCATCACGTGAACTGTATGCACTTGCCAATGGAGTCAGGAGACAAAGGGATCACGTGATGTGGAAACTGCTTGGAAATAATGACAGTGCCGGGAGGCTGAGGAGGATTTCTAACATGCTTCGGAGCAGTAAGAGGGTACAGCACACAGGGCGGCGGCGGTGTTATCCGCTCACCTCACTGCCGCCTGCAGCCAGCGCCGGACGCAGAGAGTGTGCGGCTCTAGTGGGAAAGGTGGAGGCTGTGGAGGGAGGAGATGTTTGCTCCCAGGTGTCCTCTCTTCCCGGGGAGGAGAGAGGGGGTAGGCCGCTGCGCTGCTACGGGTGAGGAGGAGGCGGAGGGTGGGGGCTTCAGAGTGGTAAGATAGCTATTAGCACCACACAATGCAGCTTAGCGCAGCGTAACATCTTAGTACATCCCGTCCATACACCCTCCTGTATATACACATAAACCCAATAGACTGTAATAATATAAACTGGGTTACACCATATAGTGGGCATACACACAGAGGGGGTCATTCTGACCCGTTCGCTCGCTTTTTGTCGCAGCCGAGCAAACGGGTCCCTACTGCGCATGCACCGGCGCCGTAGTGCGCCGGCGCATGCCAGACGGCCGAAGGCCGTAGCAGGGATGCGATCGCCTCTGCCTGATTGACAAGCAGAGGCGGTTGCTCGGTTGGAGGGGGCGGAACGGGGGCGTTTGGCCGCCGTTTCTTCGGAGCGGTCCGGCCAACGCAGGTGTGGCCGGACCGAACGGGGGTGGGCTGCATCGGCTGCGTGACGTCACACGCAGCCGCTGCGGGCCGGGGAGCGATGAGTAGCTCTCGGCCAGCACGCTAAAGCTGCGCTGGTCGGGAGCTACTCTTGAAGGGCAAAGGCATCGCCGCTGTGTGATGCTTTTGCACTTTGCACTTCTGCGGGGGGGGGGGGGGGGCGGCACTGACATGCGGGGCGGACTAGCCCTGTGCTGGGCGTCCCCCCGCATGTCAGTGTGCCTGATCGTAGCTGTGCTAAATTTAGCACAGCTACAATCAACTCAGAATGACCCCCAGAGTTACACTGCACACACCATAGAGTGGAAGCACACAGGGTTCACCACACTGCTCCAGCACACACAGGGATACAGCTACAATGACAGCACACACAGGGTTACAGCATACAATGACAGCATACACAGGGTAAATCTGTACAGTGGCAGAAAACACTGCGCAGACACACAAACTCTATAGATGTACATAAATCATCAAGGTCACATACATCTCTGAATCAGGCCATGATGTTCTTAAATCACCATATGCTGCTCTGCAGACAACTTCAGGGATACAACCAAGTAGGGAAAAAACAGCTGTACAGTAGCACTCACTAATCCTGGGTTGCAGAAATACAAGGCTGTAGTTGGTCCAGGCTCCAGGGTATCAGGAACTGGGATGTCCTGGTGTAGTCCTAATGGGTCACACCAAACCATAGATTCTTTGGATGGCTGGGGGGGCAGGGGCAGGGCAGAACTATATAGATCAATCAGGGGGCTCCAACACTGGTGACTGACACAGGTGAGCAGGTGCGGAGTTTAGGGTGATTGGGGGCAGAGCTAAACACAACCAGGGGGCTCCCACCCACATGACACAGCTTCAGACGACTGGGGGGCGGAGCTTAGCGTGGTCAGGGGCGGAGCTTAGCGTGGTCAGGGGGCGGCACTTAGACCAGCCAGTGAGTTCCACACTGGTGACACTGCTTCTGATGGCCGGGGGCGGAGCTTAATGTTGCCAGCGGGTGGAGTTTAGCACCACCAGGGAGCAGAGCGTAGAGCAACCATGGAGTTCCACACTGGTGACTCTGCTTCTGATGGCCGGGGGCGGAGCTTAGTGCGGCCAGGGGGTGGAGCTTCGGGCGGCTGTGTTAAGGTTTACCCTGCTGTGATCGGCAGCCGGAGGTGGGTGTTCAGTGAGCACTGGCATTGGCAGTGCTTCGAGCAGCCAGGCTGCCAGGAGAATCATGTGCTGGCCTGTGCTGTTGGTCAGTCACAGTGGTGACAGGAAAAAAGTTTTTTTTTCTGTCAACACTGCTACGGTGCAGGGGATCCCATGGGCCTATTTTGAATGGGGGGCTTGGAGCTGCAGCTCCATCCGCCCCATTGTTAATCCGGCCCTGCTCGGGATCCGAACCCCCCAGAACTTCACCCATTTTTGCACGGTTCCGAGCAGACTCGGATCCTCCTGCCTTGCTCGGTTAACCCGAGTGCGCCCGAACGTCATCATCCCGCTGTCAGATTCTCGCGAGATTCGTATTCTATATAAGGAGCCGCGCGTCGCCGCCATTTTTCACTCGTGCATTGGAGATGATAGTGAGAGGACGTGGCTGGCGTTCTCTCAGTTTCTGTGTTCAGTGTGCTGCAAATATCTGTGCTCAGTGTATTCCACTGTCTCCCGCTGACGATCGCTCGCTGCTACTTTATTTTTTTGAATTCTTACAGACGGAGGAGCTGTGTCCGTGACACGGAAGCTGCCTCCTGTATCTAGAGAGAGCTGGCACTGGCTGCAGCTAGGGGGAGCTCCAGAGCACAGCTCCTCCCGGGCCCTTCCAGTTAAGCAAGCCAGCCGAGTTAAGCTCTCTGTTCCTCCATCAGGCTGATGATAGCCAAAGGTAGGCACTGGCCTCAAGCTGCACTGTGGTGGGGGGGCTTTGATAAATGTTGGAAGCACTGTGTTTTGTGTGTGCGTGTTTTAGGTGAGGTGTGTGTGTGTGTGTGTGTGTGTTTTTAAGGAAAGTTGTGTGTTCAAGTAAAAGAGGCATGTGTGAAAGGCATGTGTGTGTGTAAGTGAGAGGCATGTGTGTGAGAGGCATGTGTGTATGTGTGTGAGAGGCGTGTGTGTGTGTGTAAGTGAGAGGCATGTGTGTGAGAGGCATGTGTGTATGTGTGTGTAAGTGAGAGGCGTGTGTGTGTGTGAGGCATGTGTGTATAAGTGAGAGGCATGTGTGTGAGAGGCATGCATGTGTGTAAGTGAGAGGCGTGTGTGTGTGAGGCATGTGTGTGTAAGTGAGAGGCATGTGTGTGTGTAAGTGAGAGGCACATGTGTGAGAGGCAAGGATTAAAGGAGGAATTTGAGCATTTCTACAGGACTATGGGGGTCATTCCGACCCGTTCGCACGCAGCGGTTTCTCGCTGCGGTGTGAACGGGTGCGGAATGCGCATGCACGGCGGACACTGTGCGCGTGCGCGACGTTGCCCGGCGACAGAGGTCGCCGGGTTACGTCGCGCCTAGCGACGGAAGTGGTCGCAGAGGAGACCGCTAAGAAGATTGATAGGAAGGAGGCGTGGCAGGGCGGATCCAGACTGTTGGAGACCGGTTTTGAGGAGTGGTGAGTAAAATGCAGGCGTGTCCAGGACAACGGAGGGCGGAGGTGTGACGTCAAAGCCGAGCCCATCATCGCTGGATCCATCGCACAGGCTAAGTATGTCCAGATGTCATTTAAAGACTTTTTCCATCTATGGCCCTCATTCCGAGTTGTTCGCTTGCAAGGCGATTTTAGCAGAGTTGCTCACGCTAAGCCGCCGCCTACTGGGAGTGAATCTTAGCTTCTTAAAATTGCGAACGATGTATTCGCAATATTGCGATTACAAACTACTTAGCAGTTTCTGAGTAGCTTCAACCTTACTCGGCATCTGCGATCAGTTCAGTGCTTGTCGTTCCTGGTTTGACGTCACAAACACACCCAGCGTTCGCCCAGACACTCCCCCGTTTCTCCAGCCACTCCCGCGTTTTTTCCGGAAACGGTAGCGTTTTTATCCACACGCCCATAAAACGCCGTGTTTCCGCCCAGTAACACCCATTTCCTGTCAATCACACTACGATCGCCGGAGCGAAGAAAAAGCCGTGAGTAAAAATACTATCTTCATAGCAAAATTACTTGGCGCAGTCGCAGTGCGAACATTGCGCATGCGTACTAAGCAGAAAAACGCTGCGATGCGAAGAAAAATACAGAGCGAACGACTCGGAATGAGGGCCAATGTCTTTTCAGGTGTTATATTGCAATCATATTCATTTTCATACATTCATGTGATTTTTTATAAATTTTTTAATAATTCATTAATGGGTCAATTTATGTATGTACATTTTCATTTTCATTTTTATTTATATCAATGTGTTTAATGAAACACTGTTTTATTCATCTTTATTCATCTTAATAATAAATTTGCTCTTTACACTCATTCAGCGCTCCCATTTCTTTCCACTATCACATTTTTGATTCATTGTTGGGGCTGCCCGCCCACAACCGGTGAGCGGCCGTCTGAGTCTTAGTAGGTGTGTGTGTATTGTGGAGCGCCAATTCTGTGTATAAGTATGTCCAGGGCTGGTCCATTCCTGCTTGAATTTTTTTTAGCTTAGCAGGGCTGCACAAGCGATCGCAGCCCTGCTAAGCTAAATTACACTCCCCCATACGCGTGGACTATTGATTGCTACAGCAGCTAAAAGTTGCTGGCTGCAATCAACTCGGAATGACCACCTATGTACAGAGCACACACCTGGTCTGGGTACACGCTACCTTACAAATATATGAAGGGGTGTCCATTTCTGAATGTGTGTGTTTGTGTGTGTGAGTCGCGTGTGTGTGTGAGGCGTGTGTGTGTGTGTGTGTGTGTGTGTAAGTGAGAGGCATGTGTGTTTTTAAGTGAAGGAGGCGTGTGTGTGTGTGAGTGAAAGAGGCATGTGTGAGAGGCATGTGTGTGTTTTTAAGTGAAAGAGGCGTGTGTGTTTAAGTAAAAGGCGTTTCTGTGTTAAAGTGAAAGCGGCGTGTGTGTATGTTTAAGTGAAAGAGGCGTGTGTGTGCTTTTAAGTGAATGAGGTGTTTGTGTGTTTTTTATATATATCGGCACACCGCTGCGCCAAAGCATCTCCATCGAGACCTGCTGGCGGGTGAGGGAGCACTGTAGGTGTACTATAAAGGTATGCTGGTATCTGTTTTTATTGTAATGACTGACTTGGAGTGCGTCCACTTTTTATGTGTATCTATATTACTATTGGGAAAGGTACCTGAGCACGCTACTACTGTTCACCCTGAGTGCCGGATAGTTACATATGGTATGTGTGTGTATATGTAGGGGGGCACCAACATATATCATGCCTCCGGGCGACTGGGACGAACTTACGCCACTGCCCTGACCAAAATGCTACAATAACACTGAAACGCTGGTCACTGTCTACAATTGTTGTGGTAATAATTAGTCTCCATAGAGTGCTGCCGCTGGAGTATTGCATGTGTTACTGGTCCATTGCTATATTTACTAGGTTGGAGGGCACCTGCTTTGTTTTAGTATATAAAATATCACTACTAAATACACAATGAAGGAAATTCAATTAGCATTGTGGGGATGTAGCTCCTAGGGTAAGTGCCGGAGCTATTCGGTTGAACGCATCACATTCGGCATTTAACCCAGCAGATGCACCTTACTGCGACTAATGCCCAGGGCTTAGTTGCGGTAAACTGCACCTCCTGGGCAATGTTAGTATCACACAGTAACACCGCAACTAGTCTTAAGGCAGTACTTTGGCCCTCATTCCGAGTTGTTCGCTCGCCAGCTGCTTTTAGCAGCTTTGCACACGCTAAGCCGCCGCCTACTGGGAGTGTATCTTAGCTTAGCAGAATTGCGAACGAAAGATTAGCAAAATTGCGAATAGAAATTTCTTTGCAGTTTCTGAGTAGCTCTAGACTTACTCAGCCATTGCGACCAGCTCAGTCCTTTTCGTTCCTGGTTTGACGTCACAAACACACCCAGCGTTTGCCCAACCACTTCCCCGTTTCTCCAGCCACTCCTGCGTTTTGCAACCCGAACGCCTGCGTTTTTCCGCACACTTCCATAAAACGGCCAGTTTCCGCTCAGAAACACCCACTTCCTGTCAATCACACTACGATCAGCACAGCAATGAAAAAGCTTCGTTATGCCGTGAGTAAAATACCTAACTTTTGTGTAAAATAACTAAGCGCATGCGCTCTGCGAACCTTGCGCATGTGCAGTAAGCGACTAATCGCAGTATAGCGAAAATCGTCAACGAGCGAACAACTCGGAATGACCACCTTAATGCAGATTTTTGCTCGCTCCCTCGGGATGCAGTGAGTAGAAATCAGCTAGTAGCAGGTTTACCACGCGAGCGATTGGGTAACTCAGGGCACTTAACCGAGAAGTTACATCCCCACATTATTTACTGAATTCCCCCCATTGTGTGCTGTAACTAACTAAACACAGCAATCTGCACTTCAGAAGCACACAAAAAAAATCTTATCTGCAGCATACAGGTGATCCCCGGCTGCTGTCCGTGGATCTCTGCACCCTAACCAAGCAGGAACCATTACCTTCACTACCCGCCAATAAACATATATAGGGCAGCATGTACCATGATGCTACGCTGAGCTGCATTGGGCTGTGCTAATAGCTATCTTACCGCTCCGAAGCATGTTACATTCCTCCTCAGCCTCCAGGCGCTGTCATTCTTTCAAAGCGGTTTCCTCATCACGTGAACTGTATGCACTTGCCAATGGAGTCAGGAGACAAAGGGATCACGTGATGTGGGAACTGCTTGGAAATAATGACAGTGCCGGGAGGCTGAGGAGGATTTCTAACATGCTTCGGAGCAGTAAGAGGGTACAGCACACAGGGCGGCGGCGGTGTTATCCGCTCACCTCACTGCCGCCTGCAGCCAGCGCCGGACGCAGAGAGTGTGCGGCTCTAGTGGGAAAGGTGGAGGCTGTGGAGGGAGGAGATGTTTGCTCCCAGGTGTCCTCTCTTCCCGGGGAGGAGAGAGGGGGTAGGCCGCTGCGCTGCTACGGGTGAGGAGGAGGCGGAGGGTGGGGGCTTCAGAGTGGTAAGATAGCTATTAGCACCACACAATGCAGCTTAGCGCAGCGTAACATCTTAGTACATCCCGTCCATACACCCTCCTGTATATACACATAAACCCAATAGACTGTAATAATATAAACTGGGTTACACCATATAGTGGGCATACACACAGAGGGGGTCATTCTGACCCGTTCGCTCGCTTTTTGTCGCAGCCGAGCAAACGGGTCCCTACTGCGCATGCACCGGCGCCGTAGTGCGCCGGCGCATGCCAGACGGCCGAAGGCCGTAGCAGGGATGCGATCACCTCTGCCTGATTGACAAGCAGAGGCGGTTGCTCGGTTGGAGGGGGCGGAACGGGGGCGTTTGGCCGCCGTTTCTTCGGAGCGGTCCGGCCAACGCAGGTGTGGCCGGACCGAACGGGGGTGGGCTGCATCGGCTGCGTGACGTCACACGCAGCCGCTGCGGGCCGGGGAGCGATGAGTAGCTCTCGGCCAGCACGCTAAAGCTGCGCTGGTCGGGAGCTACTCTTGAAGGGCAAAGGCATCGCCGCTGTGTGATGCTTTTGCACTTTGCACTTCTGCGGGGGGGGGGGGCGGCACTGACATGCGGGGCGGACTAGCCCTGTGCTGGGCGTCCCCCCGCATGTCAGTGTGCCTGATCGTAGCTGTGCTAAATTTAGCACAGCTACAATCAACTCAGAATGACCCCCAGAGTTACACTGCACACACCATAGAGTGGAAGCACACAGGGTTCACCACACTGCTCCAGCACACACAGGGATACAGCTACAATGACAGCACACACAGGGTTACAGCATACAATGACAGCATACACAGGGTAAATCTGTACAGTGGCAGAAAACACTGCGCAGACACACAAACTCTATAGATGTACATAAATCATCAAGGTCACATACATCTCTGAATCAGGCCATGATGTTCTTAAATCACCATATGCTGCTCTGCAGACAACTTCAGGGATACAACCAAGTAGGGAAAAAACAGCTGTACAGTAGCACTCACTAATCCTGGGTTGCAGAAATACAAGGCTGTAGTTGGTCCAGGCTCCAGGGTATCAGGAACTGGGATGTCCTGGTGTAGTCCTAATGGGTCACACCAAACCATAGATTCTTTGGATGGCTGGGGGGGCAGGGGCAGGGCAGAACTATATAGATCAATCAGGGGGCTCCAACACTGGTGACTGACACAGGTGAGCAGGTGCGGAGTTTAGGGTGATTGGGGGCAGAGCTAAACACAACCAGGGGGCTCCCACCCACATGACACAGCTTCAGACGACTGGGGGGCGGAGCTTAGCGTGGTCAGGGGCGGAGCTTAGCGTGGTCAGGGGGCGGCACTTAGACCAGCCAGTGAGTTCCACACTGGTGACACTGCTTCTGATGGCCAGGGGCGGAGCTTAATGTTGCCAGCGGGTGGAGTTTAGCACCACCAGGGAGCAGAGCGTAGAGCAACCATGGAGTTCCACACTGGTGACTCTGCTTCTGATGGCCGGGGGCGGAGCTTAGTGCGGCCAGGGGGTGGAGCTTCGGGCGGCTGTGTTGAGGTTTACCCTGCTGTGATCGGCAGCCGGAGGTGGGTGTTCAGTGAGCACTGGCATTGGCAGTGCTTCGAGCAGCCAGGCTGCCAGGAGAATCATGTGCTGGCCTGTGCTGTTGGTCAGTCACAGTGGTGACAGGAAAAAAGTTTTTTTTTCTGTCAACACTGCTACGGTGCAGGGGATCCCATGGGCCTATTTTGAATGGGGGGCTTGGAGCTGCAGCTCCATCCGCCCCATTGTTAATCCGGCCCTGCTCGGGATCCGAACCCCCCAGAACTTCACCCATTTTTGCACGGTTCCGAGCAGACTCGGATCCTCCTGCCTTGCTCGGTTAACCCGAGTGCGCCCGAACGTCATCATCCCGCTGTCAGATTCTCGCGAGAGTCGTATTCTATATAAGGAGCCGCGCGTCGCCGCCATTTTTCACTCGTGCATTGGAGATGATAGTGAGAGGACGTGGCTGGCGTTCTCTCAGTTTCTGTGTTCAGTGTGCTGCAAATATCTGTGCTCAGTGTATTCCACTGTCTCCCGCTGACGATCGCTCGCTGCTACTTTATTTTTTTGAATTCTTACAGACGGAGGAGCTGTGTCCGTGACACGGAAGCTGCCTCCTGTATCTAGAGAGAGCTGGCACTGGCTGCAGCTAGGGGGAGCTCCAGAGCACAGCTCCTCCCGGGCCCTTCCAGTTAAGCAAGCCAGCCGAGTTAAGCTCTCTGTTCCTCCATCAGGCTGATGATAGCCAAAGGTAGGCACTGGCCTCAAGCTGCACTGTGGTGGGGGTGCTGGGGGGGCTTTGATAAATTTTGGAAGCACTGTGTTTTGTGTGTGCGTGTTTTAGGTGAGGTGTGTGTGTGTGTGTGTGTGTGTGTGTGTGTGTGTGTGTGTGTGTGTGTGTTTTAAGGAAAGTTGTGTGTTCAAGTAAAAGAGGCATGTGTGAAAGGCATGTGTGTGTGTAAGTGAGAGGCATGTGTCAGTGAGAGGCATGTGTGTGTGAGAGGCATGTGTGTGAGAGGCATGTGTGTATGTGTGTGAGAGGCGTGTGTGTGTGTAAGTGAGAGGCATGTGTGTGAGAGGCATGTGTGTATGTGTGTGTAAGTGAGAGGCGTGTGTGTGTGAGGCATGTGTGTATAAGTGAGAGGCATGTGTGTGAGAGGCATGCATGTGTGTAAGTGAGAGGCGTGTGTGTGTGAGGCATGTGTGTGTAAGTGAGAGGCATGTGTGTGTGTAAGTGAGAGGCACATGTGTGAGAGGCAAGGATTAAAGGAGGAATTTGAGCATTTCTACAGGACTATGGGGGTCATTCCGACCCGTTCGCACGCAGCGGTTTCTCGCTGCGGTGTGAACGGGTGCGGAATGCGCATGCACGGCGGACACTGTGCGCGTGCGCGACGTTGCCCGGCGACAGAGGTCGCCGGGTTACGTCGCGCCTAGCGACGGAAGTGGTCGCAGAGGAGACCGCTAAGAAGATTGATAGGAAGGAGGCGTGGCAGGGCGGATCCAGACTGTTGGAGACCGGTTTCGAGGAGTGGTGAGTAAAATGCAGGCGTGTCCAGGACAACGGAGGGCGGAGGTGTGACGTCAAAGCCGAGCCCATCATCGCTGGATCCATCGCACAGGCTAAGTATGTCCAGATGTCATTTAAAGACTTTTTCCATCTATGGCCCTCATTCCGAGTTGTTCGCTTGCAAGGCGATTTTAGCAGAGTTGCTCACGCTAAGCCGCCGCCTACTGGGAGTGAATCTTAGCTTCTTAAAATTGCGAACGATGTATTCGCAATATTGCGATTACAAACTACTTAGCAGTTTCTGAGTAGCTTCAACCTTACTCGGCATCTGCGATCAGTTCAGTGCTTGTCGTTCCTGGTTTGACGTCACAAACACACCCAGCGTTCGCCCAGACACTCCCCCGTTTCTCCAGCCACTCCCGCGTTTTTTCCGGAAACGGTAGCGTTTTTATCCACACGCCCATAAAACGCCGTGTTTCCGCCCAGTAACACCCATTTCCTGTCAATCACACTACGATCGCCGGAGCGAAGAAAAAGCCGTGAGTAAAAATACTATCTTCATAGCAAAATTACTTGGCGCAGTCACAGTGCGAACATTGCGCATGCGTACTAAGCAGAAAAACGCTGCGATGCGAAGAAAAATACAGAGCGAACGACTCGGAATGAGGGCCAATGTCTTTTCAGGTGTTATATTGCAATCATATTAATTTTCATACATTCATGTGATTTTTTATAAATTTTTTAATAATTCATTAATGGGTCAATTTATGTATGTACATTTTCATTTTCATTTTTATTTATATCAATGTGTTTAATGAAACACTGTTTTATTCATCTTTATTCATCTTAATAATAAATTTACTCTTTACACTCATTCAGCGCTCCCATTTCTTTCCACTATCACATTTTTGATTCATTGTTGGGGCTGCCCGCCCACAACCGGTGAGCGGCCGTCTGAGTCTTAGTAGGTGTGTGTGTATTGTGGAGCGCCAATTCTGTGTATAAGTATGTCCAGGGCTGGTCCATTCCTGCTTGAATTTTTTTTAGCTTAGCAGGGCTGCACAAGCGATCGCAGCCCTGCTAAGCTAAATTACACTCCCCCATACGCGTGGACTATTGATTGCTACAGCAGCTAAAAGTTGCTGGCTGCAATCAACTCGGAATGACCACCTATGTACAGAGCACACACCTGGTCTGGGTACACGCTACCTTACAAATATATGAAGGGGTGTCCATTTCTGAATGTGTGTGTTTGTGTGTGTGAGTCGCGTGTGTGTGTGAGGCGTGTGTGTGTGTGTGTGTAAGTGAGAGGCATGTGTGTTTTTAAGTGAAGGAGGCGTGTGTGTGTGTGTGTGAGTGAAAGAGGCATGTGTGAGAGGCATGTGTGTGTTTTTAAGTGAAAGAGGCGTGTGTGTTTAAGTAAAAGGCGTTTCTGTGTTAAAGTGAAAGCGGCGTGTGTGTATGTTTAAGTGAAAGAGGCGTGTGTGTGCTTTTAAGTGAATGAGGTGTTTGTGTGTTTTTTATATATATCGGCACACCGCTGCGCCAAAGCATCTCCATCGAGACCTGCTGGCGGGTGAGGGAGCACTGTAGGTGTACTATAAAGGTATGCTGGTATCTGTTTTTATTGTAATGACTGACTTGGAGTGCGTCCACTTTTTATGTGTATCTATATTACTATTGGGAAAGGTACCTGAGCACGCTACTACTGTTCACCCTGAGTGCCGGATAGTTACATATGGTATGTGTGTGTATATGTAGGGGGGCACCAACATATATCATGCCTCCGGGCGACTGGGACGAACTTACGCCACTGCCCTGACCAAAATGCTACAATAACACTGAAACGCTGGTCACTGTCTACAATTGTTGTGGTAATTAGTCTCCATAGAGTGCTGCCGCTGGAGTATTGCATGTGTTACTGGTCCATTGCTATATTTACTAGGTTGGAGGGCACCTGCTTTGTTTTAGTATATAAAATATCACTACTAAATACACAATGAAGGAAATTCAATTAGCATTGTGGGGATGTAGCTCCTAGGGTAAGTGCCGGAGCTATTCGGTTGAACGCATCACATTCGGCATTTAACCCAGCAGATGCACCTTACTGCGACTAATGCCCAGGGCTTAGTTGCGGTAAACTGCACCTCCTGGGCAATGTTAGTATCACACAGTAACACCGCAACTAGTCTTAAGGCAGTACTTTGGCCCTCATTCCGAGTTGTTCGCTCGCCAGCTGCTTTTAGCAGCTTTGCACACGCTAAGCCGCCGCCTACTGGGAGTGTATCTTAGCTTAGCAGAATTGCGAACGAAAGATTAGCAAAATTGCGAATAGAAATTTCTTTGCAGTTTCTGAGTAGCTCTAGACTTACTCAGCCATTGCGACCAGCTCAGTCCTTTTCGTTCCTGGTTTGACGTCACAAACACACCCAGCGTTTGCCCAACCACTTCCCCGTTTCTCCAGCCACTCCTGCGTTTTGCAACCCGAACGCCTGCGTTTTTCCGCACACTTCCATAAAACGGCCAGTTTCCGCTCAGAAACACCCACTTCCTGTCAATCACACTACGATCAGCACAGCAATGAAAAAGCTTCGTTATGCCGTGAGTAAAATACCTAACTTTTGTGTAAAATAACTAAGCGCATGCGCTCTGCGAACCTTGCGCATGTGCAGTAAGCGACTAATCGCAGTATAGCGAAAATCGGCAACGAGCGAACAACTCGGAATGACCACCTTAATGCAGATTTTTGCTCGCTCCCTCGGGATGCAGTGAGTAGAAATCAGCTAGTAGCAGGTTTACCACGCGAGCGATTGGGTAACTCATGGCACTTAACCGAGAAGTTACATCCCCACATTATTTACTGAATTCCCCCCATTGTGTGCTGTAACTAACTAAACACAGCAATCTGCACTTCAGAAGCACACAAAAAAAATCTTATCTGCAGCATACAGGTGATCCCCGGCTGCTGTCCGTGGATCTCTGCACCCTAACCAAGCAGGAACCATTACCTTCACTACCCGCCAATAAACATATATAGGGCAGCATGTACCATGATGCTACGCTGAGCTGCATTGGGCTGTGCTAATAGCTATCTTACCGCTCCGAAGCATGTTACATTCCTCCTCAGCCTCCAGGCGCTGTCATTCTTTCAAAGCGGTTTCCTCATCACGTGAACTGTATGCACTTGCCAATGGAGTCAGGAGACAAAGGGATCACGTGATGTGGAAACTGCTTGGAAATAATGACAGTGCCGGGAGGCTGAGGAGGATTTCTAACATGCTTCGGAGCAGTAAGAGGGTACAGCACACAGGGCGGCGGCGGTGTTATCCGCTCACCTCACTGCCGCCTGCAGCCAGCGCCGGACGGAGAGAGTGTGCGGCTCTAGTGGGAAAGGTGGAGGCTGTGGAGGGAGGAGATGTTTGCTCCCAGGTGTCCTCTCTTCCCGGGGAGGAGAGAGGGGGTAGGCCGCTGCGCTGCTACGGGTGAGGAGGAGGCGGAGGGTGGGGGCTTCAGAGTGGTAAGATAGCTATTAGCACCACACAATGCAGCTTAGCGCAGCGTAACATCTTAGTACATCCCGTCCATACACCCTCCTGTATATACACATAAACCCAATAGACTGTAATAATATAAACTGGGTTACACCATATAGTGGGCATACACACAGTAGAGATGAGCGCCGGAAATTTTTCGGGTTTTGTGTTTTGGTTTTGGGTTCGGTTCCGCGGCCGTGTTTTGGGTTCGACCGCGTTTTGGCAAAACCTCACCGAATTTTTTTTGTCGGATTCGGGTGTGTTTTGGATTCGGGTGTTTTTTTCAAAAAACCCTAAAAAACAGCTTAAATCATAGAATTTGGGGGTAATTTTGATCCCAAAGTATTATTAACCTCAAAAAACATAATTTACACTCATTTTCAGCCTATTCTGAACACATCACACCTCACAATATTATTTTTAGTCCTAAAATTTGCACCGAGGTCGCTGTGTGAGTAAGATAAGCGACCCTAGTGGCCGACACAAACACCGGGCCCATCTAGGAGTGGCACTGCAGTGTCACGCAGGATGTCCCTTCCAAAAAACCCTCCCCAAACAGCACATGACGCAAAGAAAAAAAGAGGCGCAATGAGGTAGCTGTGTGAGTAAGATTAGCGACCCTAGTGGCCGACACAAACACCGGGCCCATCTAGGAGTGGCACTGCAGTGTCACGCAGGATGTCCCTTCCAAAAAACCCTCCCCAAACAGCACATGACGCAAAGAAAAAAAGAGGCGCAATGAGGTAGCTGACTGTGTGAGAAAGATAAGCGACCCTAGTGGCCGACACAAACACCGGGCCCATCTAGGAGTGGCACTGCAGTGTCACGCAGGATGTCCCTTCCAAAAAACCCTCCCCAAACAGCACATGACGCAAAGAAAAAAAGAGGCGCAATGAGGTAGCTGACTGTGTGAGAAAGATAAGCGACCCTAGTGGCCGACACAAACACCGGGCCCATCTAGGAGTGGCACTGCAGTGTCACGCAGGATGTCCCTTCCAAAAAACCCTCCCCAAACAGCACATGACGCAAAGAAAAAAAGAGGCGCAATGAGGTAGCTGACTGTGTGAGAAAGATAAGCGACCCTAGTGGCCGACACAAACACCGGGCCCATCTAGGAGTGGCACTGCAGTGTCACGCAGGATGTCCCTTCCAAAAAACCCTCCCCAATCAGCACATGATGCAAAGAAAAAGAAAAGAAAAAAGAGGTGCAAGATGGAATTATCCTTGGGCCCTCCCACCCACCCTTATGTTGTATAAACAAAACAGGACATGCACACTTTAACCAACCCATCATTTCAGTGACAGGGTCTGCCACACGACTGTGACTGATATGACGGGTTGGTTTGGACCCCCCCCAAAAAAGAAGCAATTAATCTCTCCTTGCACAAACTGGCTCTACAGAGGCAAGATGTCCACCTCATCTTCACCCTCCGATATATCACCGTGTACATCCCCCTCCTCACAGATTATCAATTCGTCCCCACTGGAATCCACCATCTCAGCTCCCTGTGTACTTTGTGGAGGCAATTGCTGCTGGTCAATGTCTCCGCGGAGGAATTGATTATAATTCATTTTAATGAACATCATCTTCTCCACATTTTCTGGATGTAACCTCGTACGCCGATTGCTGACAAGGTGAGCGGCGGCACTAAACACTCTTTCGGAGTACACACTTGTGGGAGGGCAACTTAGGTAGAATAAAGCCAGTTTGTGCAAGGGCCTCCAAATTGCCTCTTTTTCCTGCCAGTATAAGTACGGACTGTGTGACGTGCCTACTTGGATGCGGTCACTCATATAATCCTCCACCATTCTATCAATGTTGAGAGAATCATATGCAGTGACAGTAGACGACATGTCCGTAATCGTTGTCAGGTCCTTCAGTCCGGACCAGATGTCAGCATCAGCAGTCGCTCCAGACTGCCCTGCATCACCGCCAGCGGGTGGGCTCGGAATTCTGAGCCTTTTCCTCGCACCCCCAGTTGCGGGAGAATGTGAAGGAGGAGATGTTGACAGGTCGCGTTCCGCTTGACTTGACAATTTTGTCACCAGCAGGTCTTTCAACCCCAGCAGACCTGTGTCTGCCGGAAAGAGAGATCCAAGGTAGGCTTTAAATCTAGGATCGAGCACGGTGGCCAAAATGTAGTGCTCTGATTTCAACAGATTGACCACCCGTGAATCCTTGTTAAGCGAATTAAGGGCTGCATCCACAAGTCCCACATGCCTAGCGGAATCGCTCCGTGTTAGCTCCTTCTTCAATGCCTCCAGCTTCTTCTGCAAAAGCCTGATGAGGGGAATGACCTGACTCAGGCTGGCAGTGTCTGAACTGACTTCACGTGTGGCAAGTTCAAAGGGCATCAGAACCTTGCACAACGTTGAAATCATTCTCCACTGCACTTGAGACAGGTGCATTCCATCTCCTATATCGTGCTCAATTGTATAGGCTTGA
This sequence comes from Pseudophryne corroboree, assembly GCF_028390025.1. NCBI lineage: Eukaryota > Metazoa > Chordata > Amphibia > Anura > Myobatrachidae > Pseudophryne > Pseudophryne corroboree. The sequence continues at coordinate 683,643,060 of NC_086445.1, forward strand.
ATGGCCTTTTGCTGCTCCTCCAACCTCTGAAGCATATAGAGGGTTGAATTCCACCTCGTTACCACTTCTTGCTTCAGATGATGGCAGGGCAGGTTCAGTAGTTTTTGGTGGTGCTCCAGTCTTCTGTACGTGGTGCCTGTACGCCGAAAGTGTCCCGCAATTTTTCTGGCCACCGACAGCATCTCTTGCACGCCCCTGTCGTTTTTTAAAAAATTCTGCACCACCAAATTCAAGGTATGTGCAAAACATGGGACGTGCTGGAATTTGCCCATATTTAATGCACACACAATATTGCTGGCGTTGTCCGATGCCACAAATCCACAGGAGAGTCCAATTGGGGTAAGCCATTCCGCGATGATCTTCCTCAGTTGCCGTAAGAGGTTTTCAGCTGTGTGCGTATTCTGGAAAGCGGTGATACAAAGCGTAGCCTGCCTAGGAAAGAGTTGGCGTTTGCGAGATGCTGCTACTGGTGCCGCCGCTGCTGTTCTTGCGGCGGGAGTCCATACATCTACCCAGTGGGCTGTCACAGTCATATAGTCCTGACCCTGCCCTGCTCCACTTGTCCACATGTCCGTGGTTAAGTGGACATTGGGTACAACTGCATTTTTTAGGACACTGGTGAGTCTTTTTCTGACGTCCGTGTACATTCTCGGTATCGCCTGCCTAGAGAAGTGGAACCTAGATGGTATTTGGTAACGGGGGCACACTGCCTCAATAAATTGTCTAGTTCCCTGTGAACTAACGGCGGATACCGGACGCACGTCTAACACCAACATAGTTGTCAAGGACTCAGTTATCCGCTTTGCAGTAGGATGACTGCTGTGATATTTCATCTTCCTCGCAAAGGACTGTTGAACAGTCAATTGCTTACTGGAAGTAGTACAAGTGGGCTTACGACTTCCCCTCTGGGATGACCATCGACTCCCAGCGGCAACAACAGCAGCGCCAGCAGCAGTAGGCGTTACACGCAAGGATGCATCGGAGGAATCCCAGGCAGGAGAGGACTCGTCAGACTTGCCAGTGACATGGCCTGCAGGACTATTGGCATTCCTGGGGAAGGAGGAAATTGACACTGAGGGAGTTGGTGGGGTGGTTTGCGTGAGCTTGGTTACAAGAGGAAGGGATTTACTGGTCAGTGGACTGCTTCCGCTGTCACCCAAAGTTTTTGAACTTGTCACTGACTTATTATGAATGCGCTGCAGGTGACGTATAAGGGAGGATGTTCCGAGGTGGTTAACGTCCTTACCCCTACTTATTACAGCTTGACAAAGGGAACACACGGCTTGACACCTGTTGTCCGCATTTCTGGTGAAATACCTCCACACCGAAGAGCTGATTTTTTTGGTATTTTCACCTGGCATGTCAACGGCCATATTCCTCCCACGGACAACAGGTGTCTCCCCGGGTGCCTGACTTAAACAAACCACCTCACCATCAGAATCCTCCTGGTCAATTTCCTCCCCAGCGCCAGCAACACCCATATCCTCCTCATCCTGGTGTACTTCAACACTGACATCTTCAATCTGACTATCAGGAACTGGACTGCGGGTGCTCCTTCCAGCACTTGCAGGGGGCATGCAAATAGTGGAAGGCGCATGCTCTTCACGTCCAGTGTTGGGAAGGTCAGGCATCGCAAACGACACAATTGGACTCTCCTTGTGGATTTGGGATTTCAAAGAACGCACAGTTCTTTGCGGTGCTTTTGCCAGCTTGAGTCTTTTCAGTTTTCTAGCGAGAGGCTGAGTGCTTCCATCCTCATGTGAAGCTGAACCACTAGCCATGAACATAGGCCAGGGCCTCAGCCGTTCCTTGCCACTCCGTGTGGTAAATGGCATATTGGCAAGTTTACGCTTCTCCTCCGACAATTTTATTTTAGGTTTTGGAGTCCTTTTTTTTCTGATATTTGGTGTTTTGGATTTGACATGCTCTGTACTATGACATTGGGCATCGGCCTTGGCAGACGACGTTGCTGGCATTTCATCGTCTCGGCCATGACTAGTGGCAGCAGCTTCAGCACGAGGTGGAAGTGGATCTTGATCTTTCCCTAATTTTGGAACCTCAACTTTTTTGTTCTCCATATTTTATAGGCAGAACTAAAAGGCACCTCAGGTAAACAATGGAGATGGATGGATTGGATACTAGTATACAATTATGGACGGACTGCCACGGTTAGGTGGTATAAAAAAACCACGGTTAGGTGGTATATATTATAATAATAATACAATTATGGATGGACGGACTGCCTGCCGACTGCCGACACAGAGGTAGCCACAGCCGTGAACTACCGCACTGTACACTGGTTGATAAAGAGATAGTAGTATACTCGTAACAACTAGTATGACACTATGACGACGGTATAAAGAATGAAAAAAAAACCACGGTTAGGTGGTATATATTATAATAATAATACAATTATGGATGGACGGACTGCCTGCCGACTGCCGACACAGAGGTAGCCACAGCCGTGAACTACCGCACTGTACACTGGTTGATAAAGAGATAGTAGTATACTCGTAACAACTAGTATGACACTATGACGACGGTATAAAGAAAGAAAAAAAATACCACGGTTAGGTGGTATATATTATAATAATAATACAATTATGGATGGACGGACTGCCTGCCGACTGCCGACACAGAGGTAGCCACAGCCGTGAACTACCGCACTGTACACTGGTTGATAAAGAGATAGTAGTATACTCGTAACAACTAGTATGACACTATGACGACGGTATAAAGAATGAAAAAAAAACCACGGTTAGGTGGTATATATTATAATAATAATACAATTATGGATGGACGGACTGCCTGCCGACTGCCGACACAGAGGTAGCCACAGCCGTGAACTACCGCACTGTACACTGGTTGATAAAGAGATAGTAGTATACTCGTAACAACTAGTATGACACTATGACGACGGTATAAAGAAAGAAAGAAAAATACCACAGTTAGGTGGTATATATTATAATAATAATACAATTATGGATGGACGGACTGCCTGCCGACTGCCGACACAGAGGTAGCCACAGCCGTGAACTACCGCACTGTACACTGGTTGATAAAGAGATAGTAGTATACTCGTAACAACTAGTATGACACTATGACGACGGTATAAAGAATGAAAAAAAAACCACGGTTAGGTGGTATATATTATAATAATAATACAATTATGGATGGACGGACTGCCTGCCGACTGCCGACACAGAGGTAGCCACAGCCGTGAACTACCGCACTGTACACTGGTTGATAAAGAGATAGTAGTATACTCGTAACAACTAGTATGACACTATGACGACGGTATAAAGAATGAAAAAAAAACCACGGTTAGGTGGTATATATTATAATAATAATACAATTATGGATGGACGGACTGCCTGCCGACTGCCGACACAGAGGTAGCCACAGCCGTGAACTACCGCACTGTACACTGGTTGATAAAGAGATAGTAGTATACTCGTAACAACTAGTATGACACTATGACGACGGTATAAAGAATGAAAAAAAAACCACGGTTAGGTGGTATATATTATAATAATAATACAATTATGGATGGACGGACTGCCTGCCGACTGCCGACACAGAGGTAGCCACAGCCGTGAACTACCGCACTGTACACTGGTTGATAAAGAGATAGTAGTATACTCGTAACAACTAGTATGACACTATGACGACGGTATAAAGAATGAAAAAAAAACCACGGTTAGGTGGTATATATTATAATAATAATACAATTATGGATGGACGGACTGCCTGCCGACTGCCGACACAGAGGTAGCCACAGCCGTGAACTACCGCACTGTACACTGGTTGATAAAGAGATAGTAGTATACTCGTAACAACTAGTATGACACTATGACGACGGTATAAAGAAAGAAAAAAAAATACCACGGTTAGGTGGTATATATTGTAATACAATTATGGATGGACGGACTGCCTGCCGAGTTCCGACTGCCGACACAGAGGTAGCCACAGCCGTGAACTACCGCACTGTACTGTGTCTGCTGCTAATATAGACTGGTTGATAAAGAGATAGTATACAATACATACAACAATATACTACTATACTGGTGGTCAGGCACTGGTCACCACTAGTCACACTGGCAGTGGCACTCCTGCAGCAAAAGTGTGCACTGTTTAATTTTAAATTAATATAATATTATGTACCCTGGGGGCTCCTGCTATAACAACCTGCAGTGCTCCCCAGTCTCCCCCACAATTATTATAAGCTTTGCCTTTTATACATTGATGTGCAGCACACTGGGCTGAGCTGAGTGCACACAGACTGAGTCACACTGTGTGACTGGCTGCTGCTGTGTATCGTTTTTTTTCAGGCAGAGAACGGATATAGCAGAGAACGGATATATTATATTAAAATAAATAAAAGTTAACTAACAACAACTGCACTGGTCACTGTGGTAAACTCTGTCTGACTCTGCACAATCTCTCTCTCTCTTCTAATCTAATTTCTAATGGAGAGGACGCCAGCCACGTCCTCTCCCTATCAATCTCAATGCACGTGTGAAAATGGCGGCGACGCGCGGCTCCTTATATAGAATCCGAGTCTCGCGAGAATCCGACAGCGTCATGATGACGTTCGGGCCGCGCTCGGGTTAACCGAGCAAGGCGGGAGGATCCGAGTCTGCTCGGACCCGTGAAAAAAACATGAAGTTCGTGCGGGTTCGGTTTCAGAGAAACCGAACCCGCTCATCTCTAACACACAGAGGGGGTCATTCTGACCCGTTCGCTCGCTTTTTGTCGCAGCCGAGCAAACGGGTCCCTACTGCGCATGCACTGGCGCCGTAGTGCGCCGGCGCATGCCAGACGGCCGAAGGCCGTAGCAGGGATGCGATCGCCTCTGCCTGATTGACAAGCAGAGGCGGTTGCTCGGTTGGAGGGGGCGGAACGGGGGCGTTTGGCCGCCGTTTCTTCGGAGCGGTCCGGCCAACGCAGGTGTGGCCGGACCGAACGGGGGTGGGCTGCATCGGCGGCGTGACGTCACACGCAGCCGCTGCGGGCCGGGGAGCGATGAGTAGCTCTCGGCCAGCACGCTAAAGCTGCGCTGGTCGGGAGCTACTCTTGAAGGGCAAAGGCATCGCCGCTGTGTGATGCTTTTGCACTTTGCACTTCTGCGGGGGGGGGGGGGGGGGGGGGGCGGCACTGACATGCTGGGCGTCCCCCCGCATGTCAGTGTGCCTGATCGTAGCTGTGCTAAATTTAGCACAGCTACAATCAACTCAGAATGACCCCCAGAGTTACACTGCACACACCATAGAGTGGAAGCACACAGGGTTCACCACACTGCTCCAGCACACACAGGGATACAGCTACAATGACAGCACACACAGGGTTGCAGCATACAATGACAGCATACACAGGGTAAATCTGTACAGTGGCAGAAAACACTGCGCAGACACACAAACTCTATAGATGTACATAAATCATCAAGGTCACATACATCTCTGAATCAGGCCATGATGTTCTTAAATCACCATATGCTGCTCTGCAGACAACTTCAGGGATACAACCAAGTAGGGAAAAAACAGCTGTACAGTAGCACTCACTAATCCTGGGTTGCAGAAATACAAGGCTGTAGTTGGTCCAGGCTCCAGGGTATCAGGAACTGGGATGTCCTGGTGTAGTCCTAATGGGTCACACCAAACCATAGATTCTTTGGATGGCTGGGGGGGCAGGGGCAGGGCAGAACTATATTGATCAATCAGGGGGCTCCAACACTGGTGACTGACACAGGTGAGCAGGTGCGGAGTTTAGGGTGATTGGGGGCAGAGCTAAACACAACCAGGGGGCTCCCACCCACATGACACAGCTTCAGACGACTGGGGGGCGGAGCTTAGCGTGGTCAGGGGCGGAGCTTAGCGTGGTCAGGGGGCGGCACTTAGACCAGCCAGTGAGTTCCACACTGGTGACACTGCTTCTGATGGCCGGGGGCGGAGCTTAATGTTGCCAGCGGGTGGAGTTTAGCACCACCAGGGAGCAGAGCGTAGAGCAACCATGGAGTTCCACACTGGTGACACTGCTTCTGATGGCCGGGGGCGGAGCTTAGTGCGGCCAGGGGGTGGAGCTTCGGGCGGCTGTGTTGAGGTTTACCCTGCTGTGATCGGCAGCCGGAGGTGGGTGTTCAGTGAGCACTGGCATTGGCAGTGCTTCGAGCAGCCAGGCTGCCAGGAGAATCATGTGCTGGCCTGTGCTGTTGGTCAGTCACAGTGGTGACAGGAAAAAAGTTTTTTTTTCTGTCAACACTGCTACGGTGCAGGGGATCCCATGGGCCTATTTTGAATGGGGGGCTTGGAGCTGCAGCTCCATCCGCCCCATTGTTAATCCGGCCCTGCTCGGGATCCGAACCCCCCAGAACTTCACCCATTTTTGCACGGTTCCGAGCAGACTCGGATCCTCCTGCCTTGCTCGGTTAACCCGAGTGCGCCCGAACGTCATCATCCCGCTGTCAGATTCTCGCGAGATTCGTATTCTATATAAGGAGCCGCGCGTCGCCGCCATTTTTCACTCGTGCATTGGAGATGATAGTGAGAGGACGTGGCTGGCGTTCTCTCAGTTTCTGTGCTCAGTGTGCTGCAAATATCTGTGCTCAGTGTGCTGCAAATATCTGTGCTCAGTGTGCTGCAAATATCTACGTTCTCTGTGTGAAAAACGCTCCATATCTGTGCTCAGTGTGCTGCAAATATCTGTGCTCAGTGTGATTTATTGTGGGGACTGGGGACCACCAGTATTATATAGTAGGAGGAGAGTGCAGAGTTTTGCTGACCAGTGACCACCAGTATTATACGTTCTCTGCCTGAAAAACGCTCCATATCTGTGCTCAGTGTGCTGCAAATATCTGTGCTCAGTGTGCTTTATTGTGGGGACTGGGGACCACCAGTATTATATAGTAGGAGGACAGTGCAGAGTTTTGCTGACCAGTGACCACCAGTATTATATGTTCTCTGCCCAATTGCTAACAAACTTGCTGCTGTGATCAACTCAGAATTACCCCCATGGTTTTGCCCAACTGCTAACAAATTTGTTGCTGCGATCAACTCAGAATTAGCCCCATGGTTTTGCCCAACTGCTAACAAATTTGCTGCTGCGATCAACTCTGAATTACCCCCAAAGTCTCTGGGTCCAACTCAGCACACCAGCATTCCAAGTGCATCTTGTTCGCTGGGTATAGTCCAGCTCACCAGCATTCCAAGTGCATTCTGTTCGCTGGGTTTACTCCAGCTCTCTAGCACTCCAAGTGTATCCTGTCTGCCGGATTTAGCCCTGTTCCCCAGTATTCCAAGTGTGCACTGTTCATTGCGGTCAGTCCAGTCCTCCAACATTCCAAGTTGTACAAACAATACATACACTTGGTACTTCCCTTCCATTGACTTTCCATTGCTTGTCATTCCCTGCCCAGACCCTAGTTCCTCATGCTCAAGTCCTACATTAAGGCCTCAAGCTCCCTGTATCTGCCACCACCTACTGTGCCCCTGAGTCCATCCGGGTTTACAAGAATCTCAGTCCATGACACATGGGAGGACTGGTTTCTAGAAGAGGATGCATAAATGATCAGCATGTCTAACGAGGAAGTGCTGCAGATGGCAGTAGATACCTGGAAGGAAGAGAATGCCCTGAGAATCCACTGTGAGTGGTGGATGTTATGACTACTCTGGAAGACGGTTACTCCAGAAAACTGGATGATGGAGAGTGGGTGGGTGCTGCACTCTGTGAGGGCCAAGGAAGAAGAGTCCTGAGCCAGTCAAAGAGAGATGTGAGAATAGTTTGTCCAGATTGGTCCCTCAAGCACATACTCACTGTCTGGACCGGCAAAAATTGACCCATGGATGATGATAATGTCGGATACTTATGCAGGGACTAAAAAGAATAAGCAAGGGGGGAAATGTAGCAGGATGCTTGGCAGTGGACATGGAGGCCAGTGCTGGATCAAGGAGGGGCACCGAGCCCTGAATCCAGGGAGTCCAGAGGAGGGAGGAGAGATGCTCACCGTGTCGCATGGAGGGCTGGGTGAGTACTCACGATGTACTGAAGATACGACAAGATGTCAGGGGACCCAATGGGAAGAAGACTGGCATCACAGGGTCCAGCTCAGCTAAGGCTGCTTGCTTCAAGTCTTTGGTGAGCTTGAATTTTTAAAAATTCAAGCTCAGCCAATGGGCACTCAGCATTTTGAAGTTGGTGCTTTATGCGAGCGAAGCATGGGATGCTGCTGGCCAGCCAATAATGAGCAGTCATAGTGAGCCAATTACAGCTCACCATGTTAAAGCTGCACCGCTCTCTTCAGTTTTTACTAGATGGCATGCACAGTGCCAGGTGGAGAGGTAGCAGAGAAAAGCTCCCAAAGAGTAAAGAAAAAAATTACCAAACAGAAAAAATGAAGAGTTGCTGCAAAGAAGACAATGGAGAGAGAAAATATGTTACAGAAAAAGGATTCAAAGAAATAAGTCCCAACCCTAAATGGGAGCTCTTCGCAGTAGAATTAACCACTGCCCCCTTGCCAACTGGGTACAGATACAGCAAAATCAAAAGATGATTAGGCAGTGGGAACGTTGAGGACCAAGGAGGAGCATTGTAGATCTCTACTAGGAAGGACCAACACAAGGGCATCCCATGCAAAATATCTCCCAGGGCTACCCCTCTGTTCTCTCCAGGGATGTCTGGATCCGGCAAAGGTCCCAGTCAAACTTTTCTTACTGTAGACCAGTGGTTCTCAACCGCAGTCCTCAAGTACCACCAACAGTTCATGTTTTCCAGGTCTCCTCACAAAAGTGAAATAATTTGCTCCACCTGTGGGTCTTTTAAAATGTGTCAATGAGTAATGAATACACCTCTGCACCAGCTAGGGACCTGGAAAACATGAACTGTTGGGGGTACTTGAGGACCGAGTTTGAGAACCGCTGCTGTAGACCACCAAGGTTTTGGGTTCTATAACTCAAGTGCTAGGTTCACATCCACATTTAATCCAGGCACTAGGCCTGTGCTGCATGGATATGTTAGGAATTAGTCTTATGTGCACTGGCTCCAGGGCCGGTGCTAGCTTTCTAGGTGCCCTAGGCAAAGCTTCACTCTGCCGCCCTGTTTACGCCAGTGCATGTGCTGTAGACATAAGCCACCCCCCTCCAATATAAAACAGCATTTCCCACACCGCCCCTTCTGCATGTCCCACACTTGGCACGAAAAGACTGACTACGATCAGAATTGCACACAATAGAGCTACTGCACAATCAATGATAATCACACAAAAAAATAGGAGTAATACTGCACAGGTACTGTCTCTCTATGTAGAACCTTTGGAGTACATGCCACTAATAGTCTAAACTGCCGTTTGAGTTATGTGTAAGCTATTAAGAAATTAGCACTGCCTAGTAAATCTGTTAGCTGGATTTAATTAGTGATGAGCGGGTTCGGTTCCTCAGGATCCGAACCCCCCCCCCCCGAACTTCACCCATTTTTGCACGGTTCCGAGCAGACTCGGATCCTCCTGCCTTACTCGGTTAACCCGAGCGCGCCCGAACGTCATCATCCCGCTGTCGGATTCTCGCAAGATTCGTATTCTATATAAGGAGCCGCGCGTCGCCGCCATTTTTCACTCGTGCATTGGAGATGATAGTGAGAGGACGTGGCTGGAGTTCTCTGAGTTTCTGTGTTCAGTGTGCTGCAAATATCTGTGCTCAGTGTGCTGCAAATATCTGTGCTCAGTGTGCTGCAAATATCTACGTTCTCTGCCTGAAAAACGCTCCATATCTGTGCTCAGTGTGCTGCAAATATCTGTGCTCAGTGTGCTTTATTGTGTGGACTGGGGACCACCAGTAATATATAGTAGGAGGACAGTGCAGAGTTTTGCTGACCAGTGACCACCAGTATTATACGTTCTCTGCCTGAAAAACGCTCCATATCTGTGCTGCATTGTAGTCTATAGTAGGAGGACAGTGCAGAATTTTGCTGACCAGTGACCACCAGAATGATATCAGTACGGTACAGTAGTCCACTGCTCTACCTACCTCTGTGTCGTCAAGTATACTATCCATCCATACCTGTGGTGCATTTAAGTTTTTGTGCGCAGTATATATATATATACAGTAGTAGGACAGTGCATAATTTTGCTGACCACCAGTATATAATATATAGCAGTACGGTACAGTAGGCCACTGCTCTACCTACCTCTGTGTCGTCAAGTATACTATCCATCCATACCTGTGGTGCATTTAAGTTTTTGTGCGCAGTATATATATACAGTAGTAGGACAGTGCATAATTTTGCTGACCACCAGTATATAATATATAGCAGTACGGTACAGTAGGCCACTGCTCTACATACCTCTGTGTCGTCAAGTATACTATCCATCCATACCTGTGGTGCATTTAAGTTTTTGTGCGCAGTATATATATATATATATATATACAGTAGTAGGACAGTGCATAATTTTGCTGACCACCAGTATATAATATATAGCAGTACGGTACAGTAGGCCACTGCTCTAACTACCTCTGTGTCGTCAAGTATACTATCCATCCATACCTGTGGTGCATTTAAGTGTTTGTGCGCAGTATATATAGTAGTAGGCCATTGCTATTGATATATTACTGGCATATAATTCCACACATTAAAAAATGGAGAACAAAAATGTGGAGGGTAAAATAGGGAAAGATCAAGATCCACTTCCACCTCGTGCTGAAGCTGCTGCCACTAGTCATGGCCGAGACGATGAAATGCCATCAACGTCATCTGCCAAGGCCGATGCCCAATGTCATAGTAGAGAGCATGTAAAATCCAAAAAACAAAAATTCAGTAAAATGACCCAAAAATCTAAATTAAAAGGGTCTGAGGAGAAGCGTAAACTTGCCAATATGCCATTTACGACACGGAGTGGCAAGGAACGGTTGAGGCCCTATCCTATGTTCCTCATGACTAGTGGGTCAGCTTCACATGAGGATGGAAGCACTCATCCTCCCACTAGAAAAATGAAAAGACTTAAGCTGGCAAAAGCACAACAAAGAACTGTGCGTTCTTCTAAATCACAAATCCCCAAGGAGAGTCCAATTGTGTCGGTTGCGATGCCTGACCTTCCCAACACTGGAAGGGAACAGGTGGCGCCTTCCACCATTTGCACGCCCCCTTCAAGTGCTGGAAGGAGCACCCGCAGTCCAGTTCCTGATAGTCAAATTGAAGATGTCACTGTTGAAGTACACCAGGATGAGGATATGGGTGTTGCTGGCGCTGGGGAGGAAATTGACAAGGAGGATTCTGATGGTGAGGTGGTTTGTTTAAGTCAGGCACCCGGGGAGACACCTGTTGTCCGTGGGACGAATATGGCCATTGACATGCCTAGTCAAAATACAAAAAAAATCACCTCTTCGGTGTGGAATTATTTCAACAGAAATGCGGACAACTGTTGTCAAGCTGTGTGTTGCCTTTGTCAAGCTGTAATAAGTAGGGGTAAGGACGTTAACCACCTAGGAACATCCTCCCTTATACGTCACCTGGAGCGCATTCATCAGAAGTCATTGACAAGTTCAAAAACTTTGGGTGACAGCGGAAGCAGTCCACTGCCAACTAAATCCCTTCCTCTTGTAACCAAGCTCCTGCAAACCACACCACCAACTCCCTCAGTGTCAATTTCCTCCTTAGACAGGAAAGCCAATAGTCCTGCAGGCCATGTCACTGTCAAGTCTGACGAGTCCTCTCCTGCCTGGGATTCCTCCGATGCATCCTTGAGTGTAACGCCTACTGCTGCTGGCGCTGCTGTTGTTGCTGCTGGGAGTCGATCGTCATCCCAGAGGGGAAGTCGGAAGACCACTTGTACTACTTCCAGTAAGCAATTGACTGTCCAATAGTCCTTTGCGAGGAAGATGAAATATCACAGCAGTCATCCTGCTGCAAAGCGGATAACTCAGGCCTTGGCAGCCTGGGTGGTGAAAAACGTGTTTCCGGTATCCACCGTTAATTCACAGTGAACTAGAGAATTGATTGAGGTACTGTGTCCCCGGTACCAAATACCATCTAAGTTCCATTTCTCTAGGCAGGCGATACCGAAAATGTACACAGACGTCAGAAAAAGAGTCACCAGTGTCCTAAAAAATGCAGTTGTACCCAATGTCCACTTAACCATGGACATGTGGACAAGTGGAGCAGGGCAGACTCAGGACTATATGACTGTGACAGTCCACTGGGTAGATGTATTGCCTCCCGCAGCAAGAACAGCAGCGGCGGCACCAGTAGCAGCATCTCGCAAACGCCAACTCGTTCCTAGGCAGGCTACGCTTTGTATCACCGCTTTCCATAAGAGGCACACAGCTGACAACCTCTTATGGAAACTGAGGAACATCATCGCAAAATGGCTTACCCCTATTGGACTCTCCTGGGGATTTGTGACATCGGACAACGCCACCAATATTGTGCGTGCATTAGATGTGGGCAAATTCAAGCACGTCCCATGTTTTGCACATACATTGAATTTGGTGGTGCAGAATTATTTAAAAAACGACAGGGGCATGCAAGAGATGCTGTCGGTAGCCAGAAGAATTGCGGGCCACTTTCGGCATTCAGCCACCGCGTGCCGAAGACTGGAGCACCAGCAAACACTCCTGAACCTGCCCTGCCATCATCTGAAGCAAGAGGTGGTAACGAGGTGGAATTCAACCCTCTATATGCTTCAGAGGATGGAGGAGCAGCAAAAGGCCATTCAAGCCTATACAGCTACCTACGATATTAGCAAAGGAGGGGGAATGCACCGGACTGAAGCGCAGTGGAGAATGATTTCAACGTTGTGCAAGGTTCTGCAACCCTTTGAACTTGCCACACGTGAAGTCAGTTCAGACACTGCCAGCCTGAGTCAGGTCATTCCCCTCATCAGGCTTTTGCAGAAGAAGCTGGAGAGATTGAAGGAGGAGCTAAAACAGAGCGATTCCGCTAGGCATGTGGGTCTTGTGGATGGAGCCCTTAATTCGCTTAATCAGGATTCATGGGTGGCCAATCTTTTTTGTTGAAATCAGAGCACTACATTTTGGCCACCATGCTCGATCCTAGATTTAAAACCTACGTTGTATCTCTCTTTCCGGCAGACACAAGTCTGCAGAGGTTCAAAGACCTACTGGTGAGAAAATTGTCAAGTCAAGCGGAACGTGACCCGTCAACAGCTCCTCCTTCACATTCTCCCGCAACTGGGGCTGCGAGGAAAAGGCTAAGAATTCCAAGCCCACCCGCTGGCGGTGATGCAGGGCAGTCTGGAGCGAGTGCTGACATCTGGTCTGGACTGAAGGACCTGCCAACGATTACTGATATGTCGTCTACTGTCACTGCATATGATTCTGTCACAATTGAAAGAATGGTGGAGGATTATATGAGTGACCGCATCCAAGTAGGCACGTCAGACAGTCCGTACGTATACTGGCAGGAAAAAGAGGCAATTTGGAGGCCCTTGCAGAAACTGGCTTTATTCTACCTAAATTGTCCCCCTTCCAGTGTGTACTCCGAAAGAGTGTTTAGTGCAGCCGCTCACCTTGTCAGCAATCGGCGTACGAGGTTACTTCCAGAAAATGTGGAGAAGATGATGTTCATCAAAATGAATTATAATCAAAACAAACAGTAAGACAGCGCTTTTCACGTTGTATGAAAAAATAGCCTTTACTTTATATTTCATATATAGAATACAGATATAAAAGAATTTTCACCTATACATATATATCACACTAAGATACCGGCCAGTACCAATTTTAATCTAAAAAATATATATATTAAAATTATCTCTGCAACAAAAACAATACATTCAAAATATCCAACTAGAGTATCAATTGCCCTGTATCTCTATAATTCTCCTATTAGGGCTATTAAGATGTATATTCCTTAAATTTTCTATATAGCACAATAAGCCTTTGTTAGTAAGCAGAGAAATCCACATGCATCTGTTAATTTAGGCAAGGAAGAATTTAAAGTAGAGGATTTTATCCAACAGTTCAAGCAGGTTGTTTGTTAGTGAACTATAGATGTAATTGGCTGTGCAGCTGTTAATTTGAGATTAGCTGTTAGCGTTTTAATCAGATAGATATTGAGCCTGTGTTATAGTCAATACCGTCCATACCTTACAACAGACTTGATGTTGTTATATTAAGCATTTATCGCTATTTGTTATATAATCAACTATGTATACAAATAGGCATCAGGCATCCAAAAGCATTAAGGAGAAAAAGCCCTTACACCGGAGAGTGAGATAAGGATCACAACATCACTGCCATTGGCTGGAAGGCTGATATGCCCACAAGCATTGTGAGGAGAGGTATCCATTAGAGTACAGAGTGTACCACATTTGTGGTGTATTGTGGATTCTCAGATATCCAGACGGAGTTGTATACATACTGCCTATTTGTATACACATTTGATTATATAACAAATAGCGATAAATGCTTAATATAACAACATCAAGTCTGTTGTAAGGTATGGACGGTATTGACTATAACACAGGCTCAATATCTATCTGATTAAAACGCTAACAGCTAATCTCAAATTAACAGCTGCACCGCCAATTACATCTATAGTGCACTAACAAACAACCTGCTTGAACTGTTGGATAAAATCCTCTACTTTAAATTCTTCCTTGCCAAAATTAACAGATGCATGTGGATTTCTCTGCTTACTAACAAAGGCTTATTGTGCTATGTAGAAAATTTAAGGAATATACATCTTAATAGCCCTAATAGGAGAATTATAGAGATACAGGGCAATTGATACTCTAGTTGGATATTTTGAATGTATTGTTTTTGTTGCAGAGATAATTTTAATATATATATATTTTAGATTAAAATTGGTACTGGCCGGTATCTTAGTGTGATATCTATATATATGTATAGGTGAAAATTCTTTTATATCTGTATTCTATATATGAAATATAAAGTAAAGGCTATTTTTTCATACAACGTGAAAAGCGCTGTCTTACTGTTTGTTTTAGTTCCTTTAATTCTTGGGACAACTGGGATCAGTGTCCCGAGACTAGCTGCTTTCACATTGTAGGTGACAGCGCCAGGTGTATATTTTTAAATATTTCTTTGAATTATAATCAATTCCTCCGTGGAGACATTCACCAGCAATTGCCTCCAGAAAGTACACAGGGACCTGAGATGGTGGATTCCAGTGGGGACGAATTAATAATCTGTGAGGAGGGGGATGTACACAGTGAAAGGGGTGAGGAATCGGACGATGAGGAGGAGGTGGACATCTTGCCTCTGTAGAGCCAGTTTGTGCAAGGAGAGATTGATTGCTTCTTTTTTGGTGGGGGCCCAAACCAACCAGTCATTTCAGTCACAGTCATGTGGCAGACACTGTCGCTGAAATTATGGGTTTGTTAAAGTGTGCATGTCCTGTTTATACAACATAAGGGTGGGTGGGAGGGCCCAAGGACAATTCCATCTTGCACCTCTTTTTTCTTTCATTTTTCTTTGCATCATGTGCTGTTTGGGGACTATTTTTTGAAGTGCCATCCTGTCTGACACTGCAGTGCCACTCCTTGGTCGTCATTCCGAGTTGTTCGCTCGCAAGCTGCTTTTAGCAGCTTTGCACACGCTAAGCCACCGCCTACTGGGAGTGAATCTTAGTTTATCAAAATTGCGAACGACAGATTAGCAGAATTGCGAATAGACACTACTTAGCAGTTTCTGAGTAGCTCCACACTTACTCGGCATCTGCGATCAGTTCAGTCAGTTTCGTTCCTGGTTTGACGTCACAAACACACCCAGCGTTCGCCCAGACACTCCTCCGTTTCTCCAGCCACTCCCGCGTTTTTCCCAGAAACGGTAGCGTTTTTTCACACACACCCATAAAACGGCCAGTTTCCGCCCAGAAACACCCACTTCCTGTCAATCACATTCCGATCACCAGAACGAAGAAAAAACCTCGTAATGCCGTGAGTAAAATACCTAACTGCATAGCAAATTTACTTGGCGCAGTCGCACTGCGGACATTGCGCATGCGCATTAGCGACTAATCGCTCCGTTGCGAGAAAAAAATAACGAGCGAACAACTCGGAATGACCCCCCTAGATGGGCCAGGTGTTTGTGTCGGCCACTTGGGTCGCTTAGCTTAGCCACACAGCTACCTCATTGCGCCTCTTTTGTTCTTTGCATCATGTGCTGTTTGGGGACTATTTTTTTAATCTGCCATTCTGTCTGACACTGCAGTGCCACTCCTAGATGGGCCAGGTGTTTGTGTCGGCCACTTGGGTCGCTTAGCTTAGTCATCCAGCGACCTCGGTGCACATTTTAGGACTAAAAATAATATTGTGAGGTGTGAGGTGTTCAGAATAAACTGGAAATGAGTGGAAATTATGGTTATTGAGGTTAATAATACTATGGGATCAAAATGACCCCCAAATTCTATGATTTAAACTGTTTCTGAAGGGTTTTTGTAAAAAAAACACCCGAATCCAAAACACACCCGAATCCGACAAAAAATTTTCAGGGAGGTTTTGCCAAAACGCGTCCGAATCCAAAACACGGCCGTGGAACCGAATCCAAAATCAAAACACAAAACCCGAAAAATGTCCGGTGCACATCACTAGATTTAATATAACAAGCCTTCAGTGGAATATACACTAATTTATGTAGCAAGAGATAACAGGTCTGAATCTAAGACACATCTTTTTCCATGGATGCAAACAGTGGGCTGCAGAAGAGAACTGACACATTTTTACATAACTATGAACAATTCGGACAATCTTTGCCAGATCTCGCTTTGCATGGAAAGGCTTTCAAGATATCTTTATTGTGGGAGTGTTATGCATATATTGACAATTTTCCATGCTATTCTAAAGGTGTGTACACACGGTGAGATAAGGAGATTTATGGTAGACTTACCATTGTTAAATCTCTTTCTGTGAGGTACACTGGATTCCACAGGGAATACATCGGGGTGTAGAGTTGGATCTTGATCTGAGGCACCAACAGGCAAAAGCTTTGACTGTCCCAGGATGCACTGCACCGCCTCCTCTACAGCCCCGCCTCCAGGCACTGGAGCTCAGTTTTGTTAGCCAGTCCAATGCAGTAGCAGGTAAGAGAGACGGTAGATGTTAGTCACATAGAACCACATTCTCACGACAGGAGAAGGGACTAGCGGCTAATGCCATACAAACCCAAAGAAGCTAAGTGCGTCATGGTGGGCTTCCTGTGGAATCCAGTGTACCTCGCAGAAAGAGATTTAACAATGGTAAGTCTACCATGAATCTCCTTTTCTGCAGTGGGGTACACTGGGTTTCCACAGGGAATGCATCGGGGATGTCCTAAAGCAGTTCCTCATGGGGGACGCACTGTAGTGAGCACAAGAACCCCGCGTCCAAAGGAAGCATCATGGGAGGCGGAAGTATCAAAGGCATTATACCTGATGAACGTGTTCACAGAGGACCACGTAGCCACCTTGCACAATTGTTCTGCAGACGTGTCACGCCGGGCCGCCCAACAAGGTCCAACAGAAAGAGTAGAATGGGCTTTGATAGCAGCAGGAGCTGGGAGCCCAGCCTGCGCATAGGCTTGTGCAATCCCCATTGTAATCCATCTGGCCAAGGTTTTCTTATTCGCAGGCCAGCCACGTTTGTGAAAATTACAAAGTACAAAAAGGGAATCTGACCTCCTGATAGAGGCAGTCCTTTCCACATAAATACGGAGAGCCCGTACCACATCCAAAGATCGTTCTTTGGAGGACAAACCAGAAGAGATGAAGGCTGGAACCACAATCTCCTGGTTAAGGTGAAAAGATGATCCCACCTTAGGCAAATAACCTGGGCGAGTTCGAAGAACTGCCCGGTCAGGTGAAAAATCAGAAAGAGTGGACGACAGGACAAAGCGCCTAAGTCCGACACCCTCCTAGCAGAGGCAATAGTCAACAAAAACACAACCTTAAGCATAAGGCATTTAAGGACCACAGACTCAAGAGGTTCAAATGGAGACTCTTGTAGGGCATTCAGAACAACAGACCGATCCCATGGAGCCACAGGAGGGAGGCTGAATCCGTAAAACACCCCGAGTGAAAGTGTGAACGTCAGGAAGAGACGCAATTTTTCTCTGAAACCACCCCGACAAGGCAGCTATATGGACCTTGAGGGAGGCCAGACGAAGGCCCAAGTCTAGGCTTGTTGCAGGAAAGCCAAAAGCCTGGAAGTTCTGAAAGTATATGCATCATAATTCTTACCAGCACACCAGGTGAAGTAAGAATTCCAGACCCTGTCTAAAATTCGAGCCGAAGCCGTTTTACGGGCTTTCAACATAGTTTGAATGACCACCTCAGAGAATCATTTCACTCTCAGGAGTGATGCTTCAAGAGCCACGCTGTCAAAGCCAGTCTGGCCAGGTCCGGGTAGACACAAGGGATGGCCCCTGCTTAACTGTCGGTCCTGCAGCCACCAGCTCAGTGACCGACGTACCTCAGGGGTCAAGGAGATCATTTGAGACCTGATCCGATGGGACAATCCATCCCACCTGGCAAGGATTACCTCTGCAGAGGGCGTGAATTAAATTGAGCGTACTCTACCATGTCGAAAGCCAACACCATGAGGCCTAGTACTTGCATTGCCGAGTGTATCGACACTCTTCGGCAAGAGAGGAAGTATCTGATCTTGTCCTGAAGTTTCAGGACCTTCTCTGGAGACAGAAACAGTCATTGGCTGTGTGTGTCCAGCAGCGCCCCCAGGTCCACCGTGCTCCGAGCAAGGACCAGTGAGGACTTCCAATTGATGAGCCACCCATGGGCTTGTAGGAATTGGACCGACATCTCCAGTTGACTGAGGAGGACATCTTGGCAGTTCGCCAGAATCAGCAAGTCGTTCAGATATGGCAGGATCCTGATTCCCTGATGATGGAGGAAAGCCGTCACCACGGCCATGACCTTGGTGAAAATCCGAGGTGCCGTGGCCGGTCCAAATGGCAGAGCCTGGAATTAAAAATGAAGGTTGCCAATAGCAAACCACAGTTATTGCTGATGCGAAATGGCAATAGGGATGTGCAGGTAAGCATCCTGTATGTCCAGGGATACCATATAGTCCTCGAGTTCCATGGCCAGCACAATAGAGCGCAGGGTTTCCATACGGAATTTGGACACTCTCACAAAGTTGTTCAATGATTTGAGGTTGAGGATAGGCCTGAAGGACCCATTTGGTTTCAGAACTAGAAACAGGGTCGAATAGTATCCCTTACCTCTCTGGGACAGAGGTACCGGCACTACCACTCTTGTTTCCAGGAGGGATTGTACAACAAGGTGTAGAGCATGCGCTTTCAACGGATCCGAGGGGATAACCGTTGAACAGAACTGGCGAAGGGGACGTCTCTTGAAAGAGATTGCGTACCCATGAGAGACAACTTCCCGCACCCAGGCGTCCAAAGTGGTCTTTAACCAGGCCTGGGCGAACTGCAGAAGTCGGCCTCCAACCCTGGGGTCCCCAGGGGAAGGCCCGCCCCGTCATGCAGCAGGCTTGTCTTGTTTGGAAGCAGGCTGATGGGCAGCCCAGGATTGTTTAGATTTGGGCTTAGTGGTTTTGTAAGTACGAGCCTGTCTCGGGTATGCCTGACCTTTTGCTCTACCTGGAGGTCAAAAGGAAATAAAAGTTGTACTCTTAGCCTTCGGAGCAGAAGGATTAGTACTTGGGAGAAATGCAGTCTTGGCCGTCGCCAAGTCAGTCACAATCTTTTTCAGATCCTCCCCAAAAAGTATGTCTCCCTTAAAAGGAAGCACCTCCAAGGTCTTTTTAGAGTCCAGGTCCACTTTCCAGGACCTCAACCACAGAATCCAGCGAGCCAGGATAGACGTAGTGGATGCCTTGGCCGCCATGACCCCTGCATCAGAGGCCGCCTCCTGAATATAGTGAGAGGCTGTGGTTATATATATGACAGATGTTGTCTGGCAGTGTCAGAAAAATACTGAGGTAGCTCATCCTCAATTCCCTGAACCCATGCATCAATTCCTTTTGCCGCCCAAGAGGCAGCCATAGTGGGTTTATGTACAGCACCGGTAAGAGTGTAAATAGACTTCAGGCATCCCTCCACATGCTTATCTGTTAGTTCTTTCAGTGAGGTGAAAGTGGTGACAGGCAGAGTAGATGACACCACAAGACGGGGACACGAGAGTCCACCGGTGGTGGAGTTTCCCACTTGTTACTCAACTCCGCAGGGATAGACTAACGAGCTAGCATCTTTTTAGAAAGGGAAAACTTCTTTCCTGGAGATGCCCAGGATTCCTGGCCTATGTCAATTAAAAGTGCAGAATGTGGTAAAACTACTTTAGCAACCTTCTTACGTTTAAACTTACCAGGTTTCTTAGACGTAGCAAGGGGCTCAATGTCATCATCAATTTGGAGAATCAGCTTGATAGCCTCCACAAGGTCAGGTACATCAACCTGGG
The DNA here is from genome assembly GCF_028390025.1 of Pseudophryne corroboree. NCBI lineage: Eukaryota > Metazoa > Chordata > Amphibia > Anura > Myobatrachidae > Pseudophryne > Pseudophryne corroboree. The sequence continues at coordinate 683,663,442 of NC_086445.1, forward strand.
TTGTAGATTCCTCATCAGATGCAACTGTATCAATGTCTGACATATCAGTATATTTCCCATCCTCATCGGAAGAATTATCTGAAATATTAGTGGATTGTGAGGAAGAAATGGCCCGCTTAGATGACCCCTTGGCCCCAGACGGGCGTGGGGTGGAATTTTGTCTAACCAAAGCCTGATTTAATTTCTGTAACTGGGTAGACAGAGTATCCGCCCATGGCGGATTAACTACAGGGACAATATGTGGCTGTAATGGCACAGGAGGTCCCACGGGGGGGGGGCGTAAGACGCATTACAAGCGTAGTCAGTATATTTGAAAAAGCTGCCCACGGTGGGTCCTGATTAGCCACTGGTGCCGCACTTGGACTCTGGAGATGTATGACACCCAGTGCCTGGGCCAGCAGCTAACACTTCCCCCACTGGTGAATCCGTGGCGACAGCACTGCATGATGCAGGAGCGTCCGCGGATGTCCCGCCCTGTGTAGCAGTCGTTATATGGGATGTAGCCTACAATATAACAGTACAATATAGCCAGACAAACACAAAAAACAGCAAATAATCCCCTGTGTTTTGTGACCGTAAACACAGATCACAAACAGAGGATTTAAGTGGTGTGGGGTGACTGAAAAACACAGTGAAAAATACAAAACAGTATACCTTGTGTAGCACTATATATTATATGAGACCCTGACGCACTTAGCCCCCAGGGTACAGAATATAGGGGGTCATTCCGAGTTGTTCGCTCGCAAGCTGCTTTTAGCAGCTTTGCACACGCTAAGCCGCCGCCTACTGGGAGTGAATCTTAGCTTATCAAAATTGCGAACGAAAGATTAGCAGAATTGCGAATAGACACTTCTTAGCAGTTTCTGAGTAGCTTCAGACTTACTCGGCATCTGCGATCAGTTCAGTGCTTGTCGTTCCTGGTTTGACGTCACAAACACACCCAGCGTTCGCCCAGACACTCCTCCGTTTCTCCAGCCACTCCCGCGTTTTTCCCAGAAACTGTAGCGTTTTTTCACACACTCCCAAAAAACGGCCAGTTTCCGCCCAGAAACACCCACTTCGTGTCAATCACACTCCGATCACCAGAACGAAGAAAAAAACCTTGTAATGCCGTGAGTAAAATTCCTAACTGCATAGCAAATTTACTTGGCGCAGTCGCACTGCGGACATTGCGCATGCGCATTAGCGACTAATCGCTCCGTTGCGAGAAAAAAATAACGAGCGAACAACTCGGAATGACCCCCACTGTGATAACAAAACGTGTAATACACAAGAATGGAATCCACACAGCAGCTACAGGCACACTCAGTCACAGGTACAACGTAGGAATTATTACATATAAAATAAGCACCTTGAGTCCTGTTGGAGAAAGAGCGCTATATAAATAAAATTATTATTATTATTATTATTATAAACAATAAAACTGCACTGGACTAGTAAATTACATATAGGTAGGTAGGTATACAGATATAACAATGCACAGTAAACACTGGATGCATATCACAGAATACTTGTACTAAATATTCAGATAGCAGCAGTACACTTGTTCTTAACTAACACTGTCCAAAATGACATGTAGAATACTTAAGTGTCTGTAAATGCACAGCGCTGATGATACAGGCGGATTTACAGAGGAGACAGTGCCCAGCAGTCCCGGAGATCACCCCAGCTATGTAATGGTGCCAAAATCTCAGTCAGGGAGTGATGGAGAGTGAAATGTAGCTCCAGGGTGGGAACACCAGCAGTAGATGGCACCCGAAGCTGGGGGAGGGGCTACAGGTCAGCGCCTTATCCCCTCTGCCAGACTTCCCCATCGGGTACTGTGGAGCGTTTTATAAACAAATTTTTAGTAAGTCCGACCTGTGCTCCTTGCCCTGGTGGATATAGTGGGGTCCATGTGCGAAACAGTGTCCACGCCAGCGGCGCGGTCCGTCTCCTGGGACCACGACCAGATCGCGATTTACCGGCGGGTCCTAATTGGGGGACCCTCTTACCGCCACTCTTTAGTGCAGCCACGCGATCCTGGAGAGTGACAGCGGTGGTGTGCCTCTCCACTGCAAGTACCCGGGAACCCATCCACGGGAGTATGCAGCACCACTGAGGGAGGTAATGGAGCCGCAGCACAGCATGTCATAAAGACATAGAAAGTGCTGCGACCCTTGAAGTCTTCTAAAAAGCTCTTTTCAGGACTGCCTAGCTCGGCCCCAGCTGTTGGTGACCTGCTCTGCAGGCACCAACTTACAAACTGAGCTTCAGTGCCTGGAGGCGGGGCTGTAAAGGAGGCGGTGCATTGCATCCTGGGAACAGTCAAAGCTTTAGCCTGTTGGTGCCTCGGATCAAGATCCAACTCTACACCCCGATGTATTCCCTGTGGAATCCCAGTGTACCCTGCTGCAGAAAAATCTTTAAGATTTTTACTATATAGTCAAAATCTTATGAAAAGTTAGTGCACATCTCAAGGCAGCTTGTGATACAGAGTCAATCCTGATGTGCGCTCCCGTGAGGTCTGTATCGTAAGGCTAGATAGACTGTGCAGGCAAGTCAATCTTGACTATCTAGTGTACTGTGTAGTACAAAGTATAGTCAAAATTGGCACTTAGTCAAAATCTCCCATAGACAAAATCTCAAGTACAGATAGTCAAAATCTGTGCTATCTGTGCTATCTGGGCTCTTGGGGAGTTCAAGTGAAATCGCATAGTCAAAATCGGGCATAGCACGGATCTCCCCATGTATACACACCTTTAGTTGTATGTATGGGAAGGGAAGTCTGTTTCTGATGGATCTCTTGCACCTAGCTTGGGGCTGGTGTAATGATGATGATTGTGGACAGAAAACCAGTGGGCACATTGCTTGCACTTTAAGCAGCATTAGCTGATACACACTAGAGATGAGCGGGTTCGGTTTCTCTGAATCCGAACCCGCCAGAACTTCATGTTTTTTTTCACGAGTCCGAGCGACTCGGATCTTCCCGCCTTGCTCGGTTAACCCGAGCGCGCCCGAACGTCATCATGACGCTGTCGGATTCTCGCGAGGCTCGGATTCTATCGCGAGACTCGGATTCTATATAAGGAGCCGCGCGTCGCCGCCATTTTCACACGTGCATTGAGATTGATAGGGAGAGGACGTGGCTGGCGTCCTCTCCGTTTAGACACTTGATTTACTAATTTTGGGGAGCATTAGGAGTACTCAGTAGTGTACAGTGCAGAGTTTTGCTGATAGTGACCAGTGACCACCACTTTTATTTATAATCCGTTCTCTGCCTGAAAAAAGCGATACACAGCACACAGTGACTCAGTCACATACATACCATATCTGTGTGCACTGCTCAGGCTCAGGCCAGTGTGCTGCATCATCTATATATATTATATATCTGTCTGACTGCTCAGCTCACACAGCTTATAATTGTGGGGGAGACTGGGGAGCACTACTGCAGTGCCAGTTATAGGTTATAGCAGGAGCCAGGAGTACATAATATTATATTAAAATTAAACAGTGCACACTTTTGCTGCAGGAGTGCCACTGCCAGTGTGACTAGTGACCAGTGACCTGACCACCAGTATATAATATTAGTAGTATACTATCTCTTTATCAACCAGTCTATATTAGCAGCAGACACAGTACAGTGCGGTAGTTCACGGCTGTGGCTACCTCTGTGTCGGCACTCGGCAGCCCGTCCATAATTGTATATACCAGTGACCTAACCGTGGTTTTTTTTTCTTTCTTTATACATACATACTAGTTACGAGTATACTATCTCTTTATCAACCAGTCTATATATTAGCAGCAGACACAGTACAGTGCGGTAGTTCACGGCTGTGGCTACCTCTGTGTCGGCACTCGGCAGCCCGTCCATAATTGTATATACCAGTGACCTAACCGTGGTTTTTTTTCTTTCTTTATACATACATACTAGTTACGAGTATACTATCTCTTTATCAACCAGTCTATATATTAGCAGCAGACACAGTACAGTGCGGTAGTTCACGGCTGTGGCTACCTCTGTGTCGGCACTCGGCAGCCCGTCCATAATTGTATATACCAGTGACCTAACCGTGGTTTTTTTTTCTTTCTTTATACATACATACTAGTTACGAGTATACTATCTCTTTATCAACCAGTCTATATATTAGCAGCAGACACAGTACAGTGCGGTAGTTCACGGCTGTGGCTACCTCTGTGTCGGCACTCGGCAGCCCGTCCATAATTGTATATACCACCTAACCGTGGTTTTTTTTTCTTTCTTTATACATACATACTAGTTACGAGTATACTATCTCTTTATCAACCAGTCTATATATTAGCAGCAGACACAGTACAGTGCGGTAGTTCACGGCTGTGGCTACCTCTGTGTCGGCACTCGGCAGCCCGTCCATAATTGTATATACCAGTGACCTAACCGTGGTTTTTTTTTCTTTCTTTATACATACATACTAGTTACGAGTATACTATCTCTTTATCAACCAGTCTATATATTAGCAGCAGACACAGTACAGTGCGGTAGTTCACGGCTGTGGCTACCTCTGTGTCGGCACTCGGCAGCCCGTCCATAATTGTATATACCAGTGACCTAACCGTGGTTTTTTTTTCTTTCTTTATACATACATACTAGTTACGAGTATACTATCTCTTTATCAACCAGTCTATATATTAGCAGCAGACACAGTACAGTGCGGTAGTTCACGGCTGTGGCTACCTCTGTGTCGGCACTCGGCAGCCCGTCCATAATTGTATATACCACCTAACCGTGGTTTTTTTTTCTTTCTTTATACATACATACTAGTTACGAGTATACTATCTCTTTATCAACCAGTCTATATATTAGCAGCAGACACAGTACAGTGCGGTAGTTCACGGCTGTGGCTACCTCTGTGTCGGCACTCGGCAGCCCGTCCATAATTGTATACTAGTATCCAATCCATCCATCTCCATTGTTTACCTGAGGTGCCTTTTAGTTGTGCCTATTAAAATATGGAGAACAAAAATGTTGAGGTTCCAAAATTAGGGAAAGATCAAGATCCACTTCCACCTCGTGCTGAAGCTGCTGCCACTAGTCATGGCCGAGACGATGAAATGCCAGCAACGTCGTCTGCCAAGGCCGATGCCCAATGGCATAGTACAGAGCATGTCAAAACCAAAACACCAAATATCAGTAAAAAAAGGACTCCAAAACCTAAAATAAAATTGTCGGAGGAGAAGCGTAAACTTGCCAATATGCCATTTACCACACGGAGTGGCAAGGAACGGCTGAGGCCCTGGCCTATGTTCATGGCTAGTGGTTCAGCTTCACATGAGGATGGAAGCACTCAGCCTCTCGCTAGAAAACTGAAAAGACTCAAGCTGGCAAAAGCACCGCAAAGAACTGTGCGTTCTTTGAAATCCCAAATCCACAAGGAGAGTCCAATTGTGTCGGTTGCGATGCCTGACCTTCCCAACACTGGACGTGAAGAGCATGCGCCTTCCACCATTTGCACGCCCCCTGCAAGTGCTGGAAGGAGCACCCGCAGTCCAGTTCCTGATAGTCAGATTGAAGATGTCAGTGTTGAAGTACACCAGGATGAGGAGGATATGGGTGTTGCTGGCGCTGGGGAGGAAATTGACCAGGAGGATTCTGATGGTGAGGTGGTTTGTTTAAGTCAGGCACCCGGGGAGACACCTGTTGTCCGTGGGAGGAATATGGCCGTTGACATGCCAGGTGAAAATACCAAAAAAATCAGCTCTTCGGTGTGGAGGTATTTCACCAGAAATGCGGACAACAGGTGTCAAGCCGTGTGTTCCCTTTGTCAAGCTGTAATAAGTAGGGGTAAGGACGTTAACCACCTCGGAACATCCTCCCTTATACGTCACCTGCAGCGCATTCATAATAAGTCAGTGACAAGTTCAAAAACTTTGGGTGACAGCGGAAGCAGTCCACTGACCAGTAAATCCCTTCCTCTTGTAACCAAGCTCACGCAAACCACCCCACCAACTCCCTCAGTGTCAATTTCCTCCTTCCCCAGGAATGCCAATAGTCCTGCAGGCCATGTCACTGGCAAGTCTGACGAGTCCTCTCCTGCCTGGGATTCCTCCGATGCATCCTTGCGTGTAACGCCTACTGCTGCTGGCGCTGCTGTTGTTGCCGCTGGGAGTCGATGGTCATCCCAGAGGGGAAGTCGTAAGCCCACTTGTACTACTTCCAGTAAGCAATTGACTGTTCAACAGTCCTTTGCGAGGAAGATGAAATATCACAGCAGTCATCCTACTGCAAAGCGGATAACTGAGTCCTTGACAACTATGTTGGTGTTAGACGTGCGTCCGGTATCCGCCGTTAGTTCACAGGGAACTAGACAATTTATTGAGGCAGTGTGCCCCCGTTACCAAATACCATCTAGGTTCCACTTCTCTAGGCAGGCGATACCGAGAATGTACACGGACGTCAGAAAAAGACTCACCAGTCTCCTAAAAAATGCAGTTGTACCCAATGTCCACTTAACCACGGACATGTGGACAAGTGGAGCAGGGCAGGGTCAGGACTATATGACTGTGACAGCCCACTGGGTAGATGTATGGACTCCGGCCGCAAGAACAGCAGCGGCGGCACCAGTAGCAGCATCTCGCAAACGCCAACTCTTTCCTAGGCAGGCTACGCTTTGTATCACCGCTTTCCAGAATACGCACACAGCTGAAAACCTCTTACGGCAACTGAGGAAGATCATCGCGGAATGGCTTACCCCAATTGGACTCTCCTGTGGATTTGTGGCATCGGACAACGCCAGCAATATTGTGTGTGCATTAAATATGGGCAAATTCCAGCACGTCCCATGTTTTGCACATACCTTGAATTTGGTGGTGCAGAATTTTTTTAAAAACGACAGGGGCGTGCAAGAGATGCTGTCGGTGGCCAGAAAAATTGCGGGACACTTTCGGCGTACAGGCACCACGTACAGAAGACTGGAGCACCACCAAAAACTACTGAACCTGCCCTGCCATCATCTGAAGCAAGAAGTGGTAACGAGGTGGAATTCAACCCTCTATATGCTTCAGAGGTTGGAGGAGCAGCAAAAGGCCATTCAAGCCTATACAATTGAGCACGATATAGGAGATGGAATGCACCTGTCTCAAGTGCAGTGGAGAATGATTTCAACGTTGTGCAAGGTTCTGATGCCCTTTGAACTTGCCACACGTGAAGTCAGTTCAGACACTGCCAGCCTGAGTCAGGTCATTCCCCTCATCAGGCTTTTGCAGAAGAAGCTGGAGGCATTGAAGAAGGAGCTAACACGGAGCGATTCCGCTAGGCATGTGGGACTTGTGGATGCAGCCCTTAATTCGCTTAACAAGGATTCACGGGTGGTCAATCTGTTGAAATCAGAGCACTACATTTTGGCCACCGTGCTCGATCCTAGATTTAAAGCCTACCTTGGATCTCTCTTTCCGGCAGACACAGGTCTGCTGGGGTTGAAAGACCTGCTGGTGACAAAATTGTCAAGTCAAGCGGAACGCGACCTGTCAACATCTCCTCCTTCACATTCTCCCGCAACTGGGGGTGCGAGGAAAAGGCTCAGAATTCCGAGCCCACCCGCTGGCGGTGATGCAGGGCAGTCTGGAGCGACTGCTGATGCTGACATCTGGTCCGGACTGAAGGACCTGACAACGATTACGGACATGTCGTCTACTGTCACTGCATATGATTCTCTCAACATTGATAGAATGGTGGAGGATTATATGAGTGACCGCATCCAAGTAGGCACGTCACACAGTCCGTACTTATACTGGCAGGAAAAAGAGGCAATTTGGAGGCCCTTGCACAAACTGGCTTTATTCTACCTAAGTTGCCCTCCCACAAGTGTGTACTCCGAAAGAGTGTTTAGTGCCGCCGCTCACCTTGTCAGCAATCGGCGTACGAGGTTACATCCAGAAAATGTGGAGAAGATGATGTTCATTAAAATGAATTATAATCAATTCCTCCGCGGAGACATTGACCAGCAGCAATTGCCTCCACAAAGTACACAGGGAGCTGAGATGGTGGATTCCAGTGGGGACGAATTGATAATCTGTGAGGAGGGGGATGTACACGGTGATATATCGGAGGGTGAAGATGAGGTGGACATCTTGCCTCTGTAGAGCCAGTTTGTGCAAGGAGAGATTAATTGCTTCTTTTTTGGGGGGGGTCCAAACCAACCCGTCATATCAGTCACAGTCGTGTGGCAGACCCTGTCACTGAAATGATGGGTTGGTTAAAGTGTGCATGTCCTGTTTTGTTTATACAACATAAGGGTGGGTGGGAGGGCCCAAGGATAATTCCATCTTGCACCTCTTTTTTCTTTTCTTTTTCTTTGCATCATGTGCTGATTGGGGAGGGTTTTTTGGAAGGGACATCCTGCGTGACACTGCAGTGCCACTCCTAGATGGGCCCGGTGTTTGTGTCGGCCACTAGGGTCGCTAATCTTACTCACACAGCTACCTCATTGCGCCTCTTTTTTTCTTTGCGTCATGTGCTGTTTGGGGAGGGTTTTTTGGAAGGGACATCCTGCGTGACACTGCAGTGCCACTCCTAGATGTGCCCGGTGTTTGTGTCGGCCACTAGGGTCGCTAATCTTACTCACACAGCTACCTCATTGCGCCTCTTTTTTTCTTTGCGTCATGTGCTGTTTGGGGAGGGTTTTTTGGAAGGGACATCCTGCGTGACACTGCAGTGACACTCCTAGATGGGCCCGGTGTTTGTGTCGGCCACTAGGGTCGCTAATCTTACTCACACAGTCAGCTACCTCATTGCGCCTCTTTTTTTCTTTGCGTCATGTGCTGTTTGGGGAGGGTTTTTTGGAAGGGCCATCCTGCGTGACACTGCAGTGCCACTCCTAGATGGGCCCGGTGTTTGTGTCGGCCACTAGGGTCGCTAATCTTACTCACACAGCTACCTCATTGCGCCTCTTTTTTTCTTTGCGTCATGTGCTGTTTGGGGAGGGTTTTTTGGAAGGGCCATCCTGCGTGACACTGCAGTGCCACTCCTAGATGGGCCCGGTGTTTGTGTCGGCCACTAGGGTCGCTAATCTTACTCACACAGCTACCTCATTGCGCCTCTTTTTTTCTTTGCGTCATGTGCTGTTTGGGGAGGGTTTTTTGGAAGGGACATCCTGCGTGACACTGCAGTGCCACTCCTAGATGGGCCCGGTGTTTGTGTCGGCCACTAGGGTCGCTTATCTTACTCACACAGCGACCTCGGTGCAAATTTTAGGACTAAAAATAATATTGTGAGGTGTGAGGTATTCAGAATAGACTGAAAATGAGTGTAAATTATGGTTTTTGAGGTTAATAATACTTTGGGATCAAAATGACCCCCAAATTCTATGATTTAAGCTGTTTTTTAGTGTTTTTGGAAAAAAACACCCGAATCCAAAACACACCCGAATCCGACAAAAATAATTCGGTGAGGTTTTGCCAAAACGCGTTCGAACCCAAAACACGGCCGCGGAACCGAACCCAAAACCAAAACACAAAACCCGAAAAATTTCAGGCGCTCATCTCTAATACACACACATAGATACACATACTCATATAAATACAAATGCCCTTTTATAGTGTAAAACATGTTCTTTGTTGTTTATGTTGTACATGCTTTATTACATAGGCATGCATATTCTCATAAACATAGATTCTCTTGTCGGTTTCTCAGGTTGTTCCCAGAAGCTGGCAGGGTTCACTTAGTCTGTAATGACACTGTCTCACCTAGAGTAAAAACTAGGGTGTGAGGCCAGTAATGACCCAGTCTGGGTATTGTTTGAAAACCTCCCAACCGTTCCAATTTTATCGGGATAGCCCCATTTTTCTGGGACTGTCCCGCTGTCCCACCCACATGTCGCAGTATTCCGCGGTGGGGGGGCCAGTTGGGAGACCCTCTCTCACCTGCTGCTCTGCTGTGAATAGATGCTGTGCGCATGCACACAGCGTCTGTTTACTGTGATAGAGGGACAGGGGGCATACCAGCAGCCCACAGTGCACTGAACATGCCCCCACAGCGGAGAAAATGGGGGCGTGGCCTGTGATTGCGGCACTTCCCAAGAGGTGCATGATTTTGTCCCACGAGTAGCCAGGAAAAGTTGGGAGGTATGTGTTTGTTGTAGAGATGTGCACCTGACATTTTTCGGGTTTTGGTTTTGGATTCGGTTCCACGGCCGTGTTTTGGATTCGGACGCGTTTTGGCAAAACCTCCCTTAAGAATTTTTGTCGGATTCGGGTTTTTTTTTTTTCAAAAACAGCTTAAATCATAGAATTTGGGGGTAATTTTGATCCCATAGTATTATTAACCTCAATAACCATAATTTCCACTCATTTCCAGTCTATTCTGAACACTGAACACCTCACAATATTATTTTTAGTCCTAAAATTTGCACCGAGGTCACTGGATGACTAAGCTAAGCGACCCAAGCGGGCGGCACAAACACCTGGCCCACCTAGGAGTGGCACTGCAGTGTCAGACAGGATGGCACTTAAAAAAATTGGCCCCAAACATCACATGATGCAAAGATAAATAAATAAAAAAAGAGGTGCAAGATGGAATTGTCCTTGGGCCCTCCCACGCACCTTTATGTTGTATAAACAGGACATGCACACTTTAACAAACCCATCATTTCAGCGACAGGGTCTGCCACACGATTGTGGCAGAAATGACTGGTTGGTTTGGGCCCCCACCAAAAGAGAAGCAATCAATCTCTCCTCGCACAAACTGGCTCTACAGAGGCAAGATGTCCACCTCCTCCTCATCGTTCGATTCATCACCCCTTTCACTGTGTACATCCTCCTCCTCACAGAGTATTAATTCGTCCCCACTGGAATCCACCATCACAGGTCCCTGTGTACTTTCTGGAGGCAATTGCTGGTAAATGTCTCCACGGAGGAATTGATTATAATTCATTTTGATGAACATCATCTTCTCCACATTTTCTGGAAGTAACTTCCTACGCCGATCGCTGACAAGGTGACCGGCTGCACTAAACACTCTTTCGGAGTACACACTGGAGGGGGGGGGGGGGCAACTTAGGTAAAATAAAGCCAGTTTGTGCAATGGCCTCCAAATTGCCTCTTTTTCCCGCCAGTATACGTACGGACTGTCTGACATGCCTACTTGGATGCTGTCACTCATATAATCCTCCACCATTCTTTCAATGGTGACAGAATCATATGCAGTGACAGTAGACGACATGTCAGTAATCGTTGGCAGGTCCTTCAGTCCGGACCAGATGTCAGCTATCGCTCCTGACTGCCCTGCATCACCGCCAGCGGGTGGTTTGGGAAATGTTATCCTTTTCCTGGCAGCTCCAGTGGCGGTAGAAAATGAAGGAGGAGCTGTTGGCGGGTTACGTTCCGCTTGACTTGACAATTGTCTCACCAGCAGGTCTTTGAACATCTGCAGACTTGTGTCTGCCGGAAAGAGAGATACAACGTAGGCTTTAAACTTAGGATCGAGCACGTGGCCAAAATGTAGTGCTCTGATTTCAACAGATTGACCACCCATGAATCCTGGTTAAGCGAATGAAGGGCTCCATCCACAAGTCCCACATGCCTAGCGAAATCGCTCCGTTTTAGCTCCTCCTTCAATCTCTCCAGCTGCTCTGCAAAAGCCTGATGAGGAGAATGACCTGAATCAGGCTGGCAGTGTCTGAACTGACTTCACGTGTGGCAAGTTCAAAGGGTTGCAGAACCTTGCACAACGTTGAAATCATTCTCCACTGCGCTTGAGTCAGGTGCATTCCCCCTCCTTTGCCTATATCATAGGCAGATGTATAGGCTTGAATGGCCTTTTGCTGCTCCTCCATCCTCTGAAGCATATAGAGGGTTGAATTCCACCTCGTTACCACCTCTTGCTTCAGCTGATGGTAGGACATGTTCAGGAGTGTTTGCTGGTGCTCCAGTCTTCGGCACGCAGTGGCTGAATGCCGAAAGTGGCCCGCAATTCTTCGGGTCACCGACAGCATCTCTTGCACGCCCCTGACGTTTAAAAAAAATTCTGCACCACCAAATTCATTGTATGTGCAAAACATGGGACGTGCTGGAATTTGCCCACATGTAATGCACGCACAATATTGGTGGCGTTGTCCGATGTCACAAATCCCCAGGAGAGTCCAATAGGGGTAAGCCAATCTGCGATGATGTTCCTCAGTTTCCGTAAGAGGTTGTCAGCTGTGTGCCTCTTATGGAAAGCGGTGATACAAAGCGTAGCCTGCCTAGGAACGAGTTGGTGTTTGCGAGATGCTGCAACTGGTGCCGCTGCTGCTGTTGTTGCTGCGGGAGGCAATACACCTACCCAGTGGGCTGTCACAGTCATATAGTCCTTAGTCTGCCCTGCTCCACTTGTCCACATGTCCGTGGTTAAGTGGACACTGGGTACAACTGCATTTTTTAGGACACTGGTGACTCTTTTTCTGACATCTGTGTACATTCTCGGTATCGCCTGCCTAGAGATGTGGAACCTAGATGGTATTTGGTACCGTGGACACACTACCTCAAGCAATTCTCTAAGTCCCTGTGAACTAACGGCGGATACCAGACGCACGTCTAACACCAACATAGTTGTCAAGGCCTGAGTTATCCGCTTTGCAACAGGATGACTGCTGTGATATTACATTATCTTCCTCACAAAGGACTGTTGGACAGTCAATTGCTTACTGGAAGTAGTACAAGTGGTCTTCCGACTTCCCCTCTGGGATGACGATCGACTCCCAGCAGCAACAACAGCAGTGCCAGCAGCAGTAGGCGTTACACTCAAGGCTCCATCAGAGGAATCCCAGTTAGGAGAGGACTCGTCAGACTTGCCAGTGACATGGCCTGCAGGACTATTGGCATTCCTGTCTAAGGAGGAAATTTACACTGAGGGAGTTGGTGGTGTGGTTTGCAGGAGCTTGGGTACAAAAGGAAGAAGGGCTTTAGTTGTCAGTGGACTGCTTCCGCTGTCACCCAAAGTTTTTGAACTTGTCAATGACTTCTGATGAATGCGCTCCAGGTGACGTATAAGGGAGGATGTTCCTAGGTGGTTAACGTCCTTACCCCTACTTATTACAGCTTGACAAAGGCAACACACGGCCTGACACCAGTTGTCCGCATTTCTGTTTAAATAATTCGACACCAAAGAGGTGATTTTTTTTTTGTATTTTGACCAGGTATGTCAATGGCTTTATTCATCCCACGGACAACAGGTGTCTCCCCGGGTGCCTAACTTAAACAAAGCACCTTTCCATCAGAATCCTCCTTGTCAATTTCCTCCTCAGCGCCAGCAACACCCATATGCTCATCCTGGTGTACTTCAACAGTGACATCTTCAATTTGACTATCAGGAACTGGACTGCGGGTGCTCCTTCCAGCACTTGCAGGGGGCGTGCAAATGGTGGAAGGCGCCACCTCTTCCCGTCCAGTGTTGGGAAGGTCAGGCATCGCAAACGACACAATTGGGCTCTCCTTGGGGATTTGTGATTTAGAAGAACACACAGTTCTTTGCTGGGCTTTTGCCAGCTTAACTCTTTTCATTTTTCTAGCGGGAGGATAAGTGCTTCCATCCTCATGTGAAGCTGAACCACTAGCCATGAACATAGACCAGGGCCTCAGCCGTTCCTTGCCACTCCGTGTCGTAAATGTCATATTGGCAAGTTTACGATTCTCTTCAGACGCTTTTAATTTTGATTTTTGGGTCATTTTACTGAACTTTTGTTTTTTGGATTTTACATGCTCTCTACTATGACATTGGGCATCGGCCTTGGCAGACGACGTTGATGGCATTTCATTGTCTCTGCCATGACTAGTGGCAGCAGCTTCAGCACTAGGTGGAAGTGGATCTTGATCTTTCCCTATTTTACCCTCCACATTTTTGTTCTCCATTTTTTAATGTGTGGAATTATATGCCAGTAATATATCTGGAATTAGACGGCAGTAATGTCTGGAATTAGATACCACTAGATAGATACCAGATACCACTGTGACTGGAATGATGATGACCTATGCACAGTGACAGGACACTACCACAGCACCCTACAGCAGCAAGATGCAGCACAAGACACTGGACTTTTAGTCACCACAATGCAGCACTGATGATAATGATGAGCACAGATACTGAGCACTATTCAGGATAATAGAACTGACACGGGGCAGCAAAATACAGCAATGGACTACTGTACTGTACTACTATATACTGGTCAGTGGTCACCACAATGCAGCAATGATAATAATGAGCACAGATACTGAGCACTGTTCAGGATAATAGAACTGACAGAGGGCAGCAAAATACAGCAATAGACTACTGTACTGTACTACTATATACTGGTCAGTGGTCACCACAATGCAGCAATGATAATAATGAGCACAGATACTGAGCGATGTTCTGGATAATAGAACTGACATGGAGCAGCAAAATACAGCAATGGACCACTGTACTGTACTACTATATACTGGTCAGTGGTCACCACAATGCAGCAATGATAATAATGAGCACAGATACTGAGCACTGTTCTGGATAATAGAACTGACACAGGGCAGCAAAATACAGCAATGAACTACTGTACTGTACTACTATATACTGGACAGTGGTCACCACAATGCAGCAATGATAATAATGAGCACAGATATTGAGCACTGTTCTGGATAATAGAACTGACACTGGGCAGCAAAATACAGCAATGGACTACTGTACTGTACTACTATATACTGGTCAGTGGTCACCACAATGCAGCAATGATAATAATGAGCACAGATACTGAGCACAGTTCTGGATAATAGAACTGACATGGAGCAGCAAAATACAGCAATGGACTCCTGTACTGTACTACTATATATATACTGGTCACCACAATGCAGCACTGATACTGAGCACAGATATTGAGCTGAGATTTAGCTGATAATGGGCTATTCAGGCAGAGAACGTAGCCACGTCCTCTCGCTATCTCGACAATGCACGAGTGAAAATGGCGGTGACGCACGGCTCTTTATATGGAATCCGAATCTCGCAAGAATCCGACAGCAGGATGATTACGTTTTCTCCCATTCGGGTTTTGCGTGTTAGGCGGGAAGAACCGAGGCTGCCTCGGACCCGTGTAAACCACATGAAGTTCGGGGGGGGGGTTCGGATCTCGACGAACCGAACCCGCTCATCTCTAGTTTGTTGTGTGTGTCTTGTCCATCATATAATTACCTGGTCCTAACATCTATGACTTCCCTAGAGAGTCATCTGACCTGCGTTCTAGGACAGTCTGTAAGAGCTTAGTCGCCTGAATGTGAGAGTGTGCAGAGTGAGGTAAGTAGGTGTCTACACCACACCACACAAAGATCCACCTCTCACAGGAGTACCATTTATTTGCTGTTTAGTGCTCTGGAGCCAAATCTGCCAGTGATACATTGTTATTTTCCATGAATAAAGAAATATCTGTGGATGGTGATGTAAAGATTCTGTCAGAAAGCTTCTGAAAAGCCCAATAGAGGGAGTCATGTGTAATTTTCAATTCAGATTTTTATTTTTTTAAAGAAGCCAGAAAGGAAGTTCAGTACTTCCTAAGATCCATATCAGTACTGGCTCGGTGTGGTGCCAATAAAATGTGTATCGATGCCTGGCACCATATGTTGTTGGCACATATGTAGCTACTAAGGGGTTACAGGAGTGAACTGACTGAAAAACTGAAGATATTTGACAGTGTGAAGGGGGAGTGGAGAGTGCACATTGCTGTCTGTGTATCACTGCAGGGTTTTAGGTTACAGACACTCCACCTTTTTATCTTATCCTACAGAAATAGAAAGTTTTTTTTCCTAGAGCCTAGAGCTGGTAGAGAGAAGACAGAGGGATGTGAAACTTGGCTGAGAAATCTGTCTACAGTATAAGCCACTGCAAACCCGTTAGCTGTTTCTGCCTGTATTTCATTTCTGTTTACCTATTGACTGTGGTGACAGGGATAACAGAATCCTTACTCAAATACTGGTTTCCCTAAGCACAGTCTGGTTAACAAAACTAAACACTTTTGTTCCTATAAGAAGCCTTTTGATGATATCTACATCGATTATTGCCTTTCACCATCCTTCGAAGATACTTGCTGTTAACTGTTACGCAGCCCATTGACTTGTCTGTTAAGGAATCGTGATGGCAATGCACTGGAATAACACCCTCTCTATTAAGGAGACCTGTGTGGTCCAAATTCAATGAGTAGGATATAAATCTGGAATGGCACATCGGAGGACGGAAACTACGGCTGCATGCTTCGGCGTTGTGACTAAAAAAATCCGCAGCCTTTTTCGACACTTCCCAAAGTCAAAGTCATGGTCAGAAGGCTTGCAGCTGCTCCCAACACCCAACCATGAGCTGCTGATAGTGAGAGGTATGTGTGCTATATGTATGTAAGTATGTCAAGGGATGTTCTTATATGGCCCATGCCAAAGGTTAGGGAAAGTCGCCACAGAGCTTTCAACCTAAAATATAGATGTTAAAGGACTGGTATAATACAAAGTTCCCTCCATTTCTAGCTTGTGTCAAGTAGAAAACTAATACATATTTATATTGGTGACAGAGATAGACTCACTGTAAACACTTAATACATATTTAATATTGGTGACAGAGATAGACTCACTGTAAACACTTAATACATATTTAATATTGGTGACAGAGATAGACTCACTTAACCACTTCAGCAATCTTACATATAACAATCAGGAAAAAATGTGTTTGGTTGCATCATCCTTACTGCCAAGATAAATGTGCTGTACTAATCAGACACCTGCACAAAACAAGGTGAGTTGAAAATTATACTAATATTATTCAGCAATTAAAAACTCCAGTTAATTGTATTTGCTTAAAATGAGTTTTCATAAGTATTCGTTAGACATATTTATGTATTATATAGAACATATATGATTGTGATTTATTTTAGGACTCTTCAACAACAGTCTAACAGGGTCTGGTATAATTTACCGGCAGACGGGATGCCGACTGTCAGTATACCGTTAATGGCATCCCTACTGGCGGTATCCCGGCAGCGAGTCCCCTTGCGGGCTTGCTGCGCTCACCATGTTTCGTACCTGGTGGCTCGCTACACTCACCACAGGTTCTATTGCCACTCGGTCGGTGGCGTGGACCCACCAACTGAGTGGGTATACGGAGTGGCGGGCAGGATTTCATCAGTCGGTATTTCACTGGCTGTCGGGATACCGGCGTCTGTCTCCTGAACATATCTGCATATCGTCTAACATATAGCAAGCGTCCATAATGACCGCTTCATCCAGCATCATTTAGCATAGTAATGGAAAACGTTGTCATACTTTATCAAACTGATAAGTTGTATATGGCACCAATACTAGATAGATGTCACACTTCCCCCATGCAGTCCATTGACCAGAAAATAAGTACAAGGGGTATTGCTATAAAATCAAGGATGATGATGATGAGGAGCACCAAAGTGGACATTGCTTTGTACAGGTAGTCACAATACATGGAGTATAGACCCGTGGCACAGAATATTCCTGTAGTACTCTATTTTCACACCCATTTGCCTGAATGTCTAATAAGCATCTTTTGTTAAGACCCTAGAAAAGTATATAACAAATGTCTCCCACACTGGTTTTCAAAAACGCGCATTGTGTGGATGTGTTTATTTGAAGCCGCCCTCTACTACAGGTTGTACTACTGTATACTATGCACTTCAGTAATAACCCTTTCAGACCTCCAGCAATAACCAGGATTATTGCACAATAAACTGGGTAGGGCCGCCAGTCTGAAAAGGGTCTCATGCGGATCGCACCCGGGAAGGACACATGTACAGGTCATACTTACCGACTTATAATTTTTCCTCTCCGGGACATGCCTGGAGAAGCAGGTGGATGGCTATGGAGGCATGGTGGTGCTAATCGCGTCATTAGGCCCGACCCGCTCACTGGAAACCACCCACGATTGGACGCTATTTACATCGAGGCGGGATAAAATGACACGATCAGCATATAATCGCGTCATTAGGCTCCACTCCCTCCGTAGTAATCGCGTCATTAGGCTCCACTCCCTCCGTAGGGACCGTAGATTACCTGTATTTATACCTGCGTTCTGCCCACTTCACTAGGAAGTGGGCACAGTGTGGGAGGGGTGCCCACTCTTCCAGGGGTGCGGGGGACTATCCGAAAAATTGGGTGTCTCCTGCAGAAACTGGGAGAGTAAGCAAGTATGGTATAGGTGTGACCCGCTATGCAGTCTGAAAGGGATATACGTTTTTTCATGGCTTAATAATTACAATGGAAGCTCAAAATAGCCTACACTTACTGGTCAGCTAGGCAGGCATATGTTTATATTTTCTATTACATAATTATATAATTGACTGAATGCATATTTATTTAAATTGTTTTGCAGTGTCCTGCTAACCCTGCGTTGTATACATCCTTCTAGGGCACAGGTTCTCAAACTCGGTCCTCAGGACCCCACACAGTGCATGTTTTGCAGGTCTCCTCACAGAATCGCAAGTGAAATAATTAGCTCCACCTGTGGACCTTTTAAAATGTGTCAGGGAGTAATAAATACACCTGTGCACTTGCTGGGTAACCTGCAAAACATGCACTGTGTGGGGTCCTGAGGACCGAGTTTGAGAACCACTGTTCTAGGGTGAGCAGCATGACAGTAATACCCTATAGCAGTGGTTCTCAAACTCTGTCCTCAGGACCTCACACAGTGCATGTTTTGCAGGTAACCCAGCAAGTGCACAGGTGTATTCATTATTCACTGACACATTTTAAAAGGTCCACAGGTGGAGCAAATGATTTCACTTGCGATTCTGTGAGGAGACCTGCAAAACATGCACTGTGTGGGGTCCTGAGGACCGAGTTTGAGAACCTGTGCCCTATAGGTCTCTCCACATACATGCACTGACAGCTACACTGCAATGAAAGGGTTATTGGATGAAGCTAGTGACTACAAAATCTTGTTAAGACTCCAGCAGGGTCTAAGTAGTTGGGGATAATCAATGGCTTGTGTAACAACAGAAGAAAGGTCACCAGCTCTGTGCTGGGCTCAGTTACATAAAGAGACTGGTGAGGCAGACCTGGCTATCGATTCATTAGATCTGCTTCTTCAGTAACACAATGTAATGCTGTGGCGGAGACCCCTTCCTTTCCATTACCATTATTTTGGCCTCTGGAAATCACTGTATAAATAGCATTAGTGTTCCATGTAACATTTTTCCCCAGTTATTATTCCCTGATTTTATAATTGATGTTAAATTAGTCATAGTTTTTGACTGATTTTCAAGAACAATCCTTAATTTTGGGGTCTATTTACTAAGCCTTGGAGAGAGCTAAAGTGGAGGGAGATAAAGTACCAGCCAATCAGCTCCTAATTGCCATCTTACATCCTGTGTTTGTAAAATGACAGCTAGGAGCGGGATGTCTGGTACTTTATCTCTCTCCACTTTATTTTTATCCAAGGATTAGAAAATAGACCCTTTATCCCTGAAATATCCCTTTGTTTATACTGAACAACCGGAGAGCACAATCTACCCCCTTTTTGAGATTTTCCAGTTCGATAGCACAATCCTTGTCGATTCCTATTGTGTAGGCCTAATGTATCTGACTATTTTATACCAGTGTAATTAAATAGCAAAAAAAATCACATTAAACTTAAGTTCAACAAACGTCCTGTACTCCTGATGGGGGTTGTAGTGCACCAAAGTTTGAAGATGCTGAGCTGCATTTGGTAAATAATGTGAAGTATTAATATGATCGCTAAACACTCTCATTCTGGATTTTGTGTTGCACTTGGTTGCCATAGTAACTCAGCAACACTACCATCATTGCAGAAGGGGATCTTGGGCTTTTATGCCCGCTGTTACTATGGCAACATGCCAGCCACATAGATGGAAACATTTATATAGGGTAGTTTGTGCCAAATGCTGCTATGGTAATATATTCATTCCCCTCTCCCAATAATTAACTACGTTATATAAGAAAAAAACATACAACAAATTGTACTTAGATTTATTTGATGCTTTACTGTTTACCATTCTACAACATAGAATACACATACAGAAATTCACTGCTGTGCACACCACAGCTATAAACTGCATATGTGGCTTCATTTATTTATTATTTATTAACATATATTTCTATAGTGCCAACATATTCTGTTACAATTGTAAACAAAACAGTATTAAAAAAAGAGTGGGTAATAACAGACAGACAAAGCTTACAATCTAAAGAAAAATTGGAATTTAGGGCCTAATTCAGTAAGGATTGCAAATTCTGCTAATTAGCAGAATTTGCAATCCTTTTGCTAGCATGCTGGGGGCCGCCCATCACAGGGCAAGGTCGCCCAGCACGCTGACCGCCGCCGCCCCCCCCCCCCCTTAAAGAAGCAGAAATTACGATCGCATTGCAATTTCTGCTTCATCGTAGAAATTACTGATGCCTCCTGCCGGCGCATCTTAGCTCACGCAGCCGTCGCAATCACTCCCCCGTTCGCACCGCCTCCATTCGCGCGGCACCGTAAAGAGGGGGCCTTGCAGAGAGATAAAGTACCAACCACTCAGATTCTGTCATTTTTCAGGCACAACCTGTAAATTGACAGTTAGAAGTAGATTGGTTGGTACCTTATCTCTCTCCAAGGCTTGATACATCTCTCCGCTAAGTCTGCCTGGGAGTGGAAAAGACTCTTTGCATCTGCGATGGCCTGGTACTATAAGTGTGTGTAATGTTATGCTCCAGCACCACCATGATCTAACAGGAGAAAAACATGTTTCACTTACGTCAGCTGTTACATAAGTAATCTGCTCTGAGAGAGATAATTATGCTGTGATTAGTACCTTTCTTTTTAATTTCACAGAAACTTGTACATTCTAATTGCCAGTTTATTTCCATCTTGACTACCTAAAATTACAATCTTACATAAGGAAGAAATGTCATGTCACTGCGGTGAAACCGTGTTTATTGATAAAAAAAACTATAAAGAGAACTTGCCCCTTGGTGTCTTTAAAACATAAAATAAAGATGTGTCTAGCTTAATGTTGGCTAACAAATTGAAGGCCATCTTTCATTTATAACTACTAGAATGCCTTCTCTATCTGTTCCTTTCCTCCATAGACTGACACGGCCATTGGGAAAGGACTACCAGTAAAAGGTAGGATAGTGACATATAGTAAATAAAACAAATAACAGGTGTGTGCATGAGGCAGCAGGTGCAATAGTGTCCTTTTATCCCATAAAACAAGACATGGTTGCACACTATGGAGTTGAATGAACGTTGGTGGTAGTTACTCTCACTCTGCGTGCATCTCTGTGACTAGTGAAATAGCTGTCATAGTTATCAGTGCACACTTACATCATCGCTATCCCTGGTGCAAGAGATCCATCTGAAAACAAGGATATCGACATACACACAACTTTGCATAGTCAGGAATTCTGCCAACATACCAGCAACACAATCTCGCTAAACTTAGCCTGATACTGAGAGCACAGAAGTGTGTTCTGCAGGGGTTAAAGTGAGCCAGAACGGGGCAAAACTGCATTGCTTCAGTTCTACTTGGAGACTGAACGCAGTTCCGCCTCCTGCGGCTCACCTAACCCGATGTGTGCCTGGCGCTGCAGGGAGATGTCGAGCGCCCGCTGAGATTATATTACCAGCGGGGGGCGCTCGGTTCTCTCTCCACAGCGGAAGCCGGCGGCAGGAGCTCACTACTGGGCTCCGGCTTCCGACTCCCAGCTCCGTCAGTGTGCGCTATGGGAGAGACGTCATTACGTCTCTCCCATAGTGCTGAGGAGCGGGCGCCGGAAGGACTGCAGCCGTCAGACACGAGAGCGGGGCTTGGTGAGTATTGTGTTTTTATTTTTTCGTGGTTGAGTGTATCAGCGGCGCACCTACTGGGAGCCACTACAAGTGGGCATTACTACTGGGGGCATTACTACTGGGTGCTAACTACTGGGGGCAAACTACAAGGGAGCTAACTACTGGGGGCAAACTACAAGGGGGCTAACTACTGGGGGCAAACTACAAGGGAGCTAACTACTGGGGGCAAACTACAAGGGAGCTAACTACTGGGGGCAAACTACAGGGGGCATTACTACTGAGTGCATTACTACTAGGGGCATTACTACTGGGGGCTAACTACTGGGGGCTAAACTACAGGGGCGCTAAACTACATGGAGACTAAACTACAGGGGTTAAACTTCTGGGGGCATTACTACTGGGGGGCTAAACTACAGGGAGGCTTAACTACTGGGTGCATAACTACAGGGGGCAAACTACATGAGGGTTAAACTACAGGGAGGCTAAACTACTGGGGGCATAACTGCAGGGGCTGTAACTATAGGGGTTAAACTATAGGAGGCATTACCACTGGAGGCTAAACTACGTGGGGCAAACTACATGAGGGCTAAACTATAGGAAGGCTAAACTAATGGGGGCATAACTACAGGGGCTAAACTACTGGGGGCATTACCACTGGGGGGGCTAAACTAAAGGAGGGGTAAACTACTGGGGTCATAACCACAGCGGCATTACCACTGGGGGGATAACTACAGGGGGCTAAGTGACTGGGATCATTACCATTAAGGGCATTACTACTGGGGGCACTACAAATGAGGGCATTGTGGAGGGGGTATCACTCCTGGGGACATAAGGGGCACTACTACTGCGGGTATTGCATAAGGGGCACCACTGCTATGGATACTATTGTCTGACCAAGCCTCTTTCTTTTTGATACCACGCCCCTTTTTTTGGTAGGCGTGCGCAATACCTTTATTGCATGGACGCCAGGGGGAGAGGGGGGGAGTTCCACAACCTCTCTAGGACCACTTTAAGCACTGGTGTTCTGGCTTCTTCTGGAGAAGTAGTTTTCTTGTGTTAGAATTAAGGAAAATAGCTATATGCTTTTATACAGCTGGTAATATGTTCCAGCACATTCATATACATTTTTCCTGATGTCCCTAGCTCTTGCTGGAAGGGTTGTTGTGAAGATGGCACTTTCCTCCTCTTGGTGGAGCTGCCCTAAGCTTCCCCATTTTGATAGGATATTCGGAACTGCATACCTCCCAACTTTCGACTCAGGACCTGCCGGCGCAGCAGCATCTGAAAGGGGTGGAGCCGCGTGAGGGGTTTATGGGGCCTCTGGCACAGAGGTTGTATTTAGCACCGCGACCCCTGTGTTTGTCATATTGGGGGGGCATGCCCAGTGCTCCCTGAGCATGCATGTGCATGACTCCTATTCAGTGATCACCGGCTGCTTTGCAGAGCAGCGGTGATCACTGGCTCTTCCAATCTGCCCTCTGCCCGCCCGTGGGACACTGCTGCCCGAGGGTGGGACAGCAGGACAGTGTCCAATGAGCGGGACTGTCCCGCTGTATTCGGGACTGTTGGGAGGTATGCCAAACAGTATACCTGTTCATTCGCTGCCCTTCTTAGCAGAGTTGCAGTGAATAGATGCTGTGCGCATCTACTCACGGGAGACAGAGGGGATGGGGGCATGGTCACAGCTGACAGAGCGCTGTACATTCCCCCACAATGACAAAAACAGGAGGTGTGGCTTGTGATTGCAGCATTACCAGATAGTCACGAACCCTTTTGCAGACGCCATGCCCTTTTTCAGACAGGAGTTCCTATTTAGCCCAGCACAATGTTTGGAGCATACTTAGCTACATTGTATTTCTCTTCTCCGGGAGAAGCCCGGAGAGGAGACGCTGCAGGTGTCTTCGGGGGGCGGGGCCGGACTGTGACATCACTAAGCCCCACCCCCGCATCGGGAAATGCCGCGATTTGTGGGTCCGCGGGAAGGGGGTGGGGCTAAAATGCAGCAATTTGCATCATTTTAACTCCTTCTCCACCCGACGGACCCGCGAAGGGAGGTTATCTCTCCATACTGCTCGCATCACTAGGGTGCGAGCAGGATGCGGGAGACCTGCCCACTCTTCCGGGGGTGCGGGGGGCTACCCAAAAAAACGGGAGCCTCCCGCAGCTTCCGGGAGAGTAGGTAAGTATGGTTTGGAGGTATCTATGGATTTCCATTAGCTCCCTTTAAATATTTAATAGTTTTTTATTCGAGTAAATATCACTAGAAAACAAAATTTTTGCTACTAGGAAAACTCTTGGGGGGGAAATGTAATATGGTGTGCGAATCAGAAAGTGAGAGATTTTGGTAAAATTCTCCTGATTTTTTTAAAGTGGGAATCATTTACATTGCAAAATCAACCTGGTTTTGCCATGTAAAAGATTGCCACTTTAAAAAAAACAGGAGAATTTTACCAAAATCTCTCACTTTCTAATTCTCACACCATATTACAGGGGTAATTTCGAGTTGATCGTAGCTGTGCTAAATTTAGCACAGCTACGAACATCTTCCCAGACATGCGGGGGGACGCCCAGCACAGGGCTAATCCGCCCGCATGTCAATCCGGCCCCCCTCCTGCACAAGTACAAAAGCATCGCACAGCAGCGATGCTTTTGTACGTGAAGAATAACTCCCGGCCAGCGCAGCTCCTGCGGCTGGCCGTGAGTTACTCGTTGCTGCCCTGGGTCGCAGTGGCTGCGTGTGACGTCACACAGCCGCTGCGGCCCGCCCCCCGCACGGTCCAGCCACGCCTGCGTTGGCCAGACCGTGCCCCGAAAACGGTGGCTAAACGCCGCCATGCCGCCCAGTGAACGCCTCTGCCTGTCAATCAGGCGGAGGCGATCGTTAGGTAATGACGGCCTTCGGCCATCTGGCTTGCGCCGGTGCACTGCGGCGTATGATCGGGTTGGAATGACCCCCCACATTTCCCCCTTGGTGTTCTAGGCTAATTTGGGTGTGCTGATTCCAAATATGAAATAGAAATGTAGCTATTGCATCAGGATTTCAAATTATAGACATTATCAACATTTAAATTGTACTTGTTTGTGCATTATTTGCATCGTGTGGAACAGGCTTTAGAGCAGATTCACAGTCTGGATATGTAATTTTCGATTTATTTTTTCTTTGAAAATCCTGAGATGTTTGTCATACAGAAGCAACAGTTTGAGTGGTGATATTTTGGCTTGCGTTATATCATGTTCACTAAAAAAGGCATAGCCTTCCTTTTACATCTTAGCCATTGCATCAGCCCTGTGTTACACACAGTACAACAAATGGGTGGTAGCAACCATTTGTCTTGGGGGCTAATTCAGACCTGATCGGTGCTGTGTGTGTTCACACAGCAGCAATCAGGCCCGAACTGCGAATTCGCCGGCGCTGCAGTGCACCGGCGCATGCCAGACAGCCGATGGCTGTCTTTAGCTAGCGATCGCCTCTGCCTGATTGACAGGCAGAGGCGGTCGCTGGGCGGGATGGCGGTGTTAAGTCGCCAGTAAAGGGGCACGATCCGCCCAAAGCAGGCGTGGCCAGACCATGCCGGGGGCAGGCTGCGGTGTCTGCGTGATGTCACACGCAGCCACTGCGACCCGGGCAGCGACGAGTAGCTCCCGGCCAGCGCGCAGGAGCTGCGCTGGCCAGGAGCTACTCCTGAAGTACAAAAGCATCGCCGCTGTGCAATGCTTTTGCTCTTCTGCGACGTGGCAGGGACTGACATGTGGGGCGGGCTAGCCCTGTGCTGGGTGTCCCCCCGCATATCAGTGTTGCCTGATCATAGCTGTGCTAAATTTAGCACAGCTATGATCAACTCTGAATCACCCCCTTGATCTCCAACTTTCACACCAAAATAATGGCGGGGAGCAGTCATCACTTTTTTACACTGATCCCGAGGTGTAAATTGTCCACATATATAACAGAAGTTGTCTAGATGGTTGACATAGGCTCGTTTACTTTTCTTCATGGTCAACTGGGAAAAAAACCCATGATGAATGAATGTTAGGATTAAAGAAATTACAAGTAATCAGTCACTGTAATAGCTGGAGATGAGTGGGTTCGATTCCTCGAGATCCGAACCCCCCCAAACTTCACCCATTTTTGCACGGTTCCGAGGCAGACTCGAATCTTCCCGCCTTGCTCGGTTAACCCGAGCGCGCCCGAACATCATCATCCCGCTGTCGTATTCTCGCGAGATTCATATTCTATATAAGGAGCCGCGCGTCGCCGCCATTTTCACTCGTGCTTTGGCGATGATAGCGAGAGGACGTGGCTGCATTCTCTCAGTTTCCGTGTTCACTGTTCAGTGTGCTGCAAATATCTGTGCTCAGTGTGCTGCAAATATCTAGGTTCTCTGCCTGAAAACGCTCCATATCTGTGCTGCATTGTAGGAGGACAGTGCAGAATTTTGCTGGCCACCAGTATATATATAGCAGTACGGTACAGTAGTCCATTGCTCTACCTCTGTGTCGTCAAGAATACTATCCATATCTGTGCTGCATTGTAGTTGTGCACAGTATATAGTAGGAGGACAGTGCAGAATTTTGTTGACCACAAGTATATATATATAGCAGTACGGTACAGTAGTGCATTGCTCTACCTCTGTGTCGTCAAGTATACTATCCATATCTGTGCTGCATTGTAGTTCTGTGCAGTATATAGTAGGAAGACAGTGCAGAATTTTGCTGACCACCAGTATATATATATATATATATATATATATAGCAGTACGGTACAGTAGCCCATTGCTCTACCTCTGTGTCGTCAAGTATACTATCCATATCTGTGCTGCATTGTAGTTGTGCGCAGTATATAGTAGGAGGACAGTGCAGAATTTTGCTGACCACCAGTATATATATAGCAGTACAGTACAGTAGTCCATTGCTCTACCTCTGTGTCGTCAAGTATACTATCTATGTCTGTGCTGCATTGTAGTTGTGCGCAGTATATAGTAGGAGGACAGTGCAGAATTTTGCTGACCACCAGTATATATATATATATATATATATATATATATAGCAGTACGGTACAGTAGTCCATTGCTCTACCTCTGTGTCGTCAAGTATACTATCCATATCTGTGCTGCATTGTAGTTGTGCGCAGTATATAGTAGGAGGACAGTGCAGAATTTTGCTGACCACCAGTATATATATATATATATATATATATATATATAGCAGTACGGTACAGTAGTCCATTGCTCTACCTCTGTCGTCAAGTATACTATCCATATCTGTGCTGCATTGCAGTTGTGCGCAGTATATAGTAGGAGGACAGTGCAGAATTTTGCTGACCACCAGTATATATATATATATATATATATATATATATATAGCAGTACGGTACAGTAGTCCATTGCTCTACCTCTGTGTCGTTAAGTATACTATCCATATCTGTGCTGCATTGTAGTTGTGCGCAGTATATAGTAGGAGGACAGTGCAGACTTTTGCTGACCACCAGTTTATATATATAGCAGTACGGTACAGTAGTCCATTGCTCTACCTCTGTGTCGTCAAGTATAAAATCCATATCTGTGCTGCATTGTAGTTGTGCGCAGTATATAGTAGGAGGACAGTGCAGAATTTTGCTGACCACCAGTATATATATATATATATATATATATATATAGCAGTACGGTACAGTAGTCCATTGCTCTACCTCTGTGTCGTCAAGTATACTATTCATATCTGTGCTGCATTGTAGTTGTGCGCAGTATATAGTAGGAGGACAGTGCAGAATTTTGCTGACCACCAGTATATATATATAGTAGTACGGTACAGTAGTCCATTGCTCTACCTCTGTGTCGTCAAGTATACTATCCATATCTGTGCTGCATTGTAGTTGTGCACAGTATATAGTAGGAGGACAGTGTAGAATTTTGCTGACCACCAGTGTATATATATATATATATATATAGCAGTATGGTACAGTAGGCCATTGCTATTGATATATTACTGGCATATAATTCCACACATTAAAAGATGGAGAACAAAAATGTGGAGGGAGGCCGGCCACTTGGGTCGCTTAGCTTAGCCCTCCAGCGACCTTGGTGCACCTCTTATTTTCTTTGCATCATGTGCTGTTTGGGGACTATTTTTTTAAGTGCCATCCTGTCTGACACTGCAGTGCCACTCCTAGATGGGCCAGGTGTTTGTGTAGGCCACTTGGGTCGCTTAGCTTAGCCATCCAGCGACCTTGGTGCACCTCTTTTTCTCTTTGCATCATGTGCTGTTTGGGGACAATTTTTTTAAATCTGCCATCCTGCCTGACACTGCAGTGCCACTCCTAGATGGGCCAGGTGTTTGTGCCGGCCACTTGGGTCGCTTAGCTTAGTCATCCAGCGACCTCGGTGCAAATTTTAGGACTAAAAATAATATTGTGAGGTGTTCAGAATAGACTGGAAATGAGTGGAAATTATGGTTATTGTGGTTAATAATACTATAGGATCAAAATGACCCCCAAATTCTATGATTTAAGCTGTTTTTGAGGGGTTTTGGGGGGAAAAAACCTGAATCCGACAAAAATTATTTCAGGTTTTGCCAAAACGCGTCTGAATCCAAAACACGGCCGCGGAACCGAATCCAAAACCAAAACCAAAACACAAAACCCGAAAAATTTCCGGTGCACATCTCTAGTAATAACTATTGTATAATGTTTAAAACCTAAAACCTAAAACAGTTGGCCATAACTTTAGTTCCTGGCATGATAGGCCAGTTTGGAGTTTGGAGTCAGAATCACAGAATCACACAGAAATTTGTCAAGAACACCTGGATTTTCTTCAGTATTTGACAATAACTATTTTTTTGTTATCTAGTGTATTCCTTTGAAGACTTGTCACCAAAACAGAGTAACAGACATGTACTTTCAGCTGTTAAATATCAAATACCTGCCTCTTGGAGGCAATCCCTTGCTGCTACTATCCACAACCTGTCAAATGGCGTAAAGGACAAGCATAATCTGAGACCCCTAAATCTTTCCAGAAGATCTGGGAATTCCAGTGGCGCTTTACAAATCTCCAGATAACGTTATCTCTTTTATTACCAAATGGGTGACTTTTTTTTTTTTGTTCTAGACGCTTCACCCTTTAATCCAGGGGTGGGGAACCTTTGGCCCTCCAGCTGTTGTTGAACTACACATACCAGCATGCCTTGATACAGTTTTGTTATTTAGCCATGCTAAAACTGTTGCACGGCATGCTGGGATGTGTAGTTCATCAACAGCTGGAGGACCGAAGGTTCCCCATCCCTGCTTTAATCCTTTATGTTCTCACCATAATCTTCTTCCTGTTACATTCCCTTTCGCTCCTCATAGGCGGCCAACTCACCACCACCCTCTCATCCCTGTTTGTATTTGTCATGTGAAAAATGGATTCAGTTTCTCTTGATTATTTTCACACTGTATTAGTTCTAATTAGTGATGAGCGGGTTCGGTTTCTCCAAAACCGAACCCCCCCGAACTTCACCTTTTTCACATGGGTCCGAGGCAGGTTCGAACCTGCCCGCCTTGCTCGGCTAACCCGAGCGCGCCCGAACGTCATCATCCCGCTGTCGGATTCTCGCGAGATTCGGATTCTATATAAGCAGCCGCGCGTCGCCGCCATTTTTACTCGTGCATTGGAGATGATAGGGAGAGGACGTGGCTGGCGTCCTCTCCGTTTATTGTAGAAGTTGATTGGTTTACTTTATTTCTTATTTGTGGGGAGGATTGGGGAGCAGCTGTTAGGAGGAGTACAGTGCAGAGTTTTGCTGATAAGTGACCACCAGTTTTTATCCGTTCTCTGCCTGAAAAAAACGCTCCATACCATATCTGTGCTCAGTGTGCTGCATGATATATCTGTGCTGAGTGCTCACACTGCTTAATTGTGGGGACTGGGGAGCAGCTATAGCAGGAGTACAGTGCAGAGTTTTGCTGACAGTGACCACCAGTATACGTTGTCTGCCTGAAAAACACTCCATATCTGTGCTCAGTGTGCTGCTTTATTGTGGGGACTGGGGACCACCAGTATAATTAATACTATATAGGAGTAGTACAGTGCAGAGTGCACTGCTGTACCTACCTCTGGGTCGTCACTCGTCATCCATTAAGTATACTATCCATCTGCATTGTATACCTGTGGTGCATTTTAGACTAGTTTAGCAGTTTGCTGACAGTGTCCACCAGTATACTATATATAGCAGTACGGTAGGCCACTGCTGTACCTACCTCTGTGTCGTCACTCGTCATCCATTAAGTATACTATCCATCTACATTCTCTACCTGTGGTGCATTTTAGACAGTTTTGCAGTTTGCTGACAGTGTCCACCAGTATACTATATATAGCAGTACGGTAGGCCACTGCTGTGTACCTACCTCTGTGTCGTCACTCGTCATCCATTAAGTATACTATCCATCTACATTCTATACCTGTGGTGCATTTTAGACAGTTTTGCAGTTTGCTGACAGTGTCCACCAGTATACTATATATAGCAGTACGGTAGGCCACTGCTGTGTACCTACCTCTGTGTCGTCACTCGTCATCCATTAAGTATACTATCCATCTACATTCTATATATATATTCTATATAATTCCACACATTAAAAAATGGAGAACAAAAATGTGGAGGTTAAAGGGAAAGATCAAGATCTACTTCCACCTTGTGCTGAAGCTGCTGCCACTAGTCATGGCCGAGACGATGAAATGCCATCAACGTCGTCTGCCAAGGCCAATGCCCAATGTCATAGTAGAGAGCATGTAAAATTCAAAACACAAAAGTTCAGTAAAATGACCCAAAAATCAAAATTAAAAGCGTCTGAGGAGAAGCGTAAACTTGCCAATATGCCATTTACGACACGGAGTGGTAAGGAATGGCTGAGGCCCTGGCCTATGTTCATGGCTAGTGGTTCAGCTTCAAATGAGGATAGAAGCACTCATCCTCTCGCTAGAAAAAAGAAAAGACTTAAGCTGGCAAAAGCACAGCAAAGAACTGTGCGTTCTTCAAAATCACAAATCCCCAAGGAGAGTCCAATTGTGTCGGTTGCGATGCCTGACCTTCCCAACACTGGACGGGAAGAGCTTGCGCCTTCCACCATTTGCACGCCCCCTGCAAGTGCTGGAAGGAGCACCCGCAGTCCAGTTCCTGATAGTCAAATTGAAGATGTCACTGTTGAAGTACACCAGGATGAGCATATGGGTGTTGCTGGCGCTGAGGAGGAAATTGACAAGGAGGATTCTGATGGAAAGGTGCTTGGTTTAAGTTAGGCACCCGGGGAGACACCTGTTGTCCGTGGGATGAATAAAGCCATTGACATACCTGGTCAAAATACAAAAAAAATCACCTCTTCGGTGTGGAATTATTTAAACAGAAATGCGGACAACAGGTGTCAAGCCGTGTGTTGCCTTTGTCAAGCTGTAATAAGTAGGGGTAAGGACGTTAACCACCTCGGAACATCCTCCCTTATACGTCACCTGCAGCGCATTCATCATAAGTCAGTGACAAGTTCAAAAACTTTGGGTGACAGCGGAAGCAGTCCACTGACCACTAAATCCCTTCCTCTTGTGACCAAGCTCCTGCAAACCACACCACCAACTCCCTCAGTGTCCATTTCCTCCTTACCCAGGAAAGCCAATAGTCCTGCAGGCCATGTCACTGTCAAGTCTGACGAGTCCTCTCCTGCCTGGGATTCCTCCGATGCATCCTTGAGTGTAACGCCTACTGCTGCTGGCGCTGCTGTTGTTGCTGCTGGGAGTCGATCGTCATCCCAGAGGGGAAGTCGGAAGACCACTTGTACTACTTCCAGTAAGCAATTGACTGTCCAACAGTCCTTTGCGAGGAAGGTGAAATATCACAGCAGTCATCCTGCTGCAAAGCGGATAACTGAGGCCTTGGCAGCCTGGGCGGTGAGAAACGTGGTTCCGGTATCCATCGTTAATTTAGAGCCAACTAGAGACTTGATTGAGGTACTGTGTCCCCAGTACCAAATACCATCTAGGTTCCATTTCTCTAGGCAGGCGATACCGAAAATGTACACAGACCTCAGAAAAAGACTCACCAGTGTCCTAAAAAATGCAGATGTACCCAATGTCCACTTAACCACGGACATGTGGACAAGTGGAGCAGGGCAGACTCAGGACTATATGACTGTGACAGCCCACTGGATAGATGTATTGCCTCCCGCAGCAAGAACAGCAGCGGCGGCACCAGTAGCAGCATCTCGCAAACGCCAACTCATTCCTAGGCAGGCTACGCTTTGTATCACCGCTTTCCAGAATAGGCACACAGCTGAAAACCTCTTACGGCAACTGAGGAAGATCATCGCAGAATGGCTTACCCCAATTGGACTCTCCTGGGGATTTGTGACATCGGACAACGCCAGCAATATTGTGCGTGCATTACATCTGGGCAAATTCCATCACGTCCCATGTTTTGCACATACCTTGAATTTGGTGGTGCAGAATTATTTAAAAAACGACAGGGGCGTGCAAGAGATGCTGTCGGTGGCCCGAAGAATTGCGGGCCACTTTCGGCATTCAGGCACCGCGTACAGAAGACTGGAGCACCACCAAACATTCCTGAACCTGCCCTGCCATCATCTGCAGCAAGAGGTGGTAACGAGGTGGAATTCAACCCTCTATATGCTTCAGAGGATGGAGGAGCAGCAAAAGGCCATTCAAGCCTATACATCTGGCCACGATATAGGCAAAGGAGGTGGAATGCACCTGACTCAAGCGCAGTGGAGAATGATTTCAACGTTGTGCAAGGTTCTGCAACCCTTTGAACTTGCCACACGTGAAGTCAGTTCAGACACTGCCAGCCTGAGTCAGGTCATTCCCCTCATCAGGCTTTTGCAGAAGAAGCTGGAGACATTGAAGGAGGAGCTAAAACAGAGCGATTCCGCTAGGCATGTGGGACTTGTGGATGGAGCCCTTAATTCGCTTAACCAGGATTCACGGGTGGTCAATCTGTTGAAATCAGAGCACTACATTTTGGCCACCGTGCTCGATCCTAGATTTAAAACCTACGTTGGATCTCTCTTTCCGGCAGACACAAATCTGCAGAGGTTCAAAGACCTGCTGGTGAGAAAATTGTCAAGTCAAGCGGAACGTGACCCGTCACCATCTCCTCCTTTACATTCTCCCGCAACTGGGGGTGCGAGGAAAAGGCTAAGAATTCCGAGCCCACCCGCTGGCGGTGATGCAGGGCAGTCTGGAGCGAGTGCTCACATCTGGTCCGGACTGAAGGACCTGGCAACGATTACTGACATGTCGTCTACTGTCACTGCATATGATTCTCTCACCATTGAAAGAATGGTGGAGGATTATATGAGTGACCGCATCCAAGTAGGCACGTCAGACAGTCCGTATGTATACTGGCAGGAAAAAGAGGCAATTTGGAGGCCCTTGCAGAAACTGGCTTTATTCTACCTAAGTTGCCCTCCCTCCAGTGTGTACTCCGAAAGAGTGTTTAGTGCAGCCGCTCACCTTGTCAGCAATCGGCGTACGAGGTTACTTCCAGAAAATGTGGAGAAGATGATGTTCATTAAAATGAATTATAATCAATTCCTGCGTGGAGACATTCACCAGCAGCAATTGCCTCCAGAAAGTACACGGGGACCTGAGATGGTGGATTCCAGTGGGGACGAATTAATAATCTGTGAGGAGGGGGATGTACACAGTGAAAGGGGTGAGGAATCGGAGGATGATGATGAGGTGGACATCTTGCCTCTGTAGAGCCAGTTTGTGCAAGGAGAGATTGATTGCTTCTTTTTTGGTGGGGGCACAAACCAACCAGTCATTTCAGTCACAGTCGTGTGGCAGACCCTGTCACTGAAATGATGGGTTCGTTAAAGTGTGCATGTCCTGTTTATACAACATAAGGGTGGGTGGGAGGGCCCAAGGACAAATCCATCTTGCACCTCTTTTTTCTTTCATTTTTCTTTGCATCATGTGCTGTTTGGGGACAATTTTTTGGAAGGGCCATCCTGTCTTGATTGACACTGCAGTGCCACTCCTAGATGGGCCAGGTGTTTGTGTCGGCCACTTGTGTCGCTTAGCTTAGTCACACAGCCACCTTGGTGCGCCTCTTTTTTTCTTTGCATCATGTGCTGTTTGGGGAGTATTTTTTTGAAGGGCCATCCTGCCTGACACTGCAGTGCCACTCCTAGATGGGCCAGGTGTTTGTGTCGGCCACTTGTGTCGCTTAGTTTAGCCATTCAGCGACCTCGGTGCAAATTTTAGGACTAAAAATAATATTGTGAGGTGTGAGGTGTTCAGAATAGACTGGAAATGAGTGGAAATTATGGTTATTGAGGTTAATAATACTATGGGATCAAAATGACCCCCAAATTCTATGATTTAAGCTGTTTTTTAGGGTTTTTTGAAAAAAACACCCGAATCCAAAACACACCCGAATCCGACAAAAAATTTTCGGTGAGGTTTTGCCAAAACGCGCCCGAATCCAAAACACGGCCGCGGAACCGAACCCAAAACCAAAACACAAAAAATTTCCGGTGCACATCACTAGTTCTATTCATTGTTTATTCTAGGTATGCTTACATGGACTATATCCATGTATTGTATTGCAGCATTGTCTAAGGGTAGCTGCACATGAAAAAAATGGTTAAGAATGCCAATTGTAAAGCGCTGCAGATTATTCTGGCACTATGTAAATTAGGTTCATAATCTGTCTATTGAGAGAGCACATCATGTTATTCCAGAAGACTGGTTTCACTATAATATCCATGCAGTCGATTTACTATTTGGTCAAAGGGTGGCACTTCTTATCTCCACCTATCTAGGTGATTTGTGATGCCTTTTCCGGAGCAATGTATCAAAAATCTGTGCAATCATCTTATTTCCAGGATCATACTCAGCAGCGCTAATGCGCAAAGCTGTAGCCTCTAGGCTACAATGGCCAAA
The DNA here is from genome assembly GCF_028390025.1 of Pseudophryne corroboree. NCBI lineage: Eukaryota > Metazoa > Chordata > Amphibia > Anura > Myobatrachidae > Pseudophryne > Pseudophryne corroboree. The sequence goes on from NC_086445.1 coordinate 683,698,110, forward strand.
GCCATTTTAACATGGTAGCTAGAGGGATAAATCAATGCACTTAGTATAAGTTCCACAAGACAGTAATTTAAACTCATATGAACTTGTCCAACTTATGTAAAGGCCCCAATACATCTACCTTTGTTTCTGCGACTGGAACCACCGATCAGGCGATCGGCATCCATTGGTGATCCATTAGGAAATCAGGGAAATTCTTCATTTTAAAAACAACCAAGTTGCCAATCCTTACCGTTTAATATTCTCGATTCCCTGACCCAGCCGTAATGTATGAGGGCCATAAGAGCATGTAATTCTGCAGTTATGTCGTCAGCATGTTGACGCCCAGAAAGTACTTCACATGTCTAATGAGGTTTCAGCACATTAGCGAAATACAATAAAACTGCAAACGCTCTGTTTTATAACTTGCACTCTCTCCTTATACACAGATTATAAATTATCTCGTCACTGGGAATGTCAGAGCCTCATACAGCTGGAGCAGAGTGATGGAACTGCGACTATATCCCATGAGAAAACATTAAGCCTACAACTTGACAAGGTAACCATTTGTGCATTCTTTATTGCTCTGTTACTAGATATCTGTGCTATTTTCAGCTAAGCGTTCTGAATCTTATTTTAGAAAAGCCTATAAATTATTTATTGTTCAGGTAGAAAAAGGCAAAGTACAGTGCCTCTCTTTATCATTCCTGTTGCTCTGTCTAAATAGTGCACTGAACATACACCACAAATGACAGTTTCCCATGCTCTCCTAGCAACACCATCTGTTTCCATGGCTGAAAGCAAACTCTTTCTGCATGCAGTGATGGGAATCTCTCTATGTATTGGGTGGTATATCTGTTGGATCCAAGAAACACGAATTTCACTCTATTTTCTTTATTTTGAAAAAAAGTCTTTTGTTAAACAAGAATATGATAAATTGAACTAGATGTTTAATGTGAAAGACTGAGTTTTGCTCTTTGTGCTTTATGAATGCATTTAGGGTCATTTTAATAAATATTAGTAAGAGATCTCACTCTTTTATGCAATCCATGTTTAATCATTTTGAATAGGAACATACATAAGCATCAGAGAGAACATAAAACATTGAACACTATAGCATATAAACATGTATACCTGCAAATATTTAGGGGCAGATGTAACATACCAGCCAATCAGCTCCTTTTTCTAACATAGCCTGTAACATGGCATTTAGGAGCTAATTGTCCGGTACTTTATCTCTCTCCATTCTATTACTCTCCAAGGCTTAGTACATATTCTCCATACTGTGCAACACACAGTGCCAATAACCATGTCACTTGTACAGTAAGCAAATCATCTGCAGATTAGAATCTACAGTACATCATCAAGCTATAGCTAGTCCTAACCGCCAAATGGCTAACTGACTGCAGTATCAGTCCCGGCAGTCGGAAACCCACGCAAGCACGGGCAGAATATACAAACTCCACACCATTAGCGCCATGGTGGGAATGGAACCCATGACCTTAGTACTGTGAGGCAGTAGTGCTAACCATTACACCATCTGTACAGCCAAATCATGTAATTTGGGAGAGGACCACCCACGCATGGTAGCCCTATGACTGTTCTGGTGTCACAGCACACAGTTTGGGAATCACAGGCGTAATGTAGAAGGTCATTCTATTAAACACAAAAACCATATTGTTTAGATGCATGTAAGATGTTTTTTTTTCCTGCTCATTCAGAAAAAAGCATACAAATTAAAATTGTAATACTGTCAAGCAAATTATGTATTTTTATATTTCACCCATATTACAAACTATTGCAGATAGCTGTCATACTTAGTCTGAGATTTGTCCATTGTTTATAACATAAGGAATAGGAATTAATCAGTTCCAGATCTTTAAATGACTACTATGTTTCTATAATCTATTATAGTTTAGGTTGGAGCGTGAGAAAGATGTTGATTAAGGCATTATAACAGTTGCCATGGCTATTGTCATATTCATACATCTTTGAATGAGATATTTTATATGTGGGTGGTTGAACGTGGGCAGCAGCAGCCGCTGAGCGCAATGGGTGGTTTTCCATTCTTCTAAGTGTTGCTGATGTTTCATATATGGAAGTAGCTATACAAGATGTACATGTTGGTATTTTAGGTCTTAGGGCCTCATTCAGAGATATACGGAAATGTATTTGCAGCTGCGAATTTGTATGCAGCATCTGTGTGAAAATATGCTAATGTCACAGCAACTAGGAGTTGTATAGAGATGCCCATCATCAGCATCTGCGTGGGGACGCGCTGCGCTCGCCGTTAGGATCCCGCATGCTGGGATTCCGGTGTCAGTATTATGAGCGCCAGGATCCCGACCGTCAGGATCCCATACTAATGGCCTAGAAACAATTAGCTATTTATAAATGTACCTGTGTCTGGCATTTATGGTAAGTAAAAGCCAGCGGGTGAACAGATGCTTGGTGTGAGTATTGGTGAACAACTCGGGCATTTTCTTTGTGCTACTGTAGACAACTCACTAGCTGCATTATGTGCTGAAGAACTGAATGTGACAGAGGATCTGCCACTGCTAGTAACACACAATCCCTTAAATAAACCAGGGTAAAATGCAATAGTTTGTGAAACCCTCATGCCTAGGGCGGTATCCTATTAGCAGCGGTACTTTAATAGTATCTCCCATTAGCCCTGATGCCAGCATCGTTTTCACCGGGCACCTGAAGCATAAGTGACGGCATCAAGTCTGATCCAGTAGGAGTCCAAATCTGGTCCAGAAGTGTTCCAATTGTCTGCAGAGTGCCCTAATTTGTTCCAGGTGCTTCCATTTGCTGATACATCTACTCTTGGACCTAGTGATCAGATCCACATGAAACACATACATGCCTTTGATCAATGACCAGCAAATCATACTGGTTGTTATTATTATACACAGCAAGTGTGAGTAATTGCTAACCAAAGCACCACTGCATATTTTTTCTGACTCAGAGCACGGACCCGTGCCCAGGGTTCCAGCCCATCTGTCCCAGGTTTTTATTTTCATTATATATTCCATACCTCCCAACATGACCCTCTCCAGGAGGGACAGAATGCTCTGCTCCTGGACTTCCTTCTTAATTTATGATTGCTATCACCTGTGGTGTAACACCTTTCTTATCCATTTACCTCATACTTGCCTACTCTCCCGGAATGGCCAGGAGGCTCCCGAAAATCGGGCGACCCTGCCGGCCCCACGGAAGAGCAGACAAGTCTCCCGGTTTTTAACTTACCCCCTGCCCGGCCGCCCACTTTGAGAGTAAAGTGGGCGGTCCGGACAGTAGATGACGTGATTCTTGTTGAATCGCGTCATCATAGTCACGCCCCCTGCTATAAAATGCCGGTTATAGCGGCATTACCAAGCGGGGGGGCGTGGCTCAATGGTGTAACCCCACCCTTGTTCTGCCTCTGTCCCTCCTCCACCCCACCCCGTTCCGCCTCCTCCCCGCCCACTCCTCTCGTCATTTTCCTGCCCAGCCCCTCCATTGAGCCGTCCTGGCAGCTCTCTCCCGGAGAGAGCTGCCTAAAAGTAGGCAAGTATGATTTACCTGTTCAAAACAGGTGCTGGCAATCACAAATTAAGAAAAATGTCCAGAAGCAGAGCATTGTGTCCCTCCTGGAGAGGGTCATGTTGGGAGGTATGATATGGTCTTGCTTACATACAAGTTTAGCCAGTTTTGGGTGGGTGTCTGCACATGTCTAAGAAAAGGGCTCGATTTAGTAAACATAAAAATCTCTGCTGTTTTCTCTTAGTGATACAGCCCCAGAGGCGGAACTACCGCCAGTGCAACCAGTGCGTTGCACTGGGGCCCGCCTCTGTCCAGGGGCCCAAAGCATGTAATGAGTCAAACTGACTCATTACATGCCGCTGTGCGCTGCGGGCAACCGCTGCCCGCAGCGCACAGCCGCCAGGAGAGAGGAGAGGGGCAGCGGTACGGGGGAGAAGGAGGAGGAGGGAGCCGCAGCAGCGCTTTACTACTGGTGGAGGCGCTGCTGCTGCTGCCCCTCTGCTTCACTATAGGCTGTCTTCCGAGAACAGCCTATAGTGAAGCAGAGGGGTAGCAGCAGCAGCGCCTCCACCAATAACACAGCGCTGCTGCGGCTCCCTCCTCCACCTCCCTCCTCCTCCTTCTCTCCAGCCGGGGAATCGTCTGACGCTGCACCGAGGAGCCTGAGCCAGCGGAGACGCCGGAGAGGGTAAGTATAATTCTTTCTTTCTGTCTCTTCTTTCTTTCTTTCTTTCTTTCTTTCTTTCTTTCTTTCTTTCTTTCTTTCTTGGGACTGCCTGCCGCTATGTGTAAAAATGGGGGACTGCCTGCCACAATGTGTAAAAATGGGGGACTGCCTGCCGCTATGTGTAAAAAGGGGGAATCTGCCTGCCGCAATGTGTAAAAATGGGGAATCTGCCTGCCGCAATGTGTAAAAATGGGGGACTGCCTGCCGCAATGTGTAAAAAGGGGGAATCTGCCTGCCGCAATGTGTAAAAAGGGGGAATCTGCCTGCCGCAATGTGTAAAAAGGGGGAATCTGCCTGCCGCAATGTGTAAAAACGGGGGACTGCCTGCCGCAATGTGTAAAAAGGGGGAATCTGCCTGCCGCAATGTGTAAAAAGGGGGAATCTGCCTGCCGTAATGTGTAAAAAGGGGGACGCTGTCTGTCGTAATGTGTAACAAGGGCACGCTGTCTGCCGTAATGTGTAAAAAGGGGACGCTGTCTGCCGTTATGTGTAAAAAGTGCACGCTGTCTGCCGTTATGTGTAAAAAGTGCACGCTGTCTGCCGTTATGTGTAAAAAGTGTACGCTGTCTGCCGCTATGTGTAACAAGGGCACGCTGTCTGCCGTTATGTGTAAAAAGGGGACGCTGTCTGCCGTTATGTGTAAAAAGTGCACGCTGTCTGCCGTAATGTGTAAAAAGGGGATGCTGTCTGCCGTAATGTGTAAAAGGGGGACCTATGTCATAATGTGAATTGGGAGTATTTTGTTGCATAATATGTACTGGCAGCCCTACAATGTGACATCATGTGAACTAGGGAACTACTATAGTTCATAAAATAAACTATGGCACTACTGTGGGGGATAACATTAACTAAGGCACTACTATGGTTCAGAAAATAAACTAGGACATAGGTTCTCAAACTCGGTCCTCAGGACCCCACACAGTGCATGTTTTGCAGGTAACCCAGCAGGTGCACAGGTGTATTAAGTACTCACTGACACATATTAAAAGGTCTATAGGTGGAGCTCATTATTTCACTTGCGATTCTGTGAGGAGACCTACAAAACATGCACTGTGTGGGGTCCTGAGGACCGTGTTTGAGAACCTGTGAACTAGGGCACTATTATGTGGCACAAAATAAACAACTGCTGTGGAGAGGTGTCTCTCTAGAAGCACTGGGACAGGGGTCCCTTAAATGTCACATGACCAAAAACGGCATCCAGGGGCGGATAGGGAACTGAAAGTAGTCCTGGAAGAATTTGTACAGTAGAAGAGGCCTCACATGTGCAGCATCAGAGGTATACCGTGTAATCATGGCACCAGCACCACCCATCACTTGACATCAAACAAAACAGGCCCCGCATGTACATCGGCCCACCAGGGATATTTTTACACACACCCCCCCCTCGCGTGCCGATGGGTGATCCACCCATGCCGGCATCCCAACATTGAAGATCCTGATGTTGGAGAGGGCAAGTATTTTTAAACCCCCCACTGAACCCTAACCCTCTGGGGGTGGCGACAGGGTCTAACCAATTCCTAGTGCCTAACCCTCCCCCCGAGCCTTAACCATAACAGTGACCCCCAATACTTACCTTGAGTATGTCAGCTGTTGATTTTTCAGTGTGGGTCTCCTGAGTGGTGTCGGGATTCTGGCGTCAGTCACATGACCGCCGGCATCCCGTCCATCAGGAGGGCTAAACGCATCCCCTCCAGAGTCCCACGTGGGCAGCAGTATTGCAGAAACCACAGAGAAGATGCAGCAGTGGCCATTTTCCCGGTGCTTTGTGCATGCCCAGTAGGAAAAAGTTTGGGAAAATGGCCTCCATGCCATTTCCCCGATAATCTGTGCATGCGCTAGTGTCTCCCAGTGACTCTAGTGCCCTGAGTCTACTGAGCTGCCAGCTAGAGAAAAGGGGGCCTGGACGGAGATTGCACATGGTCCTCCTCCTCTCTTGATGTGCCCTTGGGGGTGACAGAGCACATAGGAGGGGGTGAAGCTGCGATCACAGGATGTGAGGGCACTAGACGGAAGGGGCAGTTGGCTGACGGTGCCTTAGTGCACACATCTGGGCAACATCAGCAGGTGCTCAAGAGGAAAGTGCATGTGGCACTGTGGGCATCTGAGGAGGAAGGGGGTCGCCAGGGCTGGGGTAAACAGTAGGAGCCCACTGCTGGGCAGTTTGCCAGTGCCAGGCTGGTGAGGGGCAGAGAGAGAGAGGAGGAGACCCTGCAGATCTGGGTTCCCTATACATTACCACCAATATTGGGTACCTGGCAATAGGCAGTAACACTAGTGCCAGCAGAGCCCTCTCATTGGCAGTGTCACACCTTAGGTGGAGGTTGGGGAGCTTTGATCGCCGCTGCTCTGCTCTGTAAAGCAGTGGGAGATCCCTGAATGGATGGCATGCATCTAAACAGTGCAAGGAGGAGAGCTGGCGGCTGCCCAGCTGCTCAGGGAGCGCTGGACATGCCCCCCCAAAAAACACAAATTATTAATTAACTGAATATGTGTATACTGAATATATGCATAGGTTGTGTTACACACTCTGGAACAGGGGTGGATCTACCTATTGGCCAGGATGGCACTCGCCAGGGGCGCCAGGCACGGAGGGGGCGCCATCTGGCTGTGCCATCCATGGCCAGGGGGTAGAACCAAGTGGTACATTTAGACTTGGTGACTGTCTGTTAGTGCCGGCGCCAATGTCCGGCAGCAGCGCGCTGCAATGTAATCAGACTCCACATAAACTACAGCTCCCAGCAGCCCTTGTTGCTGGGAGCTCCCGGCACCAAGGGCTGCTAGGAGCTGTAGTTTACTTTGATTCTGATTGATCACTAGTACTGGCGCCGGCATTTGGCTAGAACCGTGGACGAAGTGGAAGCACGGGGGTGGGACCAGGGGCGTCAGAACGTTTTTTGGTTGGGGGGGGCCAAAATAAAATCTCAGTTTGGCGCCCCTAGCTCCTGGCCACCTTAGGCACCTTAAGTCTATTGCTTCTGTATGGAACGCTATGGAGCAGCTGGGAGTTGCCCCTTGTACACATTACACCTGGTAGAGCCCCTTATACACATTATGCCAGGTAGAACCTACTACACACATTACGCCTGGTAGAGCCCATTATACACATTACGCCTGGTAGAGCCACTTGTACACATTATGCCTGGTAGAGCCCCTATACACATTATGCCTGGTAGAGCCCATTATGCACATCTGCTAGGTAGAGCGCCTCCTCCTTAGTGCTACTCTCCCTACTCCTTCCCCACAGCCAGCAGCTATGCTGCTGTTACCTCTGCTGTTACGCGCAGCACGTCTCCGCAGAGCGCAGACACTGTAGGCTTACGAGGTGGGGGGTGGAGCACATGGGGAAGCAGTGTCAGATTAAGGCCATGGAGTCCTGGGGCACTTCAGACAGTAGGGCCCCTAATAAAGAGCAGGCAGATTAAAATAAGATTTTAAACCTACCGGTAAATCTTTTTCTCCTAGTCCGTAGAGGATGCTGGGGACTCTGTAAGGACCATGGGGTATAGACGGGCTCCACAGGAGACATGGGCACCTAAAAGAACTTTCTAGTATTGTGTGCACTGGCTCCTCCCTCCATGCCCCTCCTCCAGACCTCAGTTAGAGAACTATGCCCAGAGGAGATGGACAATACGAGGAAAGGATTTTGTTAATCTAAGGGCAAGATTCATACCAGCCCACACCAATCATACCATATAACCTGGAATACACATAACCAGTTAACAGTATGAACAAAACAACAGTATCGGTCTAAGACCGATTCTAACTGTAACATAACCCTTATGTAAGCAATAACTATATACAAGTCTTGCAGATTTTCCGCACTGGGACGGGCGCCCAGCATCCTCTACGGACTAGGAGAAAAAGATTTACCGGTAGGTTTAAAATCTTATTTTCTCTTACGTCCTAGAGGATGCTGGGGACTCCGTAAGGACCATGGGGTTTATACCAAAGCTCCCAATCGGGCGGGAGAGTGCGGATGACTCTGCAGCACCGACTGAGCAAACGCTAGGTCCTCATCAGCCAGGGTATCAAACTTGTAGAATTTAGCAAAAGTGTTTGACCCCGACCAAGCTGCTGCTCGGCAAAGCTGCAATGCCGAGCCACCCAAGAAGAGCCCACCTTCCTAGTGGAATGGGCCTTTACTGAATGCGGTAACGGCAATCCAGCCGTAACATAAGCCTGCTGAATCGTGTTACAGATCCAGCAAGCAATAGTCTGCTTCGAAGCAGGCGCGCCAATCTTGTTGGCAGCATACAGGACAAACAATGCATCTGTTTTCCTAATTCTAGCCGTCCTGGCTACATAAATTTTTAAGGCCCTCACTATATCCAGGGACATGGAATCCTCCAAGTCACTCGTAGCCACAGGCACCACTATAGGTTGGTTCATATGAAGCGAAGACACCACCTTATGTAAAAATTGAGGACGAGTCCTCAATTCCGCTTTATCCACATGAAAAATCAAGTAAGGGCTCTTGTAAGACAAGGCCGCCAATTCTGACACACGCCTCGCAGATGCCAAGGCTAACAACATGACCACCTTCCAGGTGAGAAATTTCAACTCCACCATTTTAAGGGGTTTAAACCAGTGTGATTTAAGGAACTGCAACACCACGTTCAGGTCCCATGGTGCCACTGAGGGCACAAAAGGAAGCTGGATGTGCAGTACTCCTTTTACAAACGTCTGGACTTCTGGGAGAGAAGCCAATTCCTTCTGAAAGAATATTGACAAGGCCGAGATCTGTACTTTAACAGAGCCTACCTTTAGGCCCATATCCACTCCTGTCTGTAGGAAGTGGAGAAAACGACCCAGATGGAAATCTTCCATAGGAGCATTCTTGGTTTCACACCAAGAGACATATTTCTGCCAGATACGGTGATAATGTTTTGCCGTCACCTCCTTCCTAGCCTTTATTAGAGTAGGTATGACCTCCTCCGGAATACCCTTCTCCGCTAGGATCCGGCGTTCAACCGCCATGCCGTCGCGGTAAGTCTTGGAACATGCAGGGCCCCTGCTGTAACAGGTCTTCCCTTAGAGGAAGAGGCCAGGGATCTTCCGTGAGCATCTCCTGAAGATCTGAGTACCAGGCCCTTCGAGGCCAGTCTGGAGCAATGAGTATTGTCTGTACTCTTTTTCGTCTTATGATCTTCAACACTTTAGTGATGAGAGGAAGAGGAGGGAACACATAGACCGACTGGAACACCCATGGCGTTACCAGAGCGTCTACTGCTATTGCCTGAGGGTCCCGGGACCTGGCACAATACCTCCGAAGCTTCTTGTTGAGGCGTGACGCCATCATGTCTATTTGAGGAACTCCTCCGAGACTCGTTATCTCTGCAAAGACTTCTTGATGAAGTCCCCACTCTCCTGGATGGAGATCGTGTCTACTGAGGAAGTCTGCTTCCCAGTTGTCCACTCCCGGAATGAAGACAGCTGACAGAGCGCTTCCGTGATTTTCCGCCCAGAGAAGAATCCTGGTGGCTTCCGCCATCGCGACTCTGCTTCTTGTCCCGCCTTGGCGGTTCACATGAGCTACTGCTGTGACATTGTCTGATTGAATCAGAACCGGTAGGTTGCGAAGAAGATTCTCCGCTTGTCGAAGGCCGTTGTATATGGCCCTTAGCTCCAACACGTTGATGTGTAGACAGGACTCCTGGTCTGACCACAGTCCCTGAAAATTTCTTCCTTGGGTGACTGCTCCCCATCCTCGGAGGCTCGCGTCCGTGGTTACCAGGATCCAGTCCTGAATGCCGAACCTGCGACCCTCTAGAAGGTGAGCACTCTGCAGCCACCATAGAAGAGGCCCTGGGGGACAGTGTTATTTTTTTATGTAATTGTAGATGGGACCCGGACCATTTGTCCAGAAGATCCCATTGAAACGTCCTTGCATGGATCCTGCCGAAGGAAATGGCCTCGTAAGTTGCCACCATTTTCCCCAGAACCCGAGTGCATTTGAGAGCTGACACTCTTTTTGGCTTTAGTAGTTCTTGGACCATGTTCTGGAGGTCCTGGACTTTTTCCAATGGGAGGAAAACTTTCTTTTGTTCCGTGTCCAGTATCATGCCTAGCAACGCTAGTCGAGTTGTCGGAACCAACTGTGACTTTGGTAGATTGAGAATCCACCCATGTTGCTGAAGCACTCTCTGAGAGAGTGACATGTTCTCCAGTAATTGCTCTCTTGATCTCGCTTTTATCAGGAGATCGTCCAAGTATGGGATAATTGTGACTCCTTGCTTGCGCAGGATCACCATCATTTCCGCCAATAACTTGGTGAAAATCCTCGGGGCCGTGGACAGCCCAAACGGCAACGTCTGAAACTGATAATGACAATCCTGTACCGCGAATCTCAGGAACTCCTAATGAGAGGGATATATGGGGACATGAAGGTAAGCATCCTTTATGTCCAGTGACACCATAAAATCCCCCCTTCCAGGCAGGCTATCACCGCTCGGAGAGATTCCATCTTGAATTTGAATCTTTTCAGGTACAGGTTCAGGGATTTTAGGTTTAAAATGGGCCTGACCGAACCATCCGGCTTCGGAACCACAAATAGGGTTGTATAATACCCTTTTCCCTGCTGGCTCAGGGGAACCCTGATAATCACTCGCTGTTGACACAGCGTTTGAATTGCAGCTAGCACCACTTCCCGCTCTGGGTTAGAAGCTGGTAAGGCCGACTTGAAAAATCGGCGAGGGGGCACCTCTTCAAATTCCAGCTTGTTGCCCTGGGAGACTATTTCTATCACCCAAGGGTCCACGTCTGACTGAACCCAGACTTGGCTGAATAGTCGAAGGCGTGCCCCCACCTGTGCGGACTCCCGCAGGGGAGCCCCAGCGTCACGCGGTAGACTTAGTGGAAGCCGGGGAGGACTTCTGCTCTTGGGAACCAGCCGCAGCAGGTGTTCTCTTGCCTCTACCCGTACCTCTGGTGAGGAAAGAGGAGCCCCGACCTCTTCTGGATCTATGCGACCGAAAGGACTGCACCTGATATTGTGGGGGTTTATTTTGCTGTTGGGGAACAAAAGGTAAAAAGGTCGACTTACCCGCGGTATCTGTAGAAACCAGGTCCGCGAGGCCGCCCCCAAACAATACATCACCTTTGTAAGGTAAAACCTCTATATGCCGTTTTGAGTATGCATCCCCCATCCATTGGCGGATCCATAAGGCTCTTCTTGCCGAAATAGCCATAGCATTGGCTCTTGAACCCAGTAATCCAATGTCTCTTTGAGCGTCCCTCATATATAAGACTGCGTCCTTAATATGAGCTAATGTTAACAAAATTGTATCCATATCTAGGGTATCAAGGTCAGCTGACAGTGTATCTGTCCAAGCTGGTACTGCACTACATACCCATGCCGACGCAATTGCCGGTCTAAGCAAAGTACCAGTATGAGTGTAGATAGACTTTAATGTAGTCTCTTGCCTGAGGTCCGCAGGATCCTTGAGGGCCGCTGTGTCAGGGGACGGTAGCGCCACCTTCTTGGAAAGGCGTGTCAAGGCTTTGTCCACTGTGGGAGAGGATTCCCAACGTACCCTGTCCTGTGTAGGGAAAGGGTACGCCATAAGAACCCTTTTGGGAATCTGCAGCTTCTTATCTGGAGTTTCCCATGCTTTTTCACATACGGTAACTCATTAATTTCATGTGAAGGAGGAAAGTTTATAACCTGTTTCTTTCCCTTAAACATGTGAATCCTCGTGTCGGGCACCGAGGGCTCATCAGTGATATGTAAGACATCTTTTATTGCAATAATCATGCACTGAATACTTTTTGTCACTCTGGGGTGCAATTTTGCTTCATCATAGTCGACACTGGAATCAGAGTCCGTGTCGGTATCTGTGTCCCTTATTTGTGAGAAGGGACGTTTCTGAGACCCCGACGGGTCCTGTTAGTCGGTACAATCCGTAGATTGATTACCTGCCGACGCGCTGGACTCTGCTTTGTCCAGCCTTTTATGCAGTGAAGCTACACTAGCATTTAACATATGCCACATATCCATCCAATCTTAAGTCGGCACCGCCGATTGAGACACACCACTCATCTGTTCCACCTCCTCTTTGGATAAGCCTTCCGTTTCAGACATGCCGACACACGTACCGACACCCCACACACAGGGATATAGCTATGAGGGGACAATTCCCTAAAGCAGGCCCTTTGGAGAGACAGAGAGAGAGTATGCCAGCACACACCAGCGCCAAACTGACCCAGGAAAAAAAAATCAGTTAGCGCTTTTATATATATATATATATATATATATATATATATATCCCCCACTCACTGCGCCAAATATGTGCCCCCCTCTCTTTTTTTCCCAGCCCTCTGATGCTCAGCAGGGGACAGTCCGGGGAGCCAGCGTTCTCTGCAGCCTCTGTGAAGAAAATGGCGCTGGTTAGTGCTGAGGGATCAAGCTCCGCCCCCTCGCGCGGCGGCCTTCGGTCCCGCTCATAAATTTGAAAAAATGGCGGGGATCTGTAGTTTACTGCCTCCGCAGCCTAACTACATGCTTTAATGCCCAAAACGAGGTTTATTGCTGCCCAGGGCACCCCCCCACGCCCTACACCCATCAGTGCCCAGTGTGTGTGTAAGTGTGGGAGCAATGGTGCGCAGCTTCCTGCTGCGCGCTTACCTCATGAAGATCTGAAGTCTTCTGCCGCCTGACGTCTTCATATGTCTTTCATACTCACCCGGCTTCTTTTTTCCGGCATCTGTGAGGAGGATGGCGGCGCGGCTCCGGGACGAACCCCAGGGTGAGACCTGTGTTCCGACTCCCTCTGGAGCTAATGGTGTCCAGTAGCCTAAGAAGCAGAGCCCTTAAACTCTTAAGAAGTGGGTCTGCTTCTCTCCCCTCAGTCCCACGATGCAGGGAGTCTGTTGCCAGCAGAGCTCCCTGAAAATAAAAAACCTAACAAAATTCTTTTTACAGAAAACTCAGGAGAGCTCCCTTTAATGCACCCTATCTCCTCCGGGCACAAGATCTAACTGAGGTCTGGAGGAGGGACATGGAGGGAGGAGCCAGTGCACACCATACTAGAAAGTTCTTTTAGGTGCCCATGTCTCCTGCGGAGCCCGTCTATATCCCATGGTCCTTACGGAGTTCCCAGCATCCTCTAGGACGTAAGAGAAATATATATATATATATATATATATATATATATATATATATGTACATTCACATACATACATACATACATACATACAGTGGTGGTCATTCCGAGTTGATCGCTAGCTGCATTTGTTTGCAGCGCAGCGATCAGGCTAAAAAACGGCAGTACTGCGCATGCGTATGTGTATTCGTTGTGCCCGTCACGTATGGGCACAATGAACGATGTAGTTTTGCACAGGGTCTAGCGATGCTTTTCAGTCGCACTGCTGGCCGCAGAGTGATTGACATGAAATGGGCATTTCTGGGTGGCAACTGACCGTTTTCAGGGAGTGTGTGGAAAAATGCAGGCGTGCCAGGAAAAACGCAGGTGTGGCTGGGTGAACGCTTGGTGGGTTTGTGACATCAAATCCGGAACTGAATAGTCTGAAGTGATCACAAGCGCTGAGTAGGTTTTGAGCTACTCTGAAACGACACAAAAAATTTTTGTAGCCGCTCTGCGATACAACCGTTCGCACTTCTGCTAAGCTAAAATACACTCCAGAGGGCGGCGGCATAGCGTTTGCACGGCTGCTGAAAACTGCTAGTGAGCGATCAACTCGGAATGACCCCCAGTATGCCTTCAGGGTCCCGGCAGCCGTAATATCGACACCGGAGTCCCGCCAGCCGCAAGAATACCGACACTGGATTCCCAAAGAGATCAGGATCCAGACGAAGATACAGTATCCCGACAGCCAGGATCCCGAAGGTAAATATGAACTTCTGGGTTAGGTTTAGCGTGCGGGAGCGGGTATTAAGTTAAGGCACATTCCAGAGGGGTTAGGGTTAGGCTGCAGGGTAGGGAAGGTTAGGGCTAGCCTGCAGAGAAGGGTTAGGCACTATGGGGGGCGGGTTGGGTTTAGGCTGCGGGAAGGGGGGGGGGGGTAGGTTTAGGCACCATCGGGGAGAGGTTAGGGTTAGCCACCAATAGGGGAGGTTAGGGTTAGGCTGCGGACAGCAAAGGTTAGGGGGTATGGGAGGGTGGTTAGGGTGCCCTGTGCACCCGTCTGCATTGCCGCGATCGGGATGCCGGCATCGGTATACCGATCGCCGGCATCCCGACCGCTGGCTTTTCATACTGAACCCATATTATATGTATTTATCTCTCTCTATATATATATATCTGTACACATATATATATATATATATATATACTGTACATCTATATATATATATATATATATATATATATATACACACACACACACTCACACATTTATATATATATATTTACACATATATAGCTTCATATATATATATATATATATATATATATGTAAATAATACTGTCAGCCTTACTTTTACTTTTTATTGTTCTGGCTCTCCAAGCAGCACACGCACCCAAACGCCACTGGATCCTGGCTCCAGAATCCACATGCTGCCTTCCCTGCAGCCTGCGCGCTCAGCCAATAGCTGAGCGGCAGGCTGCTTCATTGATACATTATTGGACAGCTGAGCCGTCGCTCAGCTGTCCCGTCTGTGGCTTGGCTGTGCTCTCTGCTGCCTTGGAGTGGGGACGGGAGCGCAAACCACCCCCGCGCCCGCCCGCTCCTTAATCTGGCACTGTGGGGAAGGCAGCTTCAGCGCTGCCCGCCGTATAAAGTAATAGTACAGTAGCGCGGGTAGCGCTGAAGCTGGCCGGTGTTGGCGCCTCTCTGGTGTTTTGGGGGGAGCGAGCTGCCCCCTTGCCCCCCCCATTCCGACGCCCCTAGGTGGGACTACACGACACTCACTGCCAGGCAGCCCAACAGCATGGAGGAGAGGGAGAGAGGACAATGAGCTACTAAAGTACATGCAGTCAGCGTACCATGTCTGTAATGTGGGGGGTGGGGGGGATACTATATAGTTTGTCTGTATGTGTGTCTGTGACTGAATTTATGTATGTGTGTGACTATGTATGAATGTATGTTTGTGTGTATAAGTACTGTATTTATGTGTGTTTTAGTGTGTGACTATGTATGTGAATAAGTGTGTAACTATGTACAGTATGTATGTGACTGTATTCAGGGCCGGCTCAGGGTCTTTGAGCGCCCCGGGTGGCCATAGGGGGCGTGGCTTCATACAGGGGGCGTGGTCAGTTACGCCCCCTGTACAATAGTAGCGCCGCTGAAACGATGTGCGTGCGCGATGATGTCATCACGCACCGCACAGCAAAAGTCCTCTCCACAAAGGAAAACCAGACGCTATGCGCACCGCACATCATTACAGAAAAGGTCCTCTCCACGAAGGGAAACTAGACGCGTAGCATCTAGTTTCCCTTCACAGCGGGCAGCCCACGAAGGCGCGTCTAGTTTCCCTTCACAGCGGGCAGCGGCAGCAGGGGGCACAGCAGCAGCGGATCTTGCCGTGGTGCGGCGCCCTCCGGAAGGCGGCGCCCCAGGCAAAAGTCCTGCTTGCCCGTGGCAAGATCTGCTACTGACTGTATTTGTATATACTGCATGTGTGACTCGACTGTATATCATATGTATGTGTTTTGTTTGTGCCTATGGGGCAGATTTATTAAGCCTGGTGAAGTGATTAAGTGGAAGGTGATAACGTACCAGCCAATCAGCTTCTAACATCCATGTTACAGGCTGGGTTTGAGAAATGACAGTCAGGAGCTGACTGGTTGGTGCGTTATCACCTTCCACTTTATCACTTCACCAGGCTTAATAAATCTGCCTCTATGTATGTATTAGTGTATATGTGTGTGCCTATGGGCAGGATCAGATATACTAATGGCAGATGTGGTTTGACCGCATTCCCCATATAAAATTAGGAATATATTTATTAGCACTGGTCCACATTTCCATTTTCTATTTGCATTCCCCATATGCCCTTTATAGACTGTGTTTTCTATAGGGGTGTGACTGTGTGGCGTAACGTGAATAAGAGACACTATTGTGTGGTGTAATGTGAGTAATGGTCACTACTGTGCGTTGTAATGTGATACTGTGTGGCATAATTTGAATTGGAAGTACTATTGTGCGGCCATGCCCCTTCCCCACAAGGCCACATTACTTTTTTGACACGCCTCCCTTATTTCAAATATGTGTATGTGTGTGTGTGGGGAGGGGGGCTGCCGCTGACTTTGCCAGGGGCGCTCGGACCCCTAGATACACCCCTGCTCTGGAATAAAAGTTTGGACTTAACCCTTGAGTATTTTCTAATTAAACACCATACCAATTGTATAAACAGGGTTGTGTTGCATTTTCTATTAATAAATATTTTCTAATTTAACCACTTGTGTGCCTTGAACCTACTATTACACACTAATTTGGTATAGTTTATACTGAGAAAATTGGTCCCATTTTGTGGTACCTGAATATTGTGTTGTCTATGATAAACAGATTGCATATTTGTCGCTGTTAAAATCTTCTTTCAGCTTTAATTAAAATGTAACATGACACGGTCTTCATGTCTTTTGACCCTAATGAAATAAGTTACTCATACAATAGTCTCACCACTAGACATAATGGGGGGTATTCAATTGTTTGAAAAGCCAGTTGAGACAGGAAAAAACAGACACCCAACCAACTTTTCAAACAATTGAATATCCCCCTTTGTGTCCTAAATAACACTATATAATACCTCCCAACTGTCCCGATTTTTGGGGACTGTCCCCCTGTCCCACCCACGGGTCGCATTGTCCTGCGGTGGTGGTGGGGCGGTTGGGAGGCTCCTGTCACTCACCGCTCTGCTGCTGTAGAGCAGCGATAGACACTGTGCGCATGCGCACAACGTCTATTCACAGGAGGCAGAGGGACTGGGGGCATGGCCAGCAGCTCACAGAGCGCTGGCCATGCCCCCAGTGTGAAGAAAACAGGAGACGTAGCAGGTGGTAGCGGTATTGTCGTGAAGCCATGCCCCCTTGAAGCCATGCCACCTTTTACAGAGGCCACACCCGCGCCGCGTAGAAAGGTCCCGCATCCGGAATACTAAAAGTGGGGGAGGTATGTTAGAATTCTCACCACATGATCAAGTGTGTCCTCAGCTTGCACAACAATTCTCCCCATTGGACAATTGGGGTGGAATACTATTAAGGGTGGGAAATTAAAAAAAATAACCTGCGCCATAGCCGCAAAGTTTTTCTATTCAATAGCAGCGAAAATGAGACGCAGTGATTTCTCTTTTTTCTCTCCCTCCCCGCCGAGGACTAATTAAGCAACTGGAAGCTTCTAATTAGCCATTTAGTCAATAATTATTCACCTTCCAAAACGGCAAGTGTCTGTGAGGTTGTTTGTGTGTGTGTGTATGCGCATGTGTCGCACCCCCAGTGTGGTCCTCCCCCTTCCCCGCCTGCGCGGCAGTGTGAGTGTATTTCCTCCCCACAGACCTGGCCACTGGGAGAACTATGGGGCAGATGTATTAAGCCTGGAGAAGTGATAAAGCAGTGATAAGTGCAAGGTGATAATGCACCAGTCAGCTCCTAACTGTCAATTTACATATTGGAGCTAATTGACTGGTGCGTTATCACCTTGCACTTATCACTGCTTTATTACTTCCCCAGGCTTAATACATCTGCCACTAAATCTTCCAACAGCCCTTAAGCCTCTCAGCAGTCCCCGAGCCGTCCAGCAGTCCCCAAGACTCGCAGCAGCCCCCTTCCCTATGGGGAGACGGAGGGAAAACAGGAGATTTTTGTATTTCTTTAATTCACACGCCAGTGCTGAAACCCTGCAACCATTTTTTTCTCTCAATTGTATACTGCGGGTATCAGGAGCACACATAGCTATATTCCTATGGTAATCCAAAATTGGGTGCGAGGTATGCAAGGTTTTTTTTTTTACCTCGCTAAACCTCATGCCCAATTGAATTCCTCCTTAGTGTCATATGTATAAGTGCAAAATTTAAATTTAAATTGATTGGTGCATTTTACTTTTAGGGCCTAATTCAAGGTTGATTGCAAAATAAAATTTTCCTCTAATGGGCAAAACCATGTGCGCTGCAGGTGGAGTAGATATAACATGTGCAGAGATAACTAAATTTCGGTGGGGTGTGTTCAAACTGAAATCTAAATTGCAGTGTAAATATAAAGCAGACAGTTTTTACCCTGCACAGAAACAATATAACCCACCCAAATCTAACTCTCTATGCACATTTTATATCTGACCCCACTGCAGTGCAAAAAAAAAAAGGGGGGGGGGAGGGGTTTGAAAACAGCACTGGAAAAGATGAAGTGTCATATAATTGTAAACCAACATAAGGCTATTTGGCTATTCAATTTCTGCAAAAGCACTTGGTTGGTGGTGCTCCTAGATAACTAGTCAGAAGACTAAGCAATAGGGTTTTTTTTACTAGAGATGTAAAAAAAGAAAGAAGACAATCTTTTTCTGGGGCATATTTTATGAATATTTTGGTTGAATAGTTATAAATGTAAAAAAAAATTATTGATGAAAACTTATTTCAAATACTAGGCTTAGTGCGACATATCTTGATAAGCCTTGCTAAACAGCCAATATTTATGCGAAAATATAAATCAATATTAGTATCCGGTTACCCCTTACATTTAATCTGCATATACCAATAAATCTATTGGGGGGGGGGGGGGGGGGGGGGTCTGGTCGCTCAATTCACCACCACTCAAAAAAGCAACATACATAAATTAATGTTGGAGTTTACATGTACTCCATTTTGTTGCTCTGTTCATCAAACACAATGAAACAGATTGTGTACGTATCCCCTCACAATTATATGTGTGAGTGACACTGCTACCCCTTCAGAGACAATCTCAACCTTCACCACCAATTCTGTCAAAACAGTATAGTATTGATCCACTGAGTATGCCCTCTTAGTTTTTGATCATAATAAAGTCCACAATGGAAAAACATTAGTCATACACAGTGTCCATACTGCCATGCAAATCCTCAAATAGTAAATATACCTCAATGAATCACTGACTCATAATTTAACGTTTCACAAACGCATCTAGATTTCAAAAGATGGCATGCATTATTCCTGATATTGGGTACATTTACTAAGCAGTGATAAGAGTGGAGAAGTGAGCCAGTGGAGAAGTGCCAATGGCAACCAATCAGCACTGAAGAAACATCTATAATTTGCATACTATAAAATGATACAGAGCTGCTGATTGGTTGATGGGGAAATATCTCCACTGGCTCACTTCTCTGCTCTTATCACTGCTTAGTAAATGTACCCCATCACAAAAATTACAACATGATATGTATATCAGCCTTGACTCAGACAATCATTATTGCATGAATTATCACTTTGCATAAATGTCCCTCTTATATATTTCCCAAGATAAGAGTATTATACTTTATTCAATACCCCAACATAGACCGTATCGCTATGGATATTCCATATAGATATAAATTTAACAGGTATGCATGTTGTCATTGAAAACCAGCCTCATTGATCGTATTGTTGCAGGAATTCAGTATTGATACAAAATTGATTCAAACGGTAAACTGGAGTGGAATAGCAAAGAACGGGGTGCAACGGAGTAAAGGGTCTTCTGCTGTCCTGTATCTGTACAAGACGAACTCACAGACAAAAAGATTCATGAGTACATGTAAAAGTATGATAAATGTTCTGATCCGCATTTTATCATATTTTTTTTTTAGAACATTTTATCATACTTTTACATGTACTCATGAATCTTTTTGTCTGGGAGTTCGTCTTGTTAGCCTGCATTAATCAGGTTGCCAGTTCCAATCTTTTGTTAGTAGAATTAAAAGTTAAGTTTTAAATACATTATCTAATCAGTTTGTATTAACGTTTTCAAGAGAGTGCGCCCAAACAAGAGTCAACTTTCTCTCTTCCTTTTTTTACTTTAATTCTTTTGACTCAGGGCGCACTGCCATATGGACTTATAGTAAATATTCAACACTTGCACTTATTGTCCACTTCTGGCTTTTTTACTATTATTTGTACCTTGAATCCATTGAAGGCCAGTGCAGAATCACAACCCACGTTCCAATTTAATTGAGGGGTTAGACACCTTACCTCAAGAGGAAATTGTTTTCCTCCTGCAACATATACAAGACTCTGCAAATGTTATGGTAGAAGCCATAAAGGACATAGGTTTGCTTAATGCGCGCATTACAGCTATGGCAGTGTCGGCATGCAGGGGATTATGGCTATGTCAGTGGACTGCTGACGAGGACTCCAGGAAAGGCGTGGAAGGCCTGCCTTTCACAGGTGAGGCCTTATTTGGAGATGAACTCGACAAATGGATCTCCCGAGCTACTGCGTGTAAGTCCATTTACCTACCTTCTGCAGCTCTGCCACCAAGGAAGGCTTACTCAGGACCCAATTTACAGTCTTTTCAGACTGCCAAGTTTAGGGGCAAGGCCAGAGGTTCTTCTACTGCCGCCAGAGGTGCTAGAGGAAAACCACGCAAACCAGCAACTGCTGGTTCACAGGAACAGGGCTCAGGCTCCTGATTTCTCAAAACCTTCCGCATGACGGTGGACCGTGATGCCTGGAAGACAGGCAGGTGGGAGCCCGGCTAAAATTCTTCAGTCACATCTGGACAAGATCGTGCCAGGATCCCTGGGTCATAGGCCTTATATCCCAGGGCTACAGACTGGAGTTCCAGGAGCTCCCACCTCACATATTCTTCAAATCAGGCTTACCAGTTTCACAAGAGGCAAGAATAACCTTACAGTAGAGATGAGCGGGTTCAGTTCCTCGGAATCCGAACCTCCCCGAACTTCACCCATTTTACACGGGTCCGAGGCAGACTCGGATCCTCCCGCCTTGCTCGGTTAACCCGAGCGCGCCCGAACGTCATCGTCCCGCTGTCGTATTCTCGCAAGATTCATATTCTATATAAGGAGCCGCGCGTCGTCGCCATTTTCACTCGTGCATTGGAGATGATAGGGAGAGGACGTACAGCGTTCTCTCAGTTGTGTTCAGTGTGCTGCAAATATCTATGCTCAGTGTGCTGCAAATATCTATGCTCAGTGTGCTTGCAAATATCTGTGCTCAGTGTGCTGAAAATATCTACGTTCTCTGCCTGATAAACGCTCCATATCTGTGCTGCATTGTAGTATATAGTAGGAGGACAGTGCAGAATTTTGCTGACCAGTGACCACCAGTATTATATCAGTACGGTACAGTAGTCCACTGCTCTACCTACCTCTGTGTCGTCAAGTATACTATCCATCCATACCTGTGGTGCATTTTAGTTGTTGTGCGCAGTAGTAGGAGGACAGTGCATAATTTTGCTGACCACCAGTATATAATATATAGCAGTACGGTACAGTAGTCCACTGCTCTACCTACCTCTGTGTCGTCAAGTATACTATCCATCCATACCTGTGGTGCATTTTAGCTGTTGTGCGAAGTAGTAGGAGGACAGTGCATAATTTTGCTGACCACCAGTTTATAATATATAGCAGTACGGTACAGTAGTCCACTGCTCTACCTACCTCTGTGTCGTCAAGTATACTATCCATCCATACCTGTGGTGCATTTTAGTAGTTGTGCGCAGTAGTAGGAGGACAGTGCATAATTTTGCTGACCACCAGTATATAATATATAGCAGTACGGTACAGTAGGCCATTGCTATTGATATATATTACTGGCATATAATTCCACACATTAAAAATGGAGAACAAAAATGTGGAGGGTAAAATAGGGAAAGATCAAGATACACTTCCACCTCGTGCT
This sequence comes from Pseudophryne corroboree, assembly GCF_028390025.1. Classification (NCBI taxonomy): domain Eukaryota; kingdom Metazoa; phylum Chordata; class Amphibia; order Anura; family Myobatrachidae; genus Pseudophryne; species Pseudophryne corroboree. Next base: position 683,720,096 of record NC_086445.1, read on the forward strand.
GAAGCTGCTGCCACTAGTCCTGGCCGAGACGATGAAATGCCATCAACGTCGTCTGCCAAGGCCGATGCCCAATGTCATAGTAGAGAGCATGTAAAATCCAAAAAACAAAAGTTCAGTAAAATGACCCAAAAATCTAAATTAAAAGCGTCTGAGGAGAAGCGTAAACTTGCCAATATGCCATTTACGACACGGAGTGGCAAGGAACGGCTGAGGCCCTCTCCTATGTTCCTCATGACTAGTGGGTCAGCTTCACATGAGGATGGAAGCACTCATCTTCCCACTAGAAAAATGAAAAGACTTAAGATGGCTAAAGCACAGCAAAGAACTGTGCGTTCTTCTAAATCACAAATCACCACGGAGAGTCTAATTGTGTCGGTTGCGATGCCTGACCTTCCCAACACTGGACGGGAAGAGGTGGCGCCTTCCACCATTTGCACACCCCCTCTAAGCAGGGCCGGTTCTAGACCCTTTGGCGCCCCGGGCGGAAATTGGGGGTGTGGCTTCATACAGGGGGCGTGGTCAGTTACGCCCCCTGTACAGTGGAATAGCGCCGCTGGAAAAAAAAAATACTTTACTATCCCCGCTCCCGCCCGCTGCAGATCTCCGCCGACGCCGCTCCTTTCCTCGGATGACAGACACTAGAGGTCAATTATGACCCCTAGCGTCTGTCAGTCCCACAATGCTGTGCGGTGCGCCATAACGTCATCGCGCACCGCACAGCAAAGGTCCTCTACACGAAGGGAAACTAGACGCGTAGCGTCTAGTTTCCCTTCACAGCGGGGGACAGCGGGACGAGCGGGGGACAGAGCGGACAGCGGGGGGGCACAGAGTAGCGGATCTTGCCATGGTGCGGTGCCCTCCGGATGGCGCCAGCGCCCTCCGGAAGGCGGCGCCCCGGGCAAAAGTCCTGCTTGCCCGTGGCAAGATCCGCTACTGCCTGCAAGTGCTGGAAGGAGCACCCGCAGTCCAGTTCCTGATAGTCAAATTGAAGATGTCAGTGTTGAAGTACACCAGGATGAGGATATGGGTGCTGCTAGCGCTGTGGAGGAAATTGACAAGGAGGATTCTGATGGTGAGGTGGTTTGTTTAAGTCAGGCACCCGGGGAGACACCTGTTGTTCGTGGGACGAATATGGCCATTGACATGCCTGGTCAAATTACAAAAAAAATCACCTCGTCGGTGTGGAATTATTTTAACAGAAATACGGACAACATTTGTCAAGCCGTGTGTTGCCTTTGTCAAGCTGTAATAAGTAGAGGTAAGGACGTTAACCACCTAGGAACATCCTCCCTTATACGTCACCTGGAGCGCATTCATCAGAAGTCATTGACAAGTTCAAAAACTTTGGGTGACAGCGGAAGCAGTCCACTGACAACTAAATCCCTTCCTCTTGTAACCAAGCTCCTGCAAACCACACCACCAACTCCCTCAGTGTCAATTTCCTCCTTAGACAGGAACGCCAATAGTCCTGCAGGCCATGTCACTGTCAAGTCTGACGAGTCCTCTCCTGCCTGGGATTCCTCCGATGCATCCTTGAGTATAAAGCCTACTGCTGCTGGCGCTGCTGTTGTTGCTGCTGGGAGTCGATTGTCATCCCAGAGGGGAATTCGGAAGACCACTTGTACTACTTCCAGTAAGCAATTGACTGTCTAACAGTCCTTTGCGAGGAAGATGAAATATCACAGCAGTCATCCTGCTGCAAAGCGGATAACTCAGGCCTTGGCAGCCCGGCCGGTGTTAAACGTGTTTCCGGTGTCCACCGTTAATTCACAGGAAACTAGAGATTTGCTTGAGGTACTGTGTCCCCGGTACCAAATACCATCTAGGTTCCATTTCTCTAGGCAGGCGATACCGAGAATGTACACAGACCTCAGAAAAAGAGTCACCAGTGTCCTTAAAATGCAGTTGTACCCAATGTCCACTTAACCACGAACATGTGGACAAGTGGAGCAGGGCAGACTAAGGACTATATGACTGTGACAGCCCACTGGGTAGATTTATTGCCTCCCGCAGCAAGAACAGCAGCGGTGGCACCAGTAGCAACATCTCGCAAACGCCAACTCATTCCTAGGCAGGCTACGCTTTGTATCACCGCTTTCCAGAAGAGGCACATAGCTGACAACCTCTTACGGAAACTGAGGAACATCATCGCAGAATGGCTTACCCCAGGGGTGGCCAGACTTTTGGAGTCGGTGATCTACTGTGAAAGCTAAAAAGCTTTTGTGATCTACCTAGGAGGAATAATAGCGCGCGCCGCAGGCGCGCGCGCAAAAAAAGGGGCGTGGCATAACAAAAAGTGGGCGTGCTATAACTAAAAATGGGCGTGGTATAACAACAAAAAAAGGGACGTAGCCTTGCTGCGCAGAGTGTAATGACTACCTCACGCAAAATAACACATTGGCCCCCACAGGTAAAAACCTCAAACACATATGCCCCCAGTGCCAGATACACATGCCCCCACAGTGCCAGATATGCCCCCACAGTGCCAGATACACATGCCCCCACAGTGCCATGTGCCCACAGTGCCAGATATGCCCCCACAGTGCCATGTGCCCGCAGAGCCAGATATGCCCAGTGCCACATATGACCCCACAGTGCCAGATATGCCCCCACACTGCCAGATACAGATATGCCCCCACAGTGCCATGTGCCCACAGAGCCAGATATGCCCAGTGCCACATATGACCCCACAGTGCCAGATACAGATATGCCCCCACAGCGCCAGATTACAGATATGCCCCCACAGTGCCAGATATGCCCCCACAGTGCCATGTGCCCGCAGTGCCAGATATTCCCCCAGTGCCACACATGACCCCACAGTGCCAGACATGCCCCCACAGTGTCATGTGCCCGCAGAGACAGATATGCCCCCAGTGCCACACACGACCCCACAGTGCCAGACATGCCCCCACAGTGCCAGATATGCCCCCAGTGCCAGATATGCCCCCACAGTGCCATGTGCCCGCAGAGCCAGATATTCCCCCAGTGCCACACATGACCCCACAGTGCCAGACATGCCCCCACAGTACCAGATATGCCCCCACAGTGCCATGTGCCCGCAGAGCCAGATATGCCCCCAGTGCCACACATGACCCCACAGTGCCAGACATGCCCCACAGTGCCAGATATGCCCCCAGTGCCAGATATGCCCCCACAGTGCCATGTGCCCGCAGAGCCAGATATTCCCCCAGTGCCACACATGACCCCACAGTGCCAGACATGCCCCCACAGTGCCATGTGCCCGCAGAGCCAGATATGCCCCCAGTGCCACACATGACCCCACAGTGCCAGACATGCCCCACAGTGCCAGATATGCCCCCAGTGCCAGATATGCCCCCACAGTGCCATGTGCCCGCAGAGCCAGATATTCCCCCAGTGCCACACATGACCCCACAGTGCCAGACATGCCCCCACAGTGCCATGTGCCCGCAGAGCCAGATATGCCCCCAGTGCCACACATGACCCCACAGTGCCAGACATGCCCCACAGTGCCAGATATGCCCCCAGTGCCATATATGCCCCCACAGTGCCATGTGCCCGCAGAGCCAGATATTCCCCCAGTGCCACACATGACCCCACAGTGCCACACATGCCCCCACAGTGCCATGTGCCCGCAGAGCCGGATATGCCCCCAGTGCCAAACATGACCCCACAGTGCCAGACATGCCCCACAGTGCCAGATATGCCCCACAGTGCCAGATATGCCCCCACAGTGCCATGTGCCCGCAGAGACAGATATTCCCCCAGTGCCACACATGACCCCACAGTGCCAGACATGCCCCCACAGTGCCATGTGCCCACAGAGCCAGATATGCCCCCAGTGCCACACATGACCCCGCAGTGCCAGACATGCCCCAGTGCCAGATATGCCCCCAGTGCCAGATATGCCCCCACAGTGCTATGTGCCCGCAGAGCCAGATATTCCCCCAGTGCCACACATGACCCCACAGTGCCAGACATGCCCCACAGTGCCAGATATGCCCCCAGTGCCAGATATGCCCCCACAGTGCCATGTGCCCGCAGAGCCAGATATGCCCCCAGTGCCACACATGACCCCACAGTGCCAGACATGCCCCACAGTGCCAGATATGCCCCAACAGTACCAGATATGCCCCCACAGTGCCATGTGTCTGCAGAGCCAGATATTCCCCCAGTGCCAGACATGTATAGATTATAGAACAGCTCACCGTTGGTGTGTGGTGAGCGCAGCGCGCGCCTCTCCTGCCTGCTGCTCCCGTTCTGCCTCCTCAGTCTGACGGCAGCGTGTATGGCTCAAATCAGGTGCCGGTCCGCGAGCTCTCATTGGCTAACGAACCGGCACCTGATTTGAGCTATACACTCGGCCGTCAGACTGTGAGGAGACAGAGCGGGAGCGGAGGGCAGGAGAGGCGCGGCTTCGGGTGGCTGGGCGGCGTATCGCGATCGACTGGTCGCATGTCCGCGATCGACCAGTCGATCGCGATCGACTGTTTGGCCACCACTGGCTTACCCCAATTGGACTCTCCCGGGGATTTGTGACATCGGACAACGCCACCAATATTGTGCGTACATTACATGTGGGCAAATTCCAGCACGTCCCATGTTTTGCACATACCTTGAATTTGGTGGTGCAGAATTATTTAAAAAACGACAGGGGCGTGCAAGAGATGCTGTCGGTGGCCCGAAGAATTGCGGGCCACTTTCGGCATTCAGCCACCGCGTGCCGAAGACTGGAGCACCAGCAAACACTCCTGAACCTGCTCCGCCATCATCTGAAGCAAGAGGTGGTAATGAGGTGGAATTCAACCCTCTATATGCTTTAGAGGATGGAGGAGCAGCAAAAGGCCATTCAAGCCTATACAGCTACCTACGATATAGGCAAAGGAGGGGGAATGCACCTGACTCAAGCGCAGTGGAGAATGATTTCAACGTTGTGCAAGGTTCTGCAACCCTTTGAACTTGCCACACGTGCAGTAACGGATCTTACCAAGGGCAAGCAGGACTTTTGCACGGGGCGCCGCCTTCCGGGGGGCGCAGGGCGCCATCCGGAGGGCGCTGCACCAGGGCAAGATCCGCTGCTGCTGTGTGCCCCCCGCTGCCCCCTGCTGCCGCTGGCCGCTGCCCCCCCCCCCCCCGCTGCCGCTGGGAAGGGAAACTAGACGCGTACGCGTCTAGTTTCCCTTCGTGGAGAGGTCCTTTACTGTGCGGTGCGCGATGACGTCATCGCGCACCGCACAGCAAAGGTCCTCTCCACGAAGGGAACTAGATGCTACGCGTCTAGTTCTCTTCGTGGAGAGGACCTTTACTGTGCGGTGCGCAATGACGTCATCGCGCACGGCACAGCAAAGGTCCTCTCCACGAAGGGAACTAGACGCTACGCGTCTAGTTTCCCTTCGTGGAGAGGACCTTTGCTGTGCGGTGCGCGATGACGTCATCGCGCACCGCACATCATTTCAGTCTGTACAGGGGGCGTAAATGACCACTCCCCCTGTACGAAGCCATGCCCCCTAATGCCGCCCGGGGCGCCAGAAGCCCCGGAACCGGCCCTGCACACGTGAAGTCAGTTCAGACACTGCCAGCCTGAGTCAGGTCATTCTCCTCATCAGGCTTTTGCAGACGAAGCTGGAGAGATTGAAGGAGGAGCTAAAACAGAGCGATTCCGCTAGGCATGTGGGACTTGTGGATGGAGCCCTTAATTCGCTTAACCAGGATTCACGGGTGGTCACCGTGCTCAATCCTAGATTTAAAACCTACGTTGGATCTCTCTTTCCGGCAGACACAAGTCTGCAGAGGTTCAAAGACCTGCTGGTGAGAAAATTGTCAAGTCAAGCGGAACGTGACCCGTCAACAGCTCCTCCTTCACATTCTCCCGCAACTGGGGCTGCGAGGAAAAGGCTAAGAATTCCGAACCCACCCGCTGGCGGTGATGCAGGGCAGTCTGGAGCGAGTGCTGACATCTGGTCCGGACTGAAGGACCTGCCAACGATTACTGACATGTCGTCTACTGTCACTGCATATGATTCTGTCACCATTGAAAGAATGGTGGAGGATTATATGAGTGACCGCATCCAAATAGGCACGTCAGACAGTCCGTACGTATACTGGCAGGAAAAAGAGGCAATTTGGAGGCCCTTGCACAAACTGGCTTTATTTTACCTAAGTTGTCCCCCCTCCAGTGTGTACTCCGAAAGAGTGTTTAGTGCAGCCACTCACCTTGTCAGCATTCGGCGTAGGAGGTTACTTCCAGAAAATGTGGAGAAGATGATGTTCATCAAAATGAATTATAATCAATTCCTCCATGGAGACATTCACCAGCAATTGCCTCCAGAAAGTACACACGGACCTGAGATGGTGGATTCCAGTGGGGACGAATTAATAATCTGTGAGGAGGGGGATGTACACAGTGAAAGGGGGGAGGAATCGGACGATGAGGAGGAGGTGGACATCTTGCCTCTGTAGAGCCAGTTTGTGCAAGGAGAGATTGATTGCTTCTTTTTTGGTGGGGGCCCAAATCAACCAGTAATTTCAGTCACAGTCATGTGGCAGACCCTGTCGCTGAAATGATGGGTTTGTTAAAGTGTGCATGTCCTGTTTATACAACATAAGGGTGGGTGGGAGGGCCCAAGGACAATTCCATCTTGCACCTCTTTTTTTCTTTAATTTATCTTTGCATCATGTGCTGTTTGGGGACTATTTTTTTAAATCTGCCATCCTGTCTGACACTGCAGTGCCACTCTAAGATGGGCCAGTTGTTTGTGTTGGCCACTTGGGTCGCTTAGCTTAGCCACACAGCTACCTCATTGCACCTCTTTTTTTCTTTGCATCATGTGCTGTTTGGGGACTATTTTTTAAATCTGCCATCCTGTCTGACACTGCAGTGCCACTCCTAGATGGGCCAGTTGTTTGTGTCGGCCACTTGGGTCGCTTAGCTTAACCATCCAGCGACCTTGGTGCACCTCTTTTTTTTCTTTGCATCATGTGCTGTTTGGGGACTATTTTTTTAAATCTGCCATCCTGTCTGACACTGCAGTGCCACTCCTAGATGGGCCAGGTGTTTGTGTCGGCCACTTGGGTCGCTTAGCTTAGCCACACAGCTACCTCATTGCACCTCTTTTTTTCTTTGCATCATGTGCTGTTTGGGGACTATTTTTGAAATCTGCCATCCTGTCTGACACTGCAGTGACACTCCTAGATGGGCCAGGTGTTTGTGTCGGCCACTTGGGTCGCTTAGCTTAGTCACACAGCGACCTTGGTGCACCTCTTTTTTTCTTTGCATCATGTGCTGTTTGGGGACTATTTTTTGAAGTGCCATCCTGTCTGACACTGCAGTGCCACTCCTAGATGGGCCAGGTGTTTGTGTCGGCCACTTGGGTCGCTTAGCTTAGTCATTCAGCGACCTCGGTGCAAATTTTAGGACTAAAAATAATATTGGCCCTCATTCCGAGTTGATCGCTCGCAAGGCGATTTTAGCAGAGTTACACACGCTAAGCCGCCGCCTACTGGGAGTGAATCTTAGCTTCTTAAAATTGCGACCGATGTATTCGCAATATTGCGATTACAAACTACTTAGCAGTTTCAGAGTAGCTTCAGACTTACTCGGCATCTGCGATCAGTTCAGTGCTTGTCGTTCCTGGTTTGACGTCATAAACACACCCAGCGTTCGCCCAGACACTCCTCCGTTTCTCCGGCCACTCCTGCGTTTTTTCCGGAAACGGTAGCGTTTTTAACCACACGCCCCTGAAACGCCGTGTTTCCGCCCAGTAACACCCATTTCCTGTCAATCACATTACGATCGCCGGAGCGAAGAAAAAGCCGTGAGTAAAAATACTATCTTCATTGTTAAATTACTTGGCGCAGTCGCAGTGCGAATATTGCGCATGCGTACTAAGCGGAATTTCACTGCGATGCGATGAAATATACCGAGCGAACGACTCGGAATGAGGGCCCTTGTGAGGTGTTCAGAATAGACTGGAAATGAGTGGAAATTATGGTTATTGAGGTTAATAATACTATAGGATCAAAATTACCCCCAAATTCTATGATTTAAGCTGTTTTTGAGGGTTTTTTGCAAAAAAAACACCCGAATCCAAAACAAACCCAAATCCGACAAAAAAATTTCAGGGAGGTTTTGCCAAAATGCGTCCGAATCCAAAACACGGCCGCGGAACCGAATCCAAAACCAAAACACAAAATCCGAAAAATGTCCGGTGCACATCACTATCTTACAGTACGCCATTCAAAAACTGTTACAGACCCAGGTCATTGTTCCAGTTCCACCTCATCTACAAAACAAGGGTTACTATTCCAGCTTGTTTGTAGTACCAAAACCGTATGGTTCGGTAAAACCGATTCTAAACCTCAAGTTGTTGAACCCGTACTTATGAGTATTCCAGTTTAAGATGGAGAGCGGTGATCTCATGTCTGGAGAATTCCTAGTGTCTGTTAATATCACGGATGCATGCCTTCCTATTCCGATCTGGCCGCCTCATCAGGCTTACCTATGGTTTGCACTGCAGGGCTGTCACTACCAGTTCCAGGCCCTGCCATTTGGTCTCTCCACGGCACAGAGGGTGTTCACCAAAGTGATGGCAAAGATGATGATTCTGCTCCGCAAGCAAGGAGTGAACATAATTCCGTACCTGGACGATCTTCTAATAAAAAGCACCAGTCAGGGAGCGGTTGTTGCAGAACATTGGTCTTTCAACCAGACTTCTCCTGGATCATGGGTGGATTCTGAATCTACCAAAACCTTACCTAGAACCAACGCAGAGGCTTCATTTCCTGGGAATGATACTGGACACAGAGTCTCAGAAAGTGTTCCTTTCCTTGGAAAAGGCAATGGTAATCCAGTCGATGGTCCGGGCCATCTTGAAGCTGACCCGGATCTTTGTGCATCTTTGCATACGCCTTCTGAGGAAAATGGTGGCTACTTACGAAGCAATTCAGTATGGAAAGTTTCATGTGAGGCCCTTCCAGCTGTATTTGTTGGACAAATGGTCCGGATCGACTCTTCACATGCATCAGAGGATTCATCTGTCGCCAAAAGCCAGGATCTCCTTCTGTGGTTGCTACAGACTTCTCACCTAATCGAGGGTCGAAGGTTCGGGATTCAGAATTGGATTCTGCAAACCACAGGCGCAAGCCTCAGAGGTTAGGGCGCGGTCACTCAGGGGGTGCAGTTTCAGGGAAGATGGTCAAGTTAGGAAGTCGTCCTTCCAATAAACATCCTGGAACTCAGGGCTATATACAATGCCCTTCTGCAGGCCTCATTTCTTCTTCAGAATCGGGCCATTCCGGTCCAGTCTGACAATGTGATGGTGGTAACGTACATAAACCGACAGAGCAGAACGAAAAGCAGAGCCGCTACGTCAGAGGTGTCAAGAATTCTCCTCTGGGTGGAAAAACTCGCCGTGGCTTTGTCGGCGATCTTCATTCTGGGTGTAGACAACTGGGAAGCAGACTTCCTCGTCAGACATGACCTGCACCCGGGGGAATGGGGCCTCCACCCGGAGGTGTTCCGGTGATTAACATGTTAGTGAGGGTATCCACAAATCGACATGATGGCCTCAGGCAGCAGCGGTAGATGCCCTGACAACTCCATGGGTCTACCAGCTGGTGTACTTGTTTCCTCCCATTCCTCTGATCCCAAGAATTCTAAAAAGAATAAAAAGGGAAAAGGTTCAAGCAATCCTCATTGCTCCGGACTGGCCGCGAAGGGCATGGTATGCGGATCTTCTAGAGATGCTAATCGAAGATCAGTGGCCTCTGCCTATTTGAGAGGATCTTCTGTAACAGGGCCCATTCGTCTATCAAACTTTCCACGGCTACGTTTAACGGCATGGAATTTGAACAGCTGATTATAGCCAGGAGAAGGATTCCTGATAAGGTAATCCCGACTATGATCCAAGCCAGAAAGGGGGTAACGTCTAAACCTTACCATCGTATCTGGAAGATATACGTCTCTTGGTGTGATAGCAGACAATATTCTGCGGTGGAGTTTCCTGCTTTTTCTGCAGTCGGGAATAGATGTAGGCCTACGCCTAGGCTCCATCAAAGTTCAGATTTCGTTCTTGTCTATTTTCTTTCAGAAACAATTGGCTTCTCTCCCTGAGGTCCAGACGTTCTTGACAGGTGTTCTTCACATCCAACCTCCTTTTGTGCCTCCCATGGCACCTTGGGATCTCAATTTGGTGCTGAAATTCCTCCAATCGGACTGGTTTGAACCGTTACAGGAGGTTGACGTAAAGTACCTTACGTGGAAGACCATCACACTGTTGGCCTTGGCTTCAGCAAGACGTGTGTTGGAGCTGGGGGCGTTGTTTTACAAGATCCCCTACTTGTTTTTCCATGAGGACAGAGCTGAACTCAGGACTTGTCAGCAATTTCTTCCTAAGGTGGTGTCCGCTTTTCACATCAACCAACCTATTGTGGTCCCGGTTGTTACGGACACCTCTGCTACTTCAAAGTCTTTGGCTGTTGTGAGGGCTTTGAAGTTCTATGTAAAGAGAACAGCTCGTCACAGGAAAATGGACTCGCTGTTCGTTCTTTATGATCCCAATAAGATTGGGTGTCCTGCTTCGAATAAGTCAGTTGCTCACTGGATCAGGCTCACTATCCAGCATGCTTATTCCACGGCAGGTTTGCAGGTATTCCTGCACTGTTACTTGGTTAAGTAATGTTGCTGTCCCTGTTTGCAAGTTTGGTTAGCATGGCTTTCCTCTTGTCCTGGTTGTGCTGGTTCAAAATCTCACCACCTTCCTTTTCTGTGTCCTTCTCTCAAAGTATGTCCGTCTCCTCGGGCACAGTTTCCTAAACTGAGTCTGGTAGGAGAGGCATAGAGGGAGGAGCCAGCACACATAATCAAACTTCTATAGTGCCCATGGCTCTTAGTGGACCCGTCTATACCCCCATGGTACTAAGTGAATTTCCAGTATCCCCTACGAACTACAAGAAAAGGATTTACCGGTAGTTAATTAAAATCCTATCTTTGCAATCAACCTTGAAATAGGCCCTTAGTATTTTGTATATGTCTTTGTGTTGGGCAGATTAACCACTTTATGCATCTGTATACCCCCTACTTTTAATAAAAAGGTAAAATAAAATATTTTAAATACCTGCAACTTAACATGCTTTCACATACTACACAAAAAGAGTGCCCCCAAAAAGAATTAACTTTCTTTACTAGTCTACGCTAATTCTGTTTTTTTTTATTACATTATATTCGGAACTTGGGAACACCACCAACAGAGTTATTAATAACAAGCATGTTATGAGTTCTCCGGAGTCATCATTATTATCCTATACAGGAAATCTCCTTTGGTTTGTGTTTACTATCTCACGCAGATGGTTAATGCCGTGACTATCCAACATTGCTTCTTCTGATGCACAGAACTCGAGTCTGCAATGCAGGCAGGGGTTGTCTTTTGTCCTCAGACACCACCTGTGGCATCAGCATATTTTTGCATTGCTGCTGCATCCAAAGCAGCAATGCAAATAGCATCCACCTCTGAATCAGGCCCATATACTTCTATAGTATACTTATACCTACTAAGATTAAAACATAAAGACGTGAAACCTCATTTCTGTTGTTGTAGAGCAGAAGAGTGTATACCTAGTGTATAGTGTATGACTGACGGGAGGAGCCTGGCAATGAGCAGATGCAGGGGAATGCGGCCGTACGAAAATATCACACGGTCGTGTGATACATCATTCACTGTGTCATTGGCCGGGTTCACACATCATTTAGAAGAAAACCAGGGGAATATTTGGGATGTTTGAAATGTGCGCAGGGCAGCTTTAACAAGTATAGATTGTCTAATGGGATGCCACCACACCCCACAGAAAACAGAAATTCAACACAAAAGGAAGACAATCTTTTCTCAGTATAAGCGCCCAATGTAAATATAAAGATGAAACTAAAATATACGTCCCTTAAGGGTATTCAGGATGGAAGTCCTCAGTAGTTCAGCAGAGGTTCTCAGTCGGTATGATTAATGTCCATTCATAGTTACATGAAAAAGAACAAAACATACAATGTGTACTATTGTTTTTTAATGCTGTTCAAAGAAAGTCCTTTTATCCCATCAGACAGAGCTAGAAAATGGTAGTATGAATAGGGGGTCTGTATACAGTGCGTACCCCAACTCACACTAGGAAGAACGAATGTGTGCACATAAAGGTTTCTTTTGAAGCTCTTCACCCTTTCCGTGTGTCCTCCACCAAAAAGTATGCGTAGATAAGCATACCTAAACTCACATTAAAGTGAAGATACGGCAAGTATATAAAGGTATCTTTCATATATATTCCTATATCAAAGTGAAGATGCGTACCACACTCACAGAATGAAATGTGGAGATGTTCCTATCAAGGTATCTTTTGGATCCACAGCTGTTTCGGGCCTCAAGATGCCAGTGGGTATTTGAGCAGTTGTAAATCCAAAAAGAAAAAATGGTGCCAATCAATGGTGCCACCATTGAATATAATGGAGAGGCTTTGCGATGCGCTGTCTGAGCTCAGACGCACACAGAGCCAATCAGCAGAGTGCAAGGACGTTGCACTCGCTGATTGGCTGAAGAGACACTTCTGTGACAGCTGTCACGGGGGTGTCTGCATTCGTGGAAAGGGGTCTCATGTGTCAACATGGGACCCCTTTCAGTCCGGTGGTACGGGTGTTCGTGGTTTTTTTTTGCCAAGTACGAAGATTATCTCTGGACGTGGATTTATCTCTGGACACTGGCAGGTGAGTATAATTTTTTTCACAGGTACCCTCGGATCGTCGGAGACTGTGGCAGTCGGCGTGTCAACATAGGTAAGTATGTATGTGTGTCGGCAGTGTGTAATAAAGTTGTACTTGTCACGGTGTGTGTCTCCTGTTTTTATTTGGGTATTTTTTCCCCAGTAGTACTACAGGTACCAGCGGGCCCGTTTTTCTCCCGCATGCTGGTACTTGTGGTTCTCCAAGTACCAGCTTGCGGGGGAGGCTTGCTGGGACTTGTAGTACTGCTGGAAAAAACAATATTCTTTCAATTTTGACAAGGCTATCAGCCTCCCATCCGCAGCCCTTGGATGGGGGGGACAGCCTCGGGCTTCACCCCTGGCCCTTGGGTGGCTGGGGGGGGACCCCTTGATTGAAGGGGTCCCCACTCCCCCAGGGTACCCTGGCCAGGGGTGACTAGTTGGATATTTAATGCCACGGCCACAAGGCACTGTATAAAAGTAACCCCCGGCTGTGGCATTATCTGTCCAGCCAGTGGAGCCCGATGCTGGTGTATAAAATATGGGGGACCCCTACTCTTTTTGTCCCCCGTATTTTTTGCACCAGGCGCAGAGCCCGGTGCTGGTTTTAAAAATACGGGGGATCCCCTGTCAATTTCCCCCCCCCGCATTTTTAGAACCAGGACCAGCTCGAAGAGCCCGAGGCTGGTTATGCTTTGGAGGGGGGACCCCACGCCATTTTTTTTCTGAATTTTACCATTCCATCTAAAAAAAATAAATAAATAAATATTATTTTAAAAAATATATAAATAATACTTGTGCCTCCAAAAAAGACAAACCAAGTACCTAATCCCTTCTAATATAAATAGATATGCTATTATCAATAAAGAAAACACAAAAAAAAACATGTTTTAATTTTTTTTTATTAGTTTCACCCACCAAAGTGTGGCGGATTGAAAATGTCGAATTTACTGTCTAAAAGCACTGTTGTCGAATTTCCAAACTTCAATTGAATATACTTTGGTCGAATTGCAGCACTTGTATCATTGCAGAAAAGTCGAATTTGACAAAAGCCGAATTTCGAAAAGTCGAATTTTGAAAGTCCGTTTTTTGGACGGAAAGTACTGAATTGCATTGACGATTTTTTTTGGGGGGCGAAAAGTCCCGAAATTCGACAATTTCTGGAATTCGACCGCAATTGCATATACCCCCATATCTTCAAAATGATATTAGAGACTGTACAAAGAAGGGCAACTAAAATGGTGCATGGTCTACATCACAAAACATACATAGAAAGACTAAGAAATCTCAATTTGTATAGGTTGGAGCGGAGAAGGGAAAGGGTGGACATGATAGAAACTTTCAAATATGTTAAGGGTTTTAACAAAGGCCAGGTGGGAAACATTCTCCAAATGAAGAGAAGCAATAGGACACGAGGACATGCACTGAGACTGGAGGGGGTGGGGGTGGGGTTTCAGGGGAAATTTGAGAAAAAAAAATTACTTCACAGAAAGGGTAGTGGACAAGTGGAATAGCCTCCCATCAGAGGCTAAGACAGTAGAGCAATTTAAAGATGCATGGAATAGCCGTAAGGATATCCTTACAAAGAAATAAGGATCAAATAAGGTTTGAGATAAAAAAATTGGTAAAAAAAAAAAAGGGGGGGGGGGGGGGCGGGGACTAGCCTAGATGGGCCAAGTGGTTCTTATCTGCTGTCAAATTCTATGTCTCTAAGAATATTTTCATTTCTTTAGATCCTATTGTCTTTACTCCCAACCCTGCTGACTTCCTAATTTAGTTCCACACATTAACATCTTCAACTGCTAATTTGTGTACATCATTAACAGAAAAAATGAGAATCGAGTTCAGTCACATATTCATTAACATGGCACTTTCAGAACTCATTTGTAAGCGGTGTTACATAATTAGGTAACATTAAAGCTTTATTTAAAACAAGTGTTAGTCTGTGCAGCAAGTAAATATGATACTGATTTTCCAATACAATGATTGTGTATAAAATGCAACACTCATAGGTAGGATTACATGTACATTCATTTTAAGATGGACATGTATCAGTAATGTTTTGCACATTAAATTACTTTTCAAATTACCTACGACTATCAGAGCCATAACTAGACTTTTTGGTTCTCTGTGCCAGAGAGAGAATTGGCCATTTTTCCAATAGGGACATATATTTCTCTATCTTAGAATTATCTACCTTTCGATACAAGGGCAGATAGCTCAATGAATAGATTGTCTGACTGCAATGCCACAGGCAGTGGGCTTGAATCCCGGGTATGTAAGCTTCTTGAAATGTAATAAAGACAGTGTGACTGAATAACAAAGAAATCTTAAGTTGAGATCATGAATGTTGTATAGGTATTAGCGACAGAAGGGGTCAGGGTAGGAGACAGGGGCAGTGCACAACCTGGCGCTACCACCACAAACGTGTATTTCATAACATAAATGAAAGGGATTGTGGAATCTTTCTTCTGGACCATATTGAAGTTAAACTATATGTCATCTAAGCCAGACTGGGGCTAAAAAAAAAAAAAAAAAAATACCACATGCTTATGTTTTTACATTATGATTGCAATTTCTTATTAAAATGGTCCTTTGTCAAAAGGCTTTGTACTAGAACTTTTGTTCTGCAGTATTCCCCTATAACCTCACCGTGAGTGGGTGTTTCTGGGCGGAAACTGGACGTTTTATGGGAGTGTGTGAAAAAACGCTGCCGTTTCTGGGAAAAACGCGGGAGTGGCTGGAGAAACGGGGAAGTGTCTGGGCGAACGCTGGGTGTGTTTGTGACGTCAAACCAGGAACGAAACTGACTGAACTGATCGCAGTGGCAGAGTAAGTCACGAGCTACTCAGAAACTGCTTAGAAATTTCTATTCGCAATTTTGAGAATCTTTCGTTCGCAATTTTGCTAAGCTAAGATTCACTCCCAGTAGGCGGCAGCTTAGCGTGTGCAATGCTGCTAAAAGCAGCTTGCGAGCGAACAACTCGGAATGAGGGCCCATGTGCACTGCAGGGGAGGCAGATATAACATGTGCAGAGAGAGTTAGATTTGGGTGGGGTGTGTTCAATCTGCAATCTAATTTGCAGTGTAAAAATAAAGCAGCCAGTATTTACCCTGCACAGAAATAAAATAACCCACCCAAATCTAACTGTTACAGTGTGGCGGATGATGAATACATCCCTATACAGAAAACCTACGGACCATAACACTACACTCCTGGCCAGCAGCTTTCATCCCCCCAATCTTAAGGACAACTTACCTGTTTTGCAGTACTTGAGGATTATGCGCATTGACACGGATCTGTCGGTTAGAGAAGAACAACTTAATGAGCTGACGCAGAGATTCCGTGATCGGGGATACCAACCAAAAATATTACGTAGATGTCTACAAAAGGCAAGGGATATCTTCCATGGTAAATCTCGCACCAAACAAACTAGTGAGCAACAGATGATATTTACCACTAAGTTCGACCAGCATTCTCACCACACACAACGAACCTTGAAGAAACATTGGCTGATTCTTACTTCAGATTCTAATTTACCCTTTACCCATGCGCCACCACCTATGATGGCCTATAGTAGAGGGGCAAACCTCAAACAACTATTGATGCGACCTACTATGGTGCCTAAAGAACGTCCCAGCATTAAGCAAGTTATGAGTACCAAGCCGGGTAGCTTCTCCTGTGGAGGTTGCACCACCTGCAGATCCATGCTGGTGGGCAAGACCTTTCCCCACCCACATTCTGGCAAACATATTAAGATTAGGTATCATCTTCATTGCAAAATGGAATAGGTCATATATTTACTCACATGCCCTTGTGGGCTTTATTATGTCGGGTTGACCTCACGATGTTTTCGCGACAGAATGGCGAACCACAGAACCACCATCAGAGCCGCGCTTCAGACTAAGAACACTGACAAACCAGTGGCGAGACATTATATGCTTAATGGACACCAGGTTTCTAACCTTAAATGTATGTTAATAGACTGGGTCCCTCCACTTGATCTAGGAGGGGACCGTTTATTATTACTTAAACAAATGTGAAAGTTACTGGATTTCAACCTTGGACACTGTTGCACCACGGGGTCTGAATGAGTATAATGCCCTTAACATTTTACTTTAGGTTTTGGTAATATCTGTATGCATTTGGTTGATATTTATTAATCAGCACTATGATTCTGTAATACAGATAGGGTGTTTATTTGTTTATGTACAATGATATTATTTTGTATAGTGATAACTTTTAGAATATTCTTTTGAACATGCGTTCTAGTATCGGTATCGCCACTTCAGTGGTGCTTAATATATCCCTTTGGACATTACTATATAGCTATTTTTTGATTTGATATCTTGTTTCACCCAGCATGCTTTATTATTCTATCATGTATGTGTATGTATATTTTTGTATGCATATGTATATGCATATGTGTATTTTTAGTGATGTTTATGCACTTTATTAATTTTATATATGCTTATGTTTGTGTCTATTGTCTGGTAATTTGGTCTTTCTTTGGATATACACGGGCCCCTTGTAAATTATATGCACAACCTTTGGAATCATTATTGGCATGGAGTTGACAGTTCCTTTTATATGACTTACGATCCCTGTCAGCTGATATATGTGTGGAACGCAAGCGTCTTTACCAGCATTAAGCTGGAACGCATGCTGCTTCCGCCTTTCCGTGCCCTTCGTTGATTTTGACTGCAGCGCTGGCTGGGGCGGGCGGAAGGCTCCTGTGGAACGCATGAGCTTCTGCCCGCGGCGGGTGGAACACACGGCGCTTCCGCCCCGTTCCTTGTTTAGATTATATATCGTTATTCTATATGCTCTAATGAGTTTAAAATAGCTCGGTGGCATGGCGCGCATTGGCACTGTCGCTGATAGCGAGTTACACCTATTAAATTACAGGCATTTAGTGTATTTTGGTCTGATCTCTGGTGTAATGTGCATAGTGACATCACTTCCTGTCTGAGCACTATATTAGGAGCTCAGGACTGTGGTGCTGTATTCAGCCCTGTCCTGATGCTCTGATGTGTATTAGCTGTCTATACTAGATTTAAGTGAGTAATACTGGTTACATCCTTATGTTTTTGTTGCCTGTAATACATCTATGGGTATGGTCATGTGACCATTTTGTTTCTGTTATAATAGGTTTGGAGGAATGAATACTCCATCTGGCAGATATGCTCTGCCCCCACACCTGTAGTGAGTATATGTGGTTGCTGTATTTGGTCCCTTTGGTATTTTTCTTGATCATCATCACCTGATCATTATTTTTGTATTTAGGCTCAATATGACCCGCTTGCATTTTTTGAGGCTTTATATTACTTCTATTGAGTAAGTTATTTCTCAGTTGTTAAAGGTGGTGGTGACGCTTTGATTGTATCTGTAGTCCTCTATTTCAGTCAGTGGACATTTATCACTTTTATGCGGGTTTTATACTCAGGTTTTTCTGACACATTGTTGCAACGATAGGAGTATCCACTCAGGAAGATTCACCTTTAATCTACATGTAGGGTCCGTGAGGCATTGTCCATGATTCTAAATTCTATATGTTTTTTGTTTTGTCTTTTTTTATATAGTATATATATGAATTTGGATGCTATTATCATGCTCGTCTTGACAAAGATTCTACATTGGAATCGAAACGTTGACATATTGAGCGATTATATTGAACATTACAAATGACTATATTTGGAATGGACTAATTCTTCCTTTGGAGAGTGCATCTCCCTGTTTAGGGACCTGTCCTATATCTATATATATAAATATTTTATGTATATATATATATATATATATATATATATATATGCACACACACACACATGTATACACATATGTATGTATACATATATACACACACAATTTATATTATATATTGAAATATTTCCAAGCAAAATACTTTATCTTGAATGATTATGTTTTTCTTTTGACATCTCTTCAGTGTTCAAGGGAAAACATTTGTGATTAAAAACTCATGCACCCCCTGCTGTAAATATTTTGGTTATTAAAAGTCACATACTCCACATAGGTGTTAAATATATAGTACAGAATTTACAGCATATACAGTAACATATACTGTAGTATCCAGTGTCGGACTGGGGCATGAAGGGCCCACCGGGGGAATGCAGTGATAGGGGCACATACTTAGGGGTGTGGCCAGCCTACAAAGGGGGTGTGGCCAGCTTCCACAGAGGTTTGAAATACACAATAGTTTAGTGCAGTGTAATGCAACATATCTACCATGTATAATACAAGTGCATAGTCTGGAACCTGATCCCTAGAGGAAGGAGTGGGCCCTCAGGCAGTGGGGCCTACCGGTGGTTTCCCTGGTACCCCTGTGGGCCAGTCCGACCCTGGTAGTATCTTACAAGTTGAACCCATTGCCGATTTAATCTCATTATATAAACTTTGTTTCAGTTTTTTCTCTGGTCTATCTATAAGTTTATCTTCTGTTCTCCATTTCTTTAATCTCTTAAAGTGCGTACACACTGGCCGATATATTGTCCGTTCTCTTGAACAGCCGCTATATCGCAGGTCCATCGGCCAGTGTGTATAGCAATATGTCTGTGAACTCAGTCGTTCACAGACCTGTAGCGTCGGACCTGCTGCACAGCCGATGGCCAATATATCGTTAGATATATTGGCACTTCGGTGTGTGTGTGTGTACGCACGGTCAGCTGACCGCCTGTCAGTTACAAGCTGCTGCAGCAGCCGGCGGTGACTGACAGCTGAACTGGGCGGGCATGTGTAAATGCCCGCCCAGTTCATGACGTCGGTCCCCGGCGGATCGGGCAGTGTGTATGCACAGCACACTGCCCTATCCGGCTTTAGATATATCTGTAGGGGTCTATTACGGTATGCCGGCATCCATTATATTGGCGTCGGGATCCCGACCGCCGGTATACCAGCAGTGGGGTGAGCACAAAAGAGCCCCTTGTGGGCTGGCTGCGCTCACCACGCTGCAGGCACGGTGGCGCAATACGTGCGCCAAGCTATTTATTTTTCCCTTCAGGGGTGTCGTGGACACCCCAAGAGGGAAAATAGCTGTCGGTATACCGGCTGTTGGGATTCCGGTGCCGGTATGCTGAGGGCCGGGATCCCGACAGCCGGCCTATCAAGTGCCACCCATCTGTAGGTGTGTACCCAGCACTACTCTTCCTTTTTTGTCTGTTAAGAAGACTAATTACAGTACTACAGTTATATGTGCCAATACCTCCAGCTGCATGATACATAGGGTCTCAGTGATCCTCCGTACCATATGGCAAGTGCATAGACAGATATGTTCTAATCTTCTGTAAGTCTCATTCATATCTGTTGAAAAATGTTATTCTATCACGATCTCCAAAAGTAATAGGAAGCCACACATAGGAATGTCTATTAACAATCTATTTTAAGCTATATGCAGATGCTTTTAGTTCAAAATATATTTCTCCTACCCGTCTCGCTACATATAGTAGCTAGCTATGTATCTTGGGTTTTAGGCTTTTAGAATTTACAGCTAGTAGGTTCACTGTCCCATAATAAATATAAGTGTCCACTAAGGTAGTTTGTGTAATATATACAGGATAATATCCTACCCTTTACTTTAAAAATACAGAACAGACTATATAAGGCAGAGTATTAGACTGAATGTAGTGATATAAACGTACATGTTTTGAATAGATCATCGAATTCTGAGTTGAACATAAGCCAGTTTTTGGGAATTCACACTGTGTAGGCTCTAGCAATTAATAAACAAAAATATGGCGGGAAAGAGAAAAGTGCATTTAAATGGCATCTATGATTATTGATACAATGGTTTTCTAGACAGAGTTGGACAATAGCATCAGGCATTTCTTTTGCAGCTTAAATAAGGAAGTGCAACTGTGCACGGATGACAATGAACTGCGGAAAATCATGAGCACATGTAGGGGTACATTTTGTGTTTCTGGTGATTTCAGTCGAAATTGAACTTGGCTGACAGCGTCCGTGTTTTTTGTGCAACTTTTTGAATCCTAACTCGGTAATTTACTAAGGTACCGCATTTGTGAATTTTGAGTTTTTGACCATGTTAAGGTGTGTACACACGGTAAGATCTTTTCTTCCGATTCTGACTATATAGTCAGAATCGGAAGAAAAGATAGTGCAGATCGCAAGGTGACAGTCACCTTGCGATCCCGATCCGATGCGCGGCCCCGCGCGGTCGGCATCGGCCGAAAAAATAGGCTGTGCAGGCAAGTCAATCCTGACTATCTCTATAGAAGAGATAGTCAGGATTGACACTTAGCCAAAATCGCACAGAACCAGGATCGCAAGCACACTCATTATGTGCTTGCGATACTGGCTAAGTGCCAACCCGGCCCCCCGTCGCACAGTGAGAATCGGATAAGTCTGAATCTCAGCGTGTGTACACGGCCTTATTCGTATTTCTGAAGGTATTTTCCCAGCCGCATTTGTCCTTCTCAGCCGAACGTGGGTGTTTTCCTGTTTGAATAGTGTTTACAGTTTTCAGAATTCATGTTGTGTGGAATATGTGGGTGTGTCAAAGCACACGCATATAAATACTGCATCCCATTTTGCACATGCAGCAGGGGAAAAGGTGTTTTTGTTAGAAGTGGAGTTGTTGCCCATAGCAACCAATCTGATACTGACTGAATGTTAAGTAGAATGTGTTTGGTTGCTATGGGCAACATCTCCACTTCTAACAAAAACCACACTTTACTACATTTACCCCTTAGGCAAAGTATTTTTGGGAAGAATTTTTTTTCCTTTAAAAAAACCCCCAAAAAGATTAACACATTGGGGTACATTTACTAAGGTGTTTTTTTTTTTCTTACACAAATCTAAGGTGCCTCTCTCTGCCCCTACTCCCTGCTACCTCTGTCCCTACTCACTGCTACCTCTGTTCCTACTCCCTGCTACCTCTGTCTGTCCCTACTCCCTGCTACCTCTGTCTGTCCCTACTCCCTGGTGCCTCTCTCTGTCCCTACTCCCTGCTACCTCTGTCCCTACCGCCTGGTGCCTCTCTCTCTGTCCCTACTCCCTGCTACCTCTGTCCCTATTCCCTGGTGCCATATAAAACGTGTATAACATGCTCTACCTGGCGCAATGTGTATAGAACACTAACTAGCGCAGTGTGTAGAACGTGCTCTACCTGGCGCAATGTGTATAACGTGCTCTACCTGGCGCAATGTGTATAGAACACTAACTGGCGCAATGTTTAAAACGTGCTCTACCTGGCGCAATGTGTGTAACGTGCTCTACCTGGCGCAATGTGTGTAACGTGCTCTACCTGGCGCAACGTGCTCTACCTGGCGCAATGTGTGTAACGTCCTCTACCTGGCGCAATGTGTGTAACGTGCTCTACCTGTGTGGTGTAATGTGAATTGGTACTGTTATGTGGCTATGCTCTTTCCCCATGACACCACGCCCATAAATGTTTTGTGCGCGCCTTAGGTGTGCACTGTCCTTGTCTTGGAGTATGGCACGGGGAGCACCAATGTACTTTCTGCCAAAGGGCACTGAAATGTCTAGTTACAGCTCTGGGGCAGAGTGTCCTGTATGCTACACAGCCCAGCAGCATTGTCACCCCCTCCTCCCCCTCACAACACTTTTTTTAGTGTCCAAATGAAGTCTGTTTTTATATTTGAATAATTAATAAGATTAATATGAACCTTCATTCCGATGGGACCCAAAAAAGGACAGACAGGACCTCAATTTTTAAAAGTGAGGGGTCCATGGGACCCACTTTTTTTTGGGCTCAGCGTGATCACTGATCTCTACATCCTAAGGCTACCATCACTAAGTTTAACATTGAGGCCATCGATACAGTTTCCTTACTCTCCCTGCTTGACTCACTTCTCTCTCCTAAACAAGCCACTTACCTATACAATGCGTCTCTTACTTCTGCTTTTGATTCTGTTTCTCCATCTACCCCTGTTCACCCTCGAAGATCAGCTCCTCCACCCTGGCATTCCAAATTCACCAGATATCTGAAAGAATATTCACGTACCGCCGAGCGACAGTGGAGGATATCACTCTCTAAAACAGACTTCCTCCATTTCAAATTTATGTTCTCACCCTACAGTGCTAAAGAACCGCATCTCCCAGTCTTCAAACCCCTGGTGTCTCTTTGCCACTCAACTCCCTCCTCTGCCCACCCCTACCTTGAGTCCCTTTTTCACTCTTTGCCACCTACATCACATCCAAACAGGCCCTCAACAACCCGCCCCCTCCTTACCCTGACCACCCCTCCCCATCTATCTTGCCACTTTCAATTCTTTTTCCACTGTACCTGGAGATGAAGTAATGGCCCTCATCCATTCCTTTCACCCTCCACCTCCCCACTACACCCTAGCCCCTGCCGCCTCCTCTGCTATCTTTCTTCTCCTGTCTGATCCCATCTTGTCCATCTCCTTAATCTCTCCCACTCATCATACACTGTCCCTTCTGCCTTCAAACATACTCCTCTCCCCTTTTCTTAAAATAACCTACCCTTGATCCTAACACTCTCTCTCCAATTACCAACCCATCTCTCTTCTTCCTTTTGACTCCAAACTCCTTGAGGGTATTGTCTACAACGGTCTTACTGCTTTTCTTTCCTCCCACTCCCTGCTTGACCCATTTCAATCTGGCTTCTGTTCTATCCACTCCACTGAAACTGCCCTCACAAAAGTTGCCAATGACCTCCATGCTGCCAAATCCACCCCTAACAGTTGGTGTCCCCCAAGGTTTTGTTCTTGGACCTCTCCTTTTCTTTATAAGCTCATTAGCACTTTCAACTTCCAATATCATCTGTATGCTGCTGACACATAAATCTAACTTTCCTCCCCTGGCCCCACCCCCTCTATCTATACTAATAAAGCATAATGAAGAATATCAATCGACAATCAT
Source organism: Pseudophryne corroboree (assembly GCF_028390025.1). Classification (NCBI taxonomy): domain Eukaryota; kingdom Metazoa; phylum Chordata; class Amphibia; order Anura; family Myobatrachidae; genus Pseudophryne; species Pseudophryne corroboree. Next base: position 683,743,686 of record NC_086445.1, read on the forward strand.
CCGTAAGAAATCAGAGTGCCTGTCAAATGAGATCAGGACAGCAAACAATAGGCCAGCTCAACTTTTCCGCATAGTGGAGATGCTTTGCAAGCCATCATGCCTGCAGCCTGATGAAACACTCTCCCAGGCAAGATGCAACAAGTTCCCAAACGTCTTTGCAGATAAAATATCCGCCATCCGGGCTGGAATCTCCAGTGTTGTCAAAGGCGTGCGGAACTACCAAGCCTGCCAATGTGAGCCACCTGCCTTCATGGACCAGCTTTGACCCAATAGACATAAAGGACATTGCTGAAATTGCTCGGATTTTGCGTCCCACTACCTGTGATCTGGACCCTGCCACAACCAAGATTCTTATAGCGTGTATGGATATAAGTAGACCTGTCTTTGCAAAAACTGTTCAATGCTTTTTGCAGGCTGGCATTTTTCCTGAACCCATAAAGAAAGCAATTGTTAGACCGCTTCTTAAAAACCCCTCATTTAGATCCCCACTGCAGGACCAACTACAGACTAGTATCAAATCTTTCTTTTCTAGGAAAGGTTATTGAGACAGTGATTGCAAATCAATTGGAAACCCGCCTGACAACCCAGGATAATTATGATCCTTTCCAATCAGGATTAAGGAGAAGACATAGCACTGAAACAGCACTGGTGTGTGTGTTAAGTGATCTTTTGATGGCAAAAGAGAGGTGACTGTTCAATCTTAATCCTTCTGAATCTCTCTGTAACATTTGATACCGCTGACCGTGGGCTTCTGATTGAGCGCCTGAAAATTTTCTGTGGACTGGATGGAACAGTTCTAAACTTGTTCAAATCATTTCTCACCGGCAGGTCACACAGAGTTTCATCTGGAGTATACTCATCACCATCAGTGACATTGCCATGTGGTGTCCCACAAGGTTCTATACTATCCACTATGCTTTTTGCAGTATACATGCTACCACTGGGTGAAATAATCAGGCGTCATGGCCTCATCCACCACTGCTATGCAGATTATACACAACTGTACTTTTACTCCGGGCACTAAAAACCCAATAACAACCCTAAATGGCTGTCTAGCTGAGCTCCAGGACTGAATCCTTATAAACAGACGTCCTTATAATAGGTGTTTTAACTGAAGGGTCTTCTTGTGGGATCTGCGTCTCCTAAAGGTCTTCTAGTAGTGACCAGTGTACAACCAGGGTTGAGACTCATAGAACTCACCAGCGGGTCATCTCACCTATAACAGCTTCTTTTCCCATAAGGCAGAACATGCCTTACGCTGCTGACGGTAGTACAAGCTCGACCCTGAGTGACCTGGATCAATGCTGGTGGATAGGAGCACCGAAAAAACACTACTAAACAGAGCAAAGGAGAAGAGGGCTAAGAGAAGGCAAGCAATGGATATAAGACTGGAATGGAAGTGCGAGAAAAGGGGATGTTACCAGACTGAGGAGAGAAAGGAGCTGAGCAGATAACAAAAAGAACCCCTAACCAGGGAGCTGCCTCCAAACAGGGAGGAGCAATCACTTCTACTTAAACACTAATGCACCAGTGTATGAAGGAAATCAAAACTAGAGCATAAAGTAAGATACAGAGTACTGCTCAACAGACTACGGTGCTGAATAATGGCTGGATACAGAAACACCGTCTAGAGAGATGCGTACTGGCAAACAGCAGAAGAAATCCAGAGACTGAGTTTACAAACGACAAGGGCTCCTGCTGCGATCAGAGGCTATGACTAGCACTGGATGATACCCCTTTCAGATAGAAAATGAAATTACTGGGTGAAGCAGTTCCACCCGGTAATTTCATGAAACAGACTGGTACTTTTTCTGTGTGAAAGGGTCAACCCGTGTTGTAATTCCCGGGACTTCAACCCTGGAATTTACCAGGGTCGGAGTCACAGGAATTATTACACGGGTTGACCCCTTCACACAGACAAAATACCCGTTTTGATCTGCAAATTAACAGGTCGAAATTCTTGACCCGGTAATTTGCAGGTCTGTGTGAAAGGCGTGGGGGGGGGTCAGGCAGATGCCGGGTAATTGCCGGGACTTTCAGACATTTCTGTCTGAAAGGGGTGTGAGAGGCAGAACCCAACTATAAAGGAAGCAGGAGCCAATAGCATGCTGGGCCCAGCCAAGCCTCCCATAATTAAACATCGCGCAGCAGGGCAACTGCACAAGTTCTCCAGGTCCCTATTTCCCCGGCAACCTCGACTGCTAGGCTGGCTCGGCGTCTTGTTGCCATGGAGCCGGTGGCCGGGTAGCGAAAGTTTGGGAGCATCCGGTCACTTTGCAACGACCGGACGCTAGCGACCTCAACATCAAAGAACAAGACTGCAGCATAGCCAACCAACTGGACTGACACTTGGGGGGGTACACTGATCATGTGTGGAAACTTGGCATTGTTCAGGACGGTGGCTTGACACTTAAACATCAGATATCATCCACAATCAAATGCTCATTCTTTCATCTGAGGAACATACCCAGAATCAAGCACTTAATTCCCTCAGAAGATCTGCCAAAAGTAATACATACATTTGTATAATCTCAATTAGACTACTGCAATGGCCTCTACCTTGGTCTCCCTATTAAAGAATTGCACCACTTACAGCTGGTACAAAACACAGCTGCCTGGCTGTTAACCAACCAGCCCTGTTGTAGCCACATAACACCCATTCTCTACTCCCTTCACTGGTTGCCTGCAAGATGGCGAATCATCTTCAAGATTGGCTTACCGAGTGTCAAAACCCTACATGACCAGGGCCCAAGGTACCTGAAGCAGCTTCTGATTCTATACTGTCCCACTCGATTACTGCGATCTGTAGATGAAGGACTTTTAGCAGTACCTAGAATCTCCTGTAATTCAACTGGAGATCAAGGTTTTAGTCATACGGCTCCAACTCTATGGAACTCACTTCCCCGCACAGTTCGAGAGGCCCCCACTCTAGAATCATTCAAAAACAGACTCAAGACTTTCCTATTTACTCAAGCATTTTCATAATGTCCCTTTGGCATCTCCATGCTCTATGTATTTTATGAAAAGCTTTTCTGTACTTCAATGTTTCTGTACTATATTATGTTCATTCTGTTAAGTGCCTTGAGACCTATTGGAGAAAGCGCTATATTAATAATATTATTAATTATTATTATTATTAATATTATTACTACTACTACTACTACTACTACATCTGTCTCCCTGCTATCTATTTTTGTTAAACTTAACATGTCTAAGACTGTGCTAATCATCCTCTGGTGGTGACACAGTATAGTGTGTCAGAGACAGAAGCTGGCTTAAGCGGTGTGCTAACAGCTAAGTATGTCTCCTGTGCTGGGGGCAGCCATGTAGGAGACCAGCGTATTACCAATGACGTTCCCAATCTGTGTCCAGCCAATCCTGCGTGTTCCCTGCTTACAAAAGGGGGCTGGCTCAGAGGGAGAGTGCCAGTGCTTCAAGTTACCTCCTTGTGAAAGTTTCTACAACTCTGTGCTCCCAGGTTACTTCTGGTTCCCTGGTCCTGGTTGCTCTCATCCATCGGTTACCTAAACGCTGCTGCAGTCCCGCTGTCTAAGTCCGTTGCCACTCGTGGAAGCGCTCACGGGGTCCCAGGTCATAGAGGAGCTCCAGGTGTTAACGGCGGGTCCCGCAGACGTCTTCATTTCCTCAAAGTCCAAGTTCTTCAGCCTCGTCTTTCAATCACAAACCACAGTCTTCATTTCTTCAAAGTCCAAGTTCTTCAGCCTCGTCTTTCAACCACAAACCACGTCTTCATTTATTCAAAGTCCAAGTACTTCGGCCTCGTCTTTTAATCATAAAACACAGTCTTCAGTTCTTCTTTACCGGAGTTCTTCAGCTTCACTCTTCAAGTCATTCAACCATACACTCTAATTCTTCCAGTTTCTTCAATTTCTCCAATATTCGTGTACAGCCTGATTATTCATTAAAACTACAGTTATCTTCCTATGAAGTCCTCCTTTTCTTTATGCCCTCTGGCCAACGTTAACACTTAGTTTGGCTTACACCCCATGAGGAGGAATTACATTCAGCCACCACCACCAGCCAACACAGCTGTCCCTTCAGCCAAAACTCGGTTGTCGGATCCCCAACTTACGCCGAGCGTGACACTTTTATACTCCCACCTGCCCTCTTCACTCCACAAATACCTCTCCTGCCAACTGATTACTTCCTCCCATTTCTGCCCGTTGTGCTCCCTACCACTGGAAATCTCTTTGAAAAATGTAAAACTTCATCAAACCCAGCTGCCCAGAGGCGTAACTCTGGGAGGCAACGGAGTCATCTGCCGCCGGGCTCCTGCTCTGAAGTGGGGTACCTCTCCTCATATTCTGCGAAACCAGAATGGGAGCCGTTTGCTCCTGTAAAAGAAATATGACAATTCTAACTATATGAAGTTACTTCTCTGACAATTACATGTAACCTCATATAGATAGAATTCTCATGCTTACTGTACAGGAGCAAATAGCTCCATCTGTAACTTGTCTGCTGTCAGCAGTTTCGGACTGGAGCATGAAGGGCCCACCGGGGATATGCAGTGGTAGAGGCCCATGCTTAGAGGTTTGGCCAGCCTCCAAAGGGGGTATGGCCAGCCACCACAGAGGTTTGGCTGACCATTAGAGAGTACCTGGTCTACACTCCTTGATAATTTATATAGTAATTAATGCTAGTGCATGCATGATTATGTGCCAGATTTATGACAGCAATGTACTGTAGCGAATACATCATAGTCCTGTGCCGTATAAGGTAACATATGTATAATATATAATTCAAGTGCACAGTCTATAACCTGTTCCCTAGAGGAGGAGGGCCCCAAGGGGCAGTGGGGCCTACCGGTGGTTTCCCCTGTACCCCTATGGGCCAGTCCGACCCTGGCTGTCAGTGTAACAGGTCATGGGTTCTTATCCTGGGTATGGATGCTAAGATATGTGTGATTTAAAATAAAAGGCAATGAAATGTGTATATATACAGTATATCATTTTTTTTTCAGAACACTCCATACACACAATATATATATATAATAATTTATTTATCGAAATTTAAGGAGGGGGGCACCAATATTTATCTTGCCTCCGGGCAACTGGGACGAACTTACGCCACTGCAGCCTCTTCTCATGTCAACTCTCTGTTACATGATAACTTTTATCCCACCTGTGTCATCCCTGTGTCTGATCCTCTCCTTTAGAATGTAAGCTATCATGAGCAGGGCCCTCTCCCCACATGTGCTTTTCCTACTCTTACTTAGACTGTCTTCTACTCCATACAACGGCACCTAACCCTGCTACTCCGCAGTGTGTCATGTGAATACCATGGCAACCATAGCCAAGTGGCACATGGCAATTTAGAGAACAGTGAGGCTATGGAATGCCAATCTAAGCTCAATCCAGTGGCGTCATAACAGGGGTGCGGGCAACACCCGGGTGTCACCCACCGAGGGGTGACACCAAAATGCCAGCTCCTGCTCAGTGACAGGAGCAAGGTACTGCAGCCACAGCACTCCATGGGAGCAGCCCGTATCTCCCAAACCCATGGAATGCTGAAAATGGGGGTTTGGGTCACAGGGCCATGCCCCCTCCGCGAGGCCATGCTCCAATTTCGCGGCTGCCTGCACCGGGTGTCATAAGGGGCAGTGACGCCCCTGGGTCAATCTCCTCCATGCACTGTAAAACCCTCCTTTGTCTATCACTTTGGCATCATATGACATGCTGAGTGCTGTGTGTGTTTAACAAGCAGCCATACTTTTCTGGCTATCAGAGATTTTGAAAAGGAAATATTGTAAGAGAACATCTAAGTAAAATGTTATATCAGATGCATGGTTACAGAACAAAAAGACCTATAGTATGTGGCACCACTTTAATTTTGGACTAAGGGGCATATATATCATAGAATGCCCTATATATGGAGGTGTCCCAACGATCAACTGCAATGCTATAAGATTAAGGCATGGAAAGCAAAGTGCCCATGTTTTCATTAATTATGCAAAAAGTTTAATTTTAGCAACTCTTATTCTGTTTTTATCGATAAAAAAAAATGAATGCAAAAATGCTTTATTCAGTATGATAGATAGATAGATAGATAGATGATAGATAGATAGATAGATAGATAGATAGATAGATAGATAGATAGATAGAGTGAGTGAGTGTTCGGAGGTGCTTCGCTGCCTGAGCCAAACGATCACAGACTTATTTGATCCAGGGGACCTGGTCCAATAGGGGGATCCCTCTTACTATCAGTACCCACCTCTTACTGACACCATCTACTGCACAATTGGCAGGTACAGTATTTTGCTGCCACCACCAGGTCCTACCACTGACACCTGGATCCATAGCTGCTGGGTATGCATGGATAAGCTGGGGCCACACCTACTGATTGGTGTTGTCTGGTCCCCACTGGCCCCTCACCATGGACCAGGCTCTGCACGGTAGCTGACAGTGTGGATCTTGGAGACACTGGACTCAACCTAGAATTTCTGCAGTGCTTTACAGCAATATATATTTGAATACAGTTTAGTTTGTGTATGTGTGCATTACTGTTAGCACTAGTTCCAGCATCATGCGGTGGCCGGCTTTAAGCATTACTGGCTGCAGTCCTACTCCTAGCCAAGGGCTATTACATTTACAACTGGGCCCTCAGCACTGATTGGTCCATTCAAATATGGCGCAGAAACATAAGGGTTAACTCCTTTATTGCCATGGCACACATTTTAGCCACGGCGCGCGCACACACACACACACACACACACACTATAATATTATAATATATATATATATATCTCTTCACCAGTTTCTTTTATTTCTTTAGGCAGAACAGCACAGTAATCTCTTATCAAAGCAGTGCAGGTTTACATCAGCATAAATTCATAGTAGTACAAGATCACATCAGTACCGACTCACAGCAGCACAGGAACACATCAGTACAGATTCATAGGAGTACAGGTTCACATCAGTACAGTTCAGTGGCCCTGACATCCCCATACCGCCTTCTGGATGCTAGTCACCATCAGAAGCCCTGACTGTGCACTGAACACATACTTAAAGGCAGATTACAAGTGCTGTTAGTTAATTAGCCTAGCTTCTGGCTGACAAATGATTGAGTTGCTGCTGCTGCTGCTACTCTACTTAACCTGGGAAATCCTGATGTTCCATATTAACTCCATGTGGAACTATGCTGTCCCAGCCACACTCCTCCCCCCTTAGCTTCAGCCACCCTGATAAAGCTTAGAACTTTTCAGGTGAGCTCCCTGCCTCGCCCACATCTTATTGTGCCATCCATCCAGGTACACAACCCTCTACCATTTTCCAGAGTTCTCCCTCTTCCTCCTCCTCTAGCTTCACCATAGGGTTGCTTGGAGGATTGGGATCCACAAACTTTCTGGAAAGGGCATCAGCATTGAGGTGCTTTTTCTCCGGACGATGCTGCACCTCAAATTTGAATGACTGCAAGAACAAAAACCAGCGGGTCACACGAGCATTCACTTCTTTGTTCCTGTGCATCCACTGTAAAGGGGCATTATCTGTAATTAGTAAGAACTCCCGTCCCAACAAATAATATTTTAATGAGTTTACTACCCACTTGATTAGTTGATTGTCAAGAACTCCTGGTCTTCTGCTGAGTACTTACGTTCTCTGGGCAGCAGTTTCCGGCTAAGGTAGAGGATAGGTTTCTTTTTCCAAGTTCTACCACTTGGGAAAGAACTGCCCCCAATTCTGTATCTGAGCATCTGTCTGCAATATAAATTGCTTATTGAAATCAGGAGCCTGCAAAACACGCTCTGCACAAAAGGCATGCCTTAAATCCTGCCATGCAGCCTCTGCTAGCCTAGACCATATTATCTTGTCTAGGACTGTTTTTTCAGACACTCAATTAGAGTTGCCGCCCTAGTGGCAAAATCAGGAATAAATCTGCAGTAGTAACCCACCAGACCAATGTTCTGAGATGGGATTTACATTTGGGTTTAGGCCATGTGAGGACTGCCTCCACCTTACTGGGCTGAGGATTTAGGTGCCCACTACCTACAATATAGCCCAAGTATTTCACCTCCACCATTCCAATGGCACACTTCTCAGGAATAGCAGTAAACCCATGTGCCCTTAAAGACTGTAACACTGCCTCTACCCTTGGAAGGTGTGACTCACAGACAGAACTAAAGAGGAATATGTCGTCTAGATATGCAGCTGCATATTTTCTGTGAGGTCGCAGCAACTTGTTCATAGCTCTCAGAGTGGTGAGATAATGGCTGTTTGCTAGGTTCTCCACCACTGTCTTTCCAAGGTTTTAACAGGTTTACATGGTAGATTTGTACCGCCTTCCTTCTACCCTCCTGTCAAACCTTATGATTAACAGGTCCCACTGCATCTACTGTATGACTTCATAAGGGCCTCGCCCTTGGTGGGTGCAAGAACCAATCTCCCAGTTGAAAAGACTAGTTGACCGCGGTCATGTCATAATTATGTTTTTAACGCTGTTGGGACCTATCCATGTGCTCGTTCAGGATTGGTGCCAACGGCCATACAATTGGGACACAAACTGAATAATGTTAGGTTCTTGGCATGACTTTTGTTCCCACCCTTCTTTTAACAGATCTAAAATCCCTCTAGATGCCTCCCATAGGAGCATTTCTAAAGGACTAAACCCCGTAGAGGATTTGTGCACCTCACATACTGCAAACATTAAAAAGGTCAAGAGTAAATCCCAATCTCGCTTTTCTTCAGACACCACCCTTTTTATCATCTGTTTAAGGGTCTGGTTAAAGAGTTCTACCAGGCCGTCTGTTTGCGGGTGGTAAACTGAAGTAGTAATCCTATCCACTTTTAACAGTCAGCACAAATCCTTCATTAGTTTGGATATAAAAGGGGTACCTTGGCCTATTAACGTCTTTCGGTATTCCTAGGCGGGTGTACAGAGTAAGTAATTCCCGGGCAATTGTGCTAGATTCATATTACGTAGTTGTATGGCCTCCAGATATCTGGTGGCATAATCCACTACCACTAGTACAGTATGTATTAATGACCTCGAACAGATTTCTCTACTGGACCCATCAGGTCCATAACAATGCTCTCAAAAAGCACAGAAATGACAGGGAGGGGAACCAGGGGCACCCTAAACCCTGTCCGTGGCACTATCCTCTGACACACTAGACATTCCTGACAATGGGGGTAATTCTGAGTTGATCGCAGCAGGAACTTTGTTAGCAGTTGGGCAAAAACATGTGCACTGCAGGGGAGGCAGATATATACGTTATGGTAAGAACTTACCGTTGATAACGTGATTTCTCTTATGTCCACAGGTATCCACAGGATAACATTGGGATATTGTCGAGCGACAGCAAAAATGGCACCAACACGGTCACGAGCTTTCTGGCCTCCCAGGATGCATTGGGGTCTCCACTATATAGTCCCGCCCACTGACTCAGATCAGTTCTTTCCACAGCGATTTTAGGCAGGAACATTAGGTAGAGACCTGTACAGGCGATAAGAACACACATGCACACCTTTCCATACAAGAAGGAAGAGGTTTAGTGATTGTCTAGATCCTCAAATCAGATGCGTCAGGGTGGGATCCCTGTGGATACCTGTGGACATAAGAGAAATCACGTTATCAATGGTAAGTTCTTACCATAACGTATATTTCTCTGGCTGGATCCACAGGATTATCCACAGGATAACATTGGGATTCCCAAAGCCATTTTAGTGGTGGGGACGCTCCTGAATGCACAGGAGGACCTTTCGCCCGAAGTCTGCATCATGAGAGGCAAAAGTATCCAAGGAATAATGTCTGATGAATGTGTTTATGGAAGACCATGTGGCTGCCCTACATATCTGTTCTGCTGAAGCACCCTGCTGTGCTGCCCAAGAAGGACCTACCTTACGTGTAGAGTGTGCAGAGACATTAGCCGGAATAGGGAGATCTGCATGAGAATAAGCTTCTGATATTACCATTCGGAGCCATCTCGCAAGCGTCTGTTTACTAGCAGGCCAACCTCTCCTATGGAATCCGTAGAGGATGAAGAGAGAATCTGTTTTCCTGATGGCACTAGTACGATCTATGTAGATTCTTAAAGCCCGGACCACGTCCAGCGACGCTTCTCCCGCAGATAGTCCCGATATCTGAAAAGCTGGGACTACAATTTCTTCATTCAGGTGAAACTTTGATACCACCTTTGAAAGATAGCTAGATCTCGTTCTGAGAACTGCTCTGTCTGGAAAAAAAACTTAGGAAAGGAGACTTACATGATAATGCTCCTAAATCTGACACTCTTCTGGCTGACGCCATTGCCAGTAAAAAAAGAACTTTAACCGTTAACCACTTAAGATCTGCTCTCTCAAGTAGTTCAAACAAAGGACCCTGGAGAAATTTAAGAACTAAATTCAAATCCCAGGGAGCTGCAGGAGGAACAAATTGAGGTTGAATATGTACTACTCCTTGGAAAAATGTACGTACATCCTGTAAATCAGCAATCTTCTGCTGAAACCATACAGTCAACGCCGAGACTTCCACCCTCAAGGAAGCAACTTTCAACCCTTTATCCAATCCTGCCTGAAGGAAATCCAAAATCCTAGCTACTTTAAAAGATCTCGGATTGAAATTTTTCCAGTACACCAGTGAATATAGGCTTGCCATATTCTATGATACACACGGGCCGAAGAAGGCTTTCTTGCTCTAAGCATGGTTTGGATTACTTGTTTCGAAAATCCTTTAGCCTCTAAGATAGAGGTTTCAACAGCCACGCCGTCAAAGATAGGCGATCCAGATGACTGAGATAACAAGGACCCTGCATTAACAGATCTGGACGTTGAGGGAGCAGTATCTGTGCTTCCACGGACATTCTCAACAGATCTGTGTACCAATGCCTTCTTGGCCAAGCTGGAGCTATTAGAATAATTGCTCCTTTTGCCTGTTTTATCTTTCTCACAACTCTGGGTAACAGAGATATCGGAGGGAACAGATATGCCAGCTGAAACATCCATTCTACTGATAGTGCGTCTACCAGGACCGCTCCTGGGTCCCTTGTTCTTGATCCGTACCTCGGAACCTTGTTGTTTAGACGAGACGCCATAAGGTCTATCTCCGGTAGACCCCATCTGTTCACCAGTGTCTGAAACACTTCCGGGTGCAGTGCCCATTCGGTTTCCTGAATGGTGTGCCGACTGAGAAAATCCGCTTCCCAATTTAGTACACCCGGGACAAATACTGCTGACAATGCCGGGAGATGGAGTTCCGCCCATCTTAGAATGGGAGTTACTTCCTCCATCAGACTCTTGCTGTGAGTTCCTCCTTGATGATTGAGGTATGCTACTGCCGTCGCATTGTCTGAGCGGATCTGGACTGGTCTTCCTTGTAGATTGTCCTTTGCCTGAACTAGAGCCAAGTAAACGGCCCTTATCTCCAACAGATTTATCGGCAGGTGACTTTCCCTCGCGGTCCATTTTCCCTGGAACCATAGGCTTCCGAGTACCGCCCCCCAGCCTTGCAGGCTGGCATCTGTTGTCAGGACTTGCCACCACGCTAGAGACCTTTTTACATTTACTGGAATCTTTATGATCTGCTTCTTTATCGTTTGATGATATCCGTTCCATTTGGTCAAAATCAGGTGCTGCAATGGTCTGGAGTGGAATTGCGCATATTCCACCATGTCGTAGGTTGATACCATCAGACCCAACAGTCGCATTGCTGCATGGACCGACATTGTCTGGGCTAGCAACGCTTCCTGAACCATGACCTGTGACGGATTCAGAGACGACTTCTCCCAATTTATGAGCCACCCGTGTCTCTGTAAACAAACTATCGTCTGTTGAAGATGGCTCAACAGTAAATCTTGCAACTGTGCTAAGATTAACAGGTCGTCGAGGTATGGGAATATTCTTATCCCCTGCTTGCGCAGACAAGCTGCCATAACCACCATGATCTTGGTAAACACCCTGGGTGCTGTAGCTAGCCCGAAAGGCAGAGCTTGGAACTGGAAATGTTCCTGGAGGATGGCAAACCTTAGGTAACACTGATGTGACAGTGCTATAGGCACATGTAGGCAAGCATCCCGTACATCCAGAGATACCATGTAATCTCCTGGTTCCATAGCCAACATTATGGAGCATAACGTCTCCATGTGGAACTTCGGGATCCATATGTATTTGTTCAACATTTTCAGAATTGGTCGATATGACCCATTTGGTTTCTGGATTAGAAATAGATTGGAGTAATACCCCTGTCCCTTTTGTGATGGAGGTACTGGGACAATCACACCTGACTGCAGTAATTTTTGGACTGCTTCTTGCACCAGCCCGTCTCTATACGAGACGGGCTGGTGCAAAAAAATCTTTGAGGAGGCTGCCTCCTGAACGGGAACCTATACCCCTGAGATACTACCTTCTGCACCCAGGCATCTGCTGTTGACTGTTGCCATATGTGTGCAAATTGAAGGAGTCGGCCCCCAACCCTGGAATCCTCCAGGCGGAGGCCCGTCTCTTCAGGCTGAGGGTTTCTGTTCAGGTTTGGAAGCTGGCTTTTTGCTAGCCCACTGCTTCCTACCTCCGGATTTAAACTGGGGTTGTTTAGGCTCCTCTTTTGCTTTCGCTTTGCTTTGCAAACGAAAAGAGCGAAATTTTAAATCCTTGGACTTAGGGTTATAGGTAGCCGGAAATCTGACCTTTTTCGATTCAGCCTCTGATTCTAGGATATCCGATAAAGGTTTTCCAAATAATATATTACCCACAAAAGGCAATGCTTCCAATTCTTTCTTGGATTCCGCATCTGCCTTCCAGGTACGTAGCCAAATTGCTCTGCGAGAGACTACTGTCAAGGATTAAGCTTTAGAAGCAACTGTACCTACATCAATTGCTGCTTCTTCCAAATACTGGGCAGATTGTCTTAAACGGCAAAAACGATCCTCTTGCTCCCCGAAGGAGAAGGGATGCTGCTCTCTAGTTCCTCTATCCATTCGCCCATTGCCTTTGCTACCCAGGCCGAAGCCATAGCAGGTCTTACCACTGCTCCTACTAGAGAAAAAATATTTTTCAAGAAGCTATCTACCCTTCTGTCTGTGACATCATTCAAAGAGGTAGATGACAGTGGCAAAGCAGATTTATGCACCAGTCGCAGAACATGTGCATCTACTTTTGGAGAAACTTCTCTTTTCGAACAATCCACAGCAGGAAATGGATAATAAGAATCCCATCTCTTAGGAATCTTATACTTTTTACTGGGCGCTGCCCAAGACTCATCCATCATTTTCGTCAACTCATCTGACGCTGGAAATTCAGCTTTCACTGATTTTGTTCGTTTAAATACAGGTGCTTTTGCTTTTAACGCTGTCTTGGCTGGCTCTTCCAAAGAAAGCACAGCCTTCACGGCATTAATAAGTTCAGCTACATCTTCTGAACTAAAGCTCTGCGACTGATCATCATACGGAATTGAATCTATTGTTTCCTCATCATCATCCGATGTATCATCTTGTGTAGTCTGCCACACAGACGTATCTGTCTTAGTCTTACCTGCCCCTTGGTTGCTTGTAGAGGCTACTGGAACCAAACCATACTAAGGGAGCTGCATGTATGGGTTCATAGTGTAACCTAACCCTTGAGGTGGTGCTACCGGAGCTAACCTGTCCGCTATCGAAGACAGAGTCTTTGCGAACATATTCCATGGTGGCTCTGTTGGTGGTTGAACCAACTCCTGTTTTTTACTTCGCTGAAAAGCGAAACAGTTTGCACACAAACCCTCATAAGTGACCAATTGATTCATATCAATTACCCCTGACTTACAAGATAAGCATGTTAGGGCTATAGGAGTGCTTGATAAATTCTCCTCATCACTTTTGCCGCTCACAGACATGATATTAACCTGTTATCGACTACACAATTTGTGACTGAAGAACACCCTATATGTCAGTATATAGAGGTGAGATCAATCTGACCACAGTGCACCTGATTTGAGGGTCAGAACAGGACTGACATTACATAGAAAAGTCAGCACACATACTAGCAGTCAGTCACATGTTAAAGCATTAGACATTGTCATATGAGAATACAACCTCCAAAACAACTTATACATAAGTAGGAAAATTGTACTTCTGTTTTAACTGGTTCTATTTTCAACATAACATGCAGAAAACACAGTAATATACAGGTCTCATATGCAATAGGTACTAAAAATTAACAATGCATACTAAGAAGTAGAGATAATTTCTAATACTGTATACCCTGCCTCCAGAGAGCGGGATACAGGGAGACTCACCACACTTCCATATCCAAGCAAATACGCTCGTAAGACGCTGAGTGGATTCAGACGCTACTGGTGTACACTGCCGCTCTTGATAACTGATAACGGACACGGACGCTCACCAACGGACACGGACGCTGAGCGACTTCCACGTGTATGCAGACGCTAAGGCCTGCGACTCGGTCTGGGCGGGTTTATATCCAGTGTACACAACCGCAGCATCTAAGCTGCGACCGAGTACCCTCGTGGTAGCGTCTGAGCCGGAATTGAGGTCATTTAGTTCATGAAACGAGAGACACGCGGGAACTGGCCATGAACTCGGAGGAGGGACGGCCAGGAGAGCGTCTGAATCCCCCCGTTGACCTAAACTCCCAGGATCGCGGCCTTTACCTAGTCCTGGCGCCTATGATCCCCAGAGCGTAGCGCTGTCACACTCGAGATGTTCGGCGCATCAACACACTGTTTGTAGTCTCCACCAAAACAGTGTAGCTGTGTCCTGACCCCTCTAGTAAGAGGAAGTCCATAGACTCACCGTCTCCCCATGCTCCGGCCACAGCCTGGTTACGTCTGCTGGACCTGCTAGAACATCCGACACAGACGCCCGTCGAGACAGCACTGATACCCGAAGGTAAGCGTTGTTGCGACCCGGTGGGGAGTTGTTGGAGCGACTCTTTCTAATATGCGTTTAAGACGCTGTTAAGAGAAGTTGCTCTAAAAAAACATTATAGTAAGTATAAAAATAAAGTAATGAAAACTTGAGGCTGCTTTCACAGCAGCCCTGTGACCATGCGGCTTCCTGCCGCACCAAGCAAAAAACTGATCTGACTGAGTCAGTGGGCGGGACTATATAGTGGAGGCCCCAATGCATCCTGGGAGGCCAGAAAGCTTGTGACCGTGTTGGTGCCATTTTCGCTGTCGCTCGACAATATCCCAATGTTATCCTGTGAATAATCCTGTGGACCCAGCCAGAGAAATAATGCATGTGCAGAGAGAGATAGATTTGGGTGTGGCGAGTTCAATCTGCAATCTAAATTGCAGTGTAAAAATAAAGCAGCCAGTATTTACCCTGCACAGAAACAAAATAACCCACCCAAATCTAACTCTCTCTGCAAATGTTATATCTGCCCCCCCTGCAGTGCACATGGTTTTGCCCAACTGCTAAAAAATTTCCTGCTGCGATCAACTTGGAATTACCCCCAATATCTTTTTACTGCGACATGAATGCCTGTCCAAAAGAATCTTAACTGTATGCACTGTAGAGTTTTTCCCTCCCCAAAGTGGCCACACCACAGATGCGTGTGGGCCGCCCCTAATAGCAACTGCTCATGTTTCCAGGAAACTAGTAACTGGTCTTACCATTCATTACTACCACATTTTCCAAGGCTTTAATCAGATTTCTATCTTCCTGTTGGTCTCGGCCGAAGTCCTTTAAAGACACTTGCTGACCAACAGGGGACCACTGGGTCTCAGTCTCTGCGGTTCACCGACCAAGGAAGCTTTCACGTCGCCATGCTCTGGTAACCCATGGTCCTCGGTGGGTCGCCTCAGGTGCTGGATGTTTTCTGTCGTCCTGCCACGTAACCACCTCCTGCAGCAGTGGGAAATTATGACCCAAGCCAGCGGATAAGTTGGTCTGGATGCCATCACGGCTACCACTTTCAATGCCCGACCTTTTACTATTAGTGGTAGATGCAAAACGTGGGCACTCCTCGATATCCCCATGTATACACAATACTTTGACAGGGGGTAAAACCTGGAGGAACCAGGTTAGCAGAAACAATGGTAAGTGCACTGCCAGGGTCAACTAATGCCTAGAACTCCCAGCCATCATACGGAACAGGGTGATTTCTGCCAGGGAAATGGTTTCAGCAGCCATGCTGACTGGATCTAGATGTCGTTTCACTCGGCCCCCTGCCGGCATTCTACTCTTCGGGATCTCGGCGTCGGTATGGTGGCCATACCCAACCCATGCTGACCACAGGTAAAGTTGTTTTCCCCACGCTGCAATCCTTCGGTTTACCCTGTGTCGGACAGTCCTGGTGAACATGACAGGGCTCATCGCAGTCAAAACACACCGTACAAGACATGGGGTTTGCCTTAGAAATGGGAACCTGGGTTCTGGGTTTCAGTACTGGCTGCCACCTTTGCTTAGTGTTGGTTAATTTTCCAAAGGTAATGTGTCCGGTCTGGATTTGTGTCTGTTCCCGGAGGGGGCACTAGTGGGTCAGTGGTGGTGCGGTGGAGGAAACGAGGAGGCTGTAATAAGTTCCTGCACATGTGCGCAATGTGTTAAATTGAAGCACACAGAAATATAAATATCACTGGAGCAATAGCAAATACAACTGTATTTCAGTGTGGAGGCTGACAGAATCTTTGGAAAAGCAGTTACATACAATAGGTCGGTTTGGGAACTGATAACAACTGGAAGTAAATGATGATCAGCCTGGAAACTGATCATAACTTGAACAGAACTTTCCACAAATACTTGGCAATATAAATGATCGGCCTGGAAACCAATGGCAATTGGAAACAGTACTTTGCAGGTAAGTAATGCAGATGATCGGCCTGGAAACAGATAGTAACTTGCAACAGGATTGTACAGGCAATTGATAACACAGATGATCGGCCTGCAAACAGACAGGAACTTGAAATAGAGCTACACAGTCAATAGGCAATGGTTGCATACAACAACAGAACTAGGGGGGTCATTCCGAGTTGTTCGCTCGCAGGCTGCTTTTAGCAGCTTTGCACATGCTAAGCCGCCGCCTACTGGGAGTGAATCTTAGCTTATCAAAATTGCGAACGAAAGATTAGCAGAATTGCAAATAGACACTTCTTAGCAGTTTCTGAGTAGCTCCAGACTTACTCGGCATCTGCGATCAGTTCAGTCTGTTTCGTACCTGGTTTGACGTCACAAACACACCCAGCGTTCGCCCAGACACTCCTCCGTTTCTCCAGCCACTCCCGCGTTTTTCCCAGAAACGGTAGCGTTTTTTTCGCACACACCCATAAAACGGCCTGTTTCCGCCCAGAAACACCCACTTCCTGTCAATCACATTACGATCACCAGAACGAAGAAAAAACCTCGTAATGCCGTGAGTAAAATACCTAACTGCATAGCAAATTTACTTGGCGCAGTCGCACTGCGGACATTGCGCATGCGCATTAGCGACTAACCACTCCGTTGCGGAAAAAAAATAACGAGCGAACAACTCGGAATGACCCCCTAGGTTAGGTTATTGCAGGAGACAGCTGAACCTTAAGCTGGATGCTTCAGTGCAGGTTGAATAGCACAGTGCTGATGCAGAGTAATAACAAACAGGTGAGTATGATATGCAGCACCTGGAGCAGAGCCGGATTAAGGAGGGGGTCTGGGGGGTAAGTACCCCGGGCCCCCCACTCCAAAAGGGCCCCCCGCCATGCCACAGATTGGATCGCTCTTACTATCCGATCTGCGGGGCAGCACTCCCGAGTCCCGTCCCCACTCACCAGAAAAAGCAGCCAGCAGCCCAGCACACACAGGACAACTGAGCGATGGCTCAGCTGTCCAATAATGTATGAAGAAGCAGCCTGCCGTTCAGTCATTGGCTGGGCGCGCAGGCAAGGAGGAGGGATCCCTTCTCTAGCAGCGATGTGGAGCATGTTGCCGTGACCTGCTTGGACGCTATTGTATTGCCAGCTCCAGCAGACCCCCCAAAAAGTAAGGCTGGCTGTAAATAAATATATGTACAGGTGCACCTCACCTTGACAAAGGGGCAGGATTGGCCCAGAAACGTCGGCATCCATGAGTATTTAAAACATGATTTTCTAGTCACGCCGACTCTGAGTGCCATCTGTATATATAGACACCCTGTGTTTGGGATGCCGGCGTTCACATGACACTGGCATCCCGACAATTACAATGCTGACAGAGCCCCATCTCTTAAGTACCCCGGGCATCCCAAAGCCTTAATCCAGCTCTGACCTGGAGAGAGTCTCTTACTCAAAGTGATTGTAGGAGCAGAGTGTAGCTGAAGCTGAAGTTAAACTGGATGGCTGGTACCTGTAGTTCCACGGAGCACTGACAGAGGAGAGTCTCAGGAGACTGCTAGTGAATGCTGGAGCAGAATGCAGATGGAGCTGCAACTAAACTGGATGGCTGGTGCCTGTAGTTCCACAGAGCACTGACACAGGAGAGTCTCTTAAGACTGGAGCCAGGAAACACTTGTTCACAGAATGTGACGCGTTGTTCAAGGCAATAATAATGAGCAGGAACTCTGGCTATATACCCTCTGGTCAGCAGGGATTGGAGAATCAAGTCATGTGAGAGCTCCAGTGCTCAGGAGTGGATAGCACCAAGTCAGCTAACTGCAGGTGTCATGGCAGCGCCCACACTCTGGAGATGGTGGGAATACATTGGGGTACACCATACCTCCCAACATGACCCTCTCCAGAAGGGACAGAATGCTCTGCTCCTGGACTTCCCTCTTAATTTAAGGTTGCCATCACCTGTGCTGAAACACCTTTCTTATCCATTAGCCTGTTCAACACTGGTGCCGGCAATCATACATTATGAGAAAAGTCCAGAAGCAGAGCATGTTGTCCCTCCTGGAGAGGGTCATGTTGGGAGGTATGATACACGCTGTATGGCAAGCAAGGTACACACTGGAGAGAGTTTCTACACGTTGCAGGCAATCATGGAACATGCTGCCAGGCTGAGGATGTGACCTTCGGAGGCCAGCACATCAGAGCACCGGTAAGTGACATGATGCAAAATGCAGATTCCTGACATAATATACCACCCAATCACTACTGCCAACTCCTCAAACGTTTGGGGGTCAGCCTGCAGGGCCCATTGCTGCACTACTTGGACTAAGACTCGCATAGTATGGTCTACAGCAGGCATCCCCAACCGCGGTCCTCAAGGCACACCAACAGTGCAGGTTTTAGTGATATCCAGGCTTCAGCACAAATGGTTAAATCAAAATAACTGAGGTTCTAATTAAGTCACCTGTGTTCAAGCCTGGATATCACTAAAACCAGGGCTGTTAGTGTGCCCTGAGGACCGAGGTTGGGAAACACTGGTCTACAGCAAAGGTCTGCAAACTCGGTCCTCATTACCCCCACACAGTGCATGTTTTGCAGGTAACCCAGCAGGTGCACAGGTGTATTAATTACTCACAGACACATTTTAAAAGGTCTGCAGGTGGAGTTAATTATTTCACTTGTGATTCTGTAAGTAGACCTGCAAACCATGCACTGTGTGGGGGTAATGAGGACTGAGTTTGCAGACCTATGGTCTACAGCAGTGGTTCTCAAACTCGGCCCTCAGGACCCCACACAGTGCATGTTTTGCAGGTAACCCAGCAGGTGCACAGGTGTATTAATTACTCACAGACAGGCTAATTTGGCCAGCTGAATCCTTGGAGGCTCATTTGAGTCTAGCTGCCATTCGTGGAACGGCTTTGGGCTTTGCTGGGGCCTTTTACCTTTTTTTTTTTTTTTTTTTAATATTGTAGTTTTTATTTCGAAGGAGAACAGTTTGAACACAGAAAATGCATAACAGGAACATATCATGTACAGTATAACAGGGCAGCTCCGGTAAAACAGCATTCACTTTCGGCATAATAACATACCATGCCAATGTCAAAGGAGCGTATATGTACACACAGTTATTTATATTGAATAAACTTGCATGATCCGTATTTTAATGTAAAAAAAAAACCTCATTAGACTTTTTTACCATTATAACATTTACTAACAACCAACTGAAAAGAAAGAAGAACACAAAGAAAAAGGGAAGAAGAGACATAAGAAAAACTATCTCTGAGCCTTACCCTGTCTAACAGAGCACAAATCTAAACTCCTATTCAAGGCACATCGGATGAGAGTGAAGCATAAAACACAAAATAGCAAATTAGCGGTTCAGGGGCCTGATAACATCCCTACAACCATTAGATCGTAGGGTCTGGGAAGGAGTATGTGGATTCCATCCATGGAGACCAAATTCTTTCAAATTTAGCAGAGGCATTATGTTTCATATAAATGTATCGTTCCTTAAAAACAATGTCGTTTACTAGGACTTTAAGAGCAGATATGGAAGGGCCACTGGGGGCCATCCACAGCCTTGCGATGCACACCTTTGCCAAGGCACATATATTGCGAGCATATAGGCCCTCTGAACTGGATACAAAACCAGAGCATCCCATCCCCAGAATACAAAATTGTGGTGTGAGCATGGCGTCCGCCACTCCTGTATTCTCCAGAACCGACCTGACCCCCGACTAGAAGGCCCGCAACGGGCAGTCCCAAATGAGATGCCAAAAAGTACCCACAGCCACCCCACATTTAGGGCAGTCACCCGATCGACCACCCCCGAATCTAGCCAGTCTAACCGGGGTCATATACGTTCTATGCAAAAGGAAGTATTGTATTTGTTGATACCTAATGGATTTGGTAACCGTGCTCGGATTTTCTAAAGCAAGGGTCCAGTTCTCTTCAGTTATGGGGCCCAGATCCTCCTCCCATTTGCCATGGACACGTGTCAAAGGGTCTATATGGAGTTTAGCGAGAAGATAACCATATGCAAGGGAAATCATCTTAACTCGACCCAACGCACTTACAAAGGTCTTAATGGGAAATGGAAGGATCTCAGGGGGAGAGCTAGCAAATCGGGACTGTAGAGCATGTCTAATAAAATAGGAGTTAGGTAAGTCAAACTTATCCTTCAATTGTTGAAAGATTTTAGTATAGTATCCGTATAGAGGTTGTCACAACTGAGGGCCTGAGCTGACGGGAGGCAGCCTCAGTTGTAGGGGCTGAGATGTACCGGAACCTGGGAGGTTGTATCAGACCCCTGGACATGTAAGTAACATGAATAATAACTGCCCGAAGGCGTGACCACGACAACTTGGATAAAAGTCAATGATGTTTATTATGACAACTCCGCAACACAGCAGCAGTAAAAGAAAACGTAAAAGTCAGCAAAGAATAAATACAGTTCCTGGGTACTACAGGATGGCAGGAGCCACAGGGCACTGGTAGTGTGAGATAGTTCTTATGATCTTCTAGATGGAAAGTCCTTACCAGGCCCGACTGTAGCAATGGAGATAACCCAGGATTGTGCCAGCTGGTGTTCCAGGAAAAGCTGGGTTGCTGAAGATAAAACAGCTGCTGTGGATACTGGCTGGAACCAGACTGTTGTTAGCACGGAGTGGATACTGGCTGGAACCAGTTAAATAATAAATGAACTTGGGAGCGATGAAATATGAACTGAAATGTAGAACTTGAGAGCGGAGAAATAATAATACCGGTGGAGAGTGGTAAAGTGTAGAAAGGACACCGGCCCTTTAAGGGAAGCTGTACTCTGCTGGAAGCTGAGCTGGAAGCAGGTAATGTTGTAGCTGGAAACAGATGAATCCACAATGGATTGGAGAGTCAGGCTACACCGCAGGTGGAATGCTGGTGCGGGTCTCTATGGTGGAAGTCTTGAGACAGGAGCTGGAACCTGGAAGACAATCACAGGAGAGAGACAAACAGGAACTAGGTTTGACAACCAAAGCACTGACGCCTTCCTTGCTCAGGCACAGTGTATTTATACCTGCAGCAAGGAAGGGATTGGCTAGGCAATTATGCAGATTATCAATACTGAGAACAGATTGGTGGAAATGATCAGCTGACAGAATCCAAGATGGCTGCGCCCATTCAGACACTTGGAGGGAAGTTTGGTTTGTAATCCATGTGGTAATGAAAACAGTAATGGCGGCGCCGGCCACCGGAGACAGGAGGCGCCAGGCTGACAGATGCACATCCAACCACGCGGACACAGCGGAGGCCGCGGCTGACGTAATCGCCACTCAGACACTCTGCATGCAGAAGTTCAGGGACGGCGGCGGAGGCCGCGGGAGACACCATGCCAGGTGTAATATGGCGTTTACTGTGACAGCGTCCCAGAGTGACAGGAGAGAATACAGGAATGTACACATCAGTATAACAGATGGAATCCGGTCCTGGAGCGCTGAGCCAGCCTTAGGAGGCATCTGATGGGTAAGAAATGGCGTCCAGATACCCGGATCGTGACAGCACCCCCCCCCCTTTAGGAGTGGCCCCAGGACACTTCTTTGGCTTTTGAGGAAACTTGGAATGGAATCTCCGGACCAAGGCAGGAGCATGGACATCAGAAGCATTGGTCCATGAACGTTCCTCAGGACCATAACCTTTCCAGTCAATAAGATATTGTAGTTGACCGTAACGGTGACGTGAGTCCAGGATCTTGGCCACTTCATACTCAACGCCTCGTTGAGTTTGGACTTTCGGAGTTGGAGGAAGTGAGGAATGAAACCGATTCAAGATCAGCGGTTTCAACAGGGAAACATGGAATGTCCTGGGTATTTTTAAGAAGGGAGGCAACTGGAGTCTGTAAGCAACAGGATTGATGACTTGTTCAATCTTGAAAGGACCGATATAGCGAGGTGCAAACTTCATACTGGGAACTCTTAACCTCAAATTCTTCGTGGATAACCATACCCGATCACCCACCTTGAGAGCAGGAACTGCTCGACGCTTCTTATCCGCAAACTTCTTGTACCTGAACGATGCCTTGAGCAGAGCTGATCGTACGCTCTTCCAGATATTGGCAAACTGATGCAAGGTGATATCCACTGCGGGAACAGAAGTTGCTGGAAGCGGTTGGAACTCAGGGACTTTAGGGTGGAATCCAAAGTTAGTGAAGAATGGTGTTGAAGCAGATGAAGAATGATACTGGTTGTTATGACAGAACTCGGCCCAGGGAAGTAATTGAACCCAGTCATCTTGAGAGGAGGACACATAGATGCGGAGGAAGGCCTCCAAGTCCTGATTCACCCTCTCGGTTTGACCATTGGTCTGAGGATGGTAAGCCGTGGAAAACTTTAGCTTGACTTGGAGGACTTGACATAAACTTCGCCAGAATTTGGCTGTGAATTGAACTCCTCGATCTGAGATAATTTCTTCAGGAAGACCGTGGAGTCGGAAGATCTCTTGTATGAATACTTGAGCCAACTTGGAAGCTGACGGAAGACCGGTGAGAGGAATGAAGTGTGCCATCTTGGTGAACCGGTCAACTACCACCCAGATGGTATTGAACTTGTTGCACATGGGTAAGTCTGTAATGAAATCCATCGACAAGTGGGTCCATGGTCGACGGGGAACGGATAGTGGAACCAGTTGCCCCGCAGGCGACTGGCGGGATACTTTATGTTGGGCACACTTTGGGCAAGATGCAATAAACTCCAAGACATCCTTTTTCAGAGTTGGCCACCAATAGGACCTAGAGATAAACTCCAGGGTTTTTTGGATACCTGTATGTCCGGCAAAACGGGAAGCATGGGCCCAATGCATGAGCTTCTTCCTTAGCATCGGCTTCACAAAACTTTTCCCTGATGGGGGCGTAGAGTCCATCCCTACCGTGGAGAATGCCAACGGATTTATAATAGGATGCTTGTCTGAAGACTCTGACTCATTTTCTTGCTCCCATGAGCGGGAAAGGGCATCGGCCTTGCGATTCTGAGAGCCCGGACAGAACTGGAGTTTAAAGTCGAACCTGGAAAAGAAAAGTGCCCATCTGGCCTGACGAGGGTTGAGACATTGTGCGCCCTTCAGGTATAAATGGTTCTTGTGGTCTGTAAGTATGGTGATTGAATGAGAAGCTCCCTCCAACAGATACCTCCACTCTTCTAGAGCGAGCTTGATGGCTAGCAACTCCTGGTCGCCAATGGCATAGTTGCGCTCAGCTGGGGAGAACTTCCGGGAGAAGAAACTGCAAGGGTGTAAATGGCCATCTTTAGCCCTCTGAGATAACACCGCTCCTACTCCAACGGAGGAGGCATCCACCTCTAAGATGAAAGGAGAGTCGATGTCAGGCTGTTTCAGAACAGGTGCAGAGATGAACCTTTGTTTTAAAAGATGAAATGCTTGCATGGCTTCTTCAGACCACTTGGACGGGTTAGCACCCTTCTTAGTGAAAGCAGTAATAGGCGCCACAATGGTGGAAAAGTCTCGTATAAACTTTCGGTAATAGTTGGCGAACCCTAAGAACCTCTGGACCCCTTTGAGGGTTAAGGGTACCGGCCAATTTTGGATTGCTTGTAGTTTCTCAGGATCCATCTCTAGTCCGGAACCGGACACAATGTACCCTAGAAACGGAATGGACTTGACTTCAAAGACGCATTTTTCTAATTTGCAATAGAGATGATTGACACGGAGACGGGACAGAACCTCTTTAACCCAAAAACGATGTTCCTCTAAATCGTTGGCAAAAATGAGGATATCGTCTAGATAGACCACGACATGACGGTATAGAATGTCTCTGAAGATCTCATTGACAAAATGCTGGAAGACAGCTGGAGCATTGCTCAATCCGAAGGGCATGACGAGGTACTCATAATGTCCGTCACGGGTGTTAAAGGCGGTCTTCCACTCGTCACCCTCACGGATCCGGATGAGATTGTATGCACCTCGCAAGTCCAGCTTTGTAAAGATGGTAGCTCCGCTAACTCTGTCAAAGAGCTCAGTAATCAGGGGTAAAGGATAACGGTTCTTGATGGTAATGTCGTTCAAACCTCTGTAGTCGATGCACGGCCGCAGACCACCATCTTTCTTTTTTACAAAAAAGAAGCCTGCGCCGGCTGGAGAAGAAGAAGGTCGAATGAACCCCTTTGCTAGGTTCTCTTTAATATATTCCTCCATAGAATGCGTCTCAGGCAGAGACAACGGATAAGTTCGGCCTCGAGGTGGAACCTTCCCTGGAACGAGATCAATCGGACAGTCCCATTCTCTATGAGGAGGAAGGATATCAGCAGAAGCTTTACTGAACACATCCGTGAAATCTTGATATGGAGGAGGTGGAACATCAGACGACCTGGGGGAGGAAGAACAGACAGGCAATACTTTAAACAAACATGTCTCAGCACAGGCGGAACCCCATGCCAGGATTTGCGTAGTCGTCCAATCAATTGTAGGATTGTGAAGACGGAGCCATGGAAGGCCCAGGACCACAGGATGTGTGGCTCTTGGAATCACTAAAAAAGAAGTAAGTTCGGAATGAAGAACTCCCACTCTCAGACGAACTGGTAGAGTCCTTAAAGAAATAACTGCATCAAAAATTTTGCTGCCATCCACGGCAGTTAAAGAAATGGACGAAGGAAGTCTCTCGGTGGGTAGGGACCACCGTTTAACATAGGCTTCGGTAATAAAGTTCCCAGCTGCTCCGGAATCAAGGAGGGCAATGACGTTCCGATAACGTTGAGCAACTTGAAGCGAGACTGGGAGATTACAATCTTGAGGAGATGGAGAGGAGATCATTACTCCTAGCCGGCCCTCTCCTTGGCGAGCTAGGATTTGGAGTTTCCCGGACGTTTGGGACAGGCATTAATGGTGTGAGACGGAGCTGCACAATAGAGACAGAGAAACTCGGAGAGACGTCTTCGGCGCTCAGCAGGAGTTAAACGGGAACGGCCAAGTTGCATGGGCTCATCTTTAGATGGTGACAGTTGACGAGGAGGAGGAGCAGAAGATTTTGGAGCAGATGATCTTCCACGCTCAGTTGCTCTCTCTCTGAAACGTAAATCAACTTTCGTGCAGAGTGAGATTAGCTCATCTAACTTAGAAGGTAAGTCTCTGGTAGCTAACTCATCTTTAATACGCTCAGATAAGCCATGCCAGAATGCAGCATACAGGGCCTCGTCGTTCCATGCCAGTTCGGATGCCAGGATCTGGAACTGTATCAGATATTGTCCTACAGTACGTGACCCCTGGCGTAAACGGAGAATCTCGGATGAAGCTGAGGTTACCCGGCCTGGCTCGTCGAAGATGCGCCTGAATGTTGACACGAAGGCAGTGTAGGAAGATAGCAGGGTGTCGGACCTCTCCCATAACGGTGATGCCCAATCAAGGGCTGAGCCACTGAGAAGAGAAATAATGTAGGCAATTTTTGTACGGTCACTGGGAAAATTGCCAGGTTGTAGCTCAAACTGAATCTCACACTGGTTGAGAAATCCCCTGCAGAATCTTGGAGATCCGTCAAATTTTGCTGGCGTTGGAAGATGAAGACGTGGAGCAGAAATGGGTAAGGTGGGTGGGGTTATAGCTGGAGTCACTGTGGTTGACGCACCAGACGCGCCTGATCCACGGAGAGTTGTCTGAATCCCATCCAGTCGAGTAGAGAGATCCTGGAGACAGCGGATGATGTGGCCCTGTGCAGCCTCCTGATGTTCTAGTCGGGCTGCCAGTTCTTGCATCGGCCTGGCCGCTTGATCCTGGTCTCCGGCTGGATTCATTAGGTCAGTGCTTACTGTCACAACTGAGGGCCTGAGCTGACGGGAGGCAGCCTCAGTTGTAGGGGCTGAGATGTACCGGAACCTGGGAGGTTGTATCAGACCCCTGGACATGTAAGTAACATGAATAATAACTGCCCGAAGGCGTGACCACGACAACTTGGATAAAAGTCAATGATGTTTATTATGACAACTCCGCAACACAGCAGCAGTAAAAGAAAACTTAAAAGTCAGCAAAGAATAAATACAGTTCCTGGGTACTACAGGATGGCAGGAGCCACAGGGCACTGGTAGTGTGAGATAGTTCTTATGATCTTCTAGATGGAAAGTCCTTACCAGGCCCGACTGTAGCAATGGAGATAACCCAGGATTGTGCCAGCTGGTGTTCCAGGAAAAGCTGGGTTGCTGAAGATAAAACAGCTGCTGTGGATACTGGCTGGAACCAGACTGTTGTTAGCACGGAGTGGATACTGGCTGGAACCAGTTAAATAATAAATGAACTTGGGAGCGATGAAATATGAACTGAAATGTAGAACTTGAGAGCGGAGAAATAATAATACCGGTGGAGAGTGGTAAAGTGTAGAAAGGACACCGGCCCTTTAAGGGAAGCTGTACTCTGCTGGAAGCTGAGCTGGAAGCAGGTAATGTTGTAGCTGGAAACAGATGAATCCACAATGGATTGGAGAGTCGGGCTACACCGCAGGTGGAATGCTGGTGCGGGTCTCTATGGTGGAAGTCTTGAGACAGGAGCTGGAACCTGGAAGACAATCACAGGAGAGAGACAAACAGGAACTAGGTTTGACAACCAAAGCACTGACGCCTTCCTTGCTCAGGCACAGTGTATTTATACCTGCAGCAAGGAAGGGATTGGCTAGGCAATTATGCAGATTATCAATACTGAGAACAGATTGGTGGAAATGATCAGCTGACAGAATCCAAGATGGCTGCGCCCATTCAGACACTTGGAGGGAAGTTTGGTTTGTAATCCATGTGGTAATGAAAACAGTAATGGCGGCGCCGGCCACCGGAGACAGGAGGCGCCAGGCTGACAGATGCACATCCAACCACGCGGACACAGCGGAGGCCGCGGCTGACGTAATCGCCACTCAGACACTCTGCATGCAGAAGTTCAGGGACGGCGGCGGAGGCCGCGGGAGACGCCATGCCAGGTGTAATATGGCGTTTACTGTGACAGCGTCCCAGAGTGACAGGAGAGAATACAGGAACGTACACATCAGGATAACAGATGGAATCCGGTCCTGGAGCGCTGAGCCAGCCTTAGGAGGCATCTGATGGGTAAGAAATGGCGTCCAGATACCCGGATCGTGACAGAGGTGAGTTATGGAAACCACTGATTTAGGAGCCCAAACCTCCCTCCCCTCGAGCGTATGCAGTTCAGGGAGCTATTTAGAGTACCAGAGGGGGGTGTCCGGGTCCAATCCGTTAAATTTCCAAAGGTCTCTTAGGGCCTGCCAAACCTTCACGGCCTGAAATGTAATTGGGGGAAGAAACCGGGCCATGCTCCCACTCAACAACACCTGCAGGGGAGATAGATCAGGGAAGTAACATTGAATGAACACCCATTGTAGAGAAGTGATGCCAGTATCCTGCACCCATGCACTAATATGAGTCAATTGAGCGGCATAATAGTACATTTGAAAATTAGGTAGAGCCAGACCACCGTCGTAGTGCTGCCTGGTGAGAGTATTCAGCTGTATTCTAGGACGTTTGTTAGCCCATATTAAAGAAGACAAAACACTATTCAGTTTCCTAAAGAAGAATGGATGAATGTACACAGGGGATTGAAGAATAATATACAGAATCTTAGGCAATATTATAATTTTAACAATGCTGACCCTGCCAGATACAGTAAATGGAAGCTTACACCAAGTCCTAGATTTGCGAGCAACCTGTTGCATGATCGGATCAAGATTCAAAGGTGTAGAGTCAGAGGGTTCATTGGTTACCTGAATCCCGAGATATTTAAATTGTGCCGTCCAACATAGCTGCAGGGGGATTTTAGGTGCAATGGGGGGGGGGCTATCACAGGCATAATGTAGGATTTAGACCAGTTGATATGAAGGCCTGAATACGCACCTAACTCCTTGATCAATTGCAACAAAGTAGGCATAGACCTGGTGTAATCCTGCAAAAACAACAGCATGTCGTCAGCGTAAAGAGCAATCTTATCCTCCCGAGGGCCGGTATGGATTCCCACAATACCCGGGTGCGACCTTATCAGACAGGCCAAGGGCTCGATGGCCAGGGCAAACAAAGTGGGGGATAGAGGGCAGCCCTGTCTGGTGCCACAAGATAGACAGAATGAGGGAGAGATATAGACGTTTACTGAGATCCTGGCAGTCGGGTGCTGGTAGAGTAGTTTAGTCCATTTTATAAAATTAGGCCCGAAGCCCATGCAAGTCATGACCTCCCATAGATAAGCCTACTCAACACTGTCAAATGCCTTGGTGGCATCCAGCGAGACCACTGCCGAGTCGGAGAGAAAATCATGTGGGACTTGTAAAATGGTATATAATCTACGCAAGTTAATAGAAGTGGACATCCCCGGCATAAAGCCGGTCTGGTCAGGGTGAATAAATAAGATTTTACTTACCGATAAATCTATTTCTCGTAGTCCGTAGTGGATGCTGGGACTCCGTCAGGACCATGGGGGATTAGCGGCTCCGCAGGAGACAGGGCACAAAAATAAAGCTTTAGGATCAGGTGGTGTGCATTGGCTCCTCCCCCTATGACCCTCCTCCAAGCCTCAGTTAGGATACTGTGCCCGGACGAGCGTACACAATAAGGAAGGATTTTGAATCCCGGGTAAGACTCATACCAGCCACACCAATCACACCGTACAACTTGTGATCTGAACCCAGTTAACAGTATGACAAACGTAGGAGCCTCTGAACAGACGGCTCACAACAATAACAACCCGATTTTTTTGTAACAATAACTATGTACAAGTATTGCAGACAATCCGCACTTGGGATGGGCGCCCAGCATCCACTACGGACTACGAGAAATAGATTTATCGGTAAGTAAAATCTTATTTTCTCTGACGTCCTAGTGGATGCTGGGACTCCGTCAGGACCATGGGGATTATACCAAAGCTCCCAAACGGGCGGGAGAGTGCGGATGACTCTGCAGCACCGAATGAGAGAACTCCAGGTCCTCTTTAGCCAGGGTATCAAATTTGTAGAATTTTACAAACGTGTTCTCCCCCGACCACGTAGCTGCTCGGCAGAGTTGTAATGCCGAGACCCCTCGGGCAGCCGCCCAGGATGAGCCCACCTTCCTTGTGGAATGGCCCTTGACAGATTTAGGCTGTGGCAGGCCTGCCACAGAATGTGCAAGTTGAATTGTGCTACAAATCCAACGAGCAATCGTCTGCTTAGAAGCAGGAGCACCCAGCTTGTTGGGTGCATACAGTATAAACAGCGAGTCAGATTTTCTGACTCCAGCCGTCCTTGAAATATATATTTTCAATGCCCGGACAACGTCCAGCAACTTGGAATCCTCCAAATCGCTAGTAGCCGCAGGCACCACAATAGGCTGGTTTAGGTGAAACGCTGACTCCACCTTAGGCAGAAACTGAGGACGCGTCCGCAGTTCTGCCCTGTCCGAATGGAAAATCAGATATGGGCTTTTATACGATAAAGCCGCCAATTCTGATACTCTCCTGGCTGAAGCCAGGGCCAGTAGCATGGTTACTTTCCACGTAAGATATTTCAAATCCACAGATTTGAGTGGCTCAAACCAATGGGATTTGAGAAAATCCAAAACTACATTAAGGTCCCACGGAGCCACTGGGGGCACAACCGGGGGCTGTATATGTAGTACTCCTTTTACAAAAGTCTGGACTTCAGGAACTGAAGCCAATTCTTTCTGGAAGAAAATCGACAGGGCCGAAATTTGAACCTTAATGGACCCCAATTTGAGGCCCATAGATAATCCTGTTTGCAGGAAATGTAGGAATCGACCCAGTTGAAATTCCTCCGTGGGGGCCTTCCTGGCCTCACACCACGCAACATATTTTCTCCAAATGCGGTGATAATGTTGTGCAGTCACCTCCTTCCTGGCTTTTACCAGTGTAGGAATGACCTCTTCCGGAATGCCTTTTTCCCTTAGAATTCGTCGTTCAACCGCCATGCCGTCAAACGCAGCCGCGGTAAGTCTTGGAATAGACACGGTCCCTGCTGAAGCAGGTCCCGTCTTAGAGGTAGAGGCCACGGATCTTCCGTGAGCATCTCCTGAAGTTCCGGGTACCAAGTTCTTCTTGGCCAATCCGGAGCCACGAGTATCGTTCTTACTCCCCTTTGCCGTATAATTCTCAGTACTTTTGGTATGAGAGGCAGAGGAGGAAACACATACACTGACTGGAACACCCACGGTGTTACCAGAGCGTCCACAGCTATTGCCTGAGGGTCTCTTGACCTGGCGCAATACCTGTCCAGTTTTTTGTTGAGGCGAGACGCCATCATATCCACCTTTGGTTTTTCCCAACGGTTCACAATCATGTGGAAGACTTCTGGATGAAGTCCCCACTCTCCCTGGTGTAGATCGTGTCTGCTGAGGAAGTCTGCTTCCCAGTTGTCCACTCCCGGAATGAACACTGCTGACAGTGCTATCACATGATCTTCCGCCCAGCGAAGAATCCTTGCAGCTTCTGCCATTGCTCTCCTGCTTCTTGTGCCGCCCTGTCTGTTTACGTGGGCGACTGCCGTGATGTTGTCCGACTGGATCAACACCGGCTGACCCTGAAGCAGGGGTTTTGCCAGGCTTAGAGCATTGTAAATCGCTCTTAGCTCCAGTATATTTATGTGAAGAGACATCTCCAGGCTTGACCATACTCCCTGGAAGTTTCTTCCCTGTGTGACCGCTCCCCAGCCTCTCAGACTGGCATCCGTGGTCACCAGGACCCAGTCCTGTATGCCGAATCTGCGGCCCTCTAACAGATGAGCACTCTGCAACCACCACAGAAGAGACACCCTTGTCCGTGGCGATAAGGTTATCCGCTGATGCATCTGCAGATGCGATCCGGACCATTTGTCCAGCAGATCCCACTGAAAAGTTCGTGCGTGGAATCTGCCGAATGGAATCGCTTCGTAAGAAGCCACCATCTTTCCCAGGACTCTTGTGCATTGATGCACAGACACTTTTCCTGGTTTTAGGAGGTTCCTGACAAGTTCGGATAACTCCCTGGCTTTCTCCTCCGGAAGAAACACCTTTTTCTGAACCGTGTCCAGAATCATTCCCAGGAACAGCAGACGTGTCGTCGGGATCAATTGAGATTTTGGAAAATTCAGAATCCACCCGTGCTGTTGCAGCACTACTTGGGTTAGTGCTACTACGTCTTCCAGCTGTTCTCTGGACCTTGCCCTTATCAGGAGATCGTCCAAGTAAGGGATAATTAATACGCCTTTTCTTCGCAGAAGAAACATCATCTCGGCCATTACCTTGGTAAAGACCCGAGGTGCCGTGGACAATCCAAACGGCAGCGTCTGAAACTGATAATGACAGTTTTGCACCACGAACCTGAGGTACCCTTGGTGTGAAGGGCAAATTTGGACATGCAGGTAAGCATCCTTGATGTCCAGGGACACCATAAAGTCCCCTTCTTCCAGATTCGCTATCACTGCTCTGAGTGACTCCATCTTGAACTTGAATTTTTGTATGTACAGTTTCAAAGATTTCAGATTTAGAATAGGTCTTACCGAGCCGTCCGGCTTCGGTACCACAAATAGCGTGGAGTAATACCCCTTTCCCTGTTGTAGGAGGGGTACCTTGACTATCACCTGCTGAGAAAACAGCTTGTGAATGGCTTCCAATACCGTCGCCCTGTCTGAGGGAGACGTTGGCAAAGCAGACTTTAGGAACCGGCGAGGGGGAGACTTCTCGAATTCCAACCTGTAACCCTGAGATACTACCTGCAGGATCCAGGGGTCCACCTGTGAGCAAGCCCACTGCGCGCTGAAATTCTTGAGTCGACCCCCCACCGCTCCTGAGTCCGCTTGTAAAGCCCCAGCGTCATGCTGAGGGCTTTGCAGAACCCGGGGAGGGCTTCTGTTCCTGGGAAGGAGCTGCTTGCTGCCCTCTCTTACCCTTTCCTCTGCCTCGGGGCAGATATGACTGTCCTTTTGCCCGCTTGTTCTTATAGGACCGAAAGGACTGCGGCTGAAAAGACGGTGTCTTTTTCTGTTGGGAGGGGGTCTGAGGTAAAAAGGTGGATTTCCCGGCAGTTGCCGTGGCCACCAGATCCGATAGACCCACGCCAAATAATTCCTCCCCTTTATACGGCAATACTTCCATATGCCGTTTGGAATCCGCATCACCTGACCACTGTCGCGTCCATAAACTTCTTCTGGCAGATATGGACATCGCACTTACTCTCGATGCCAGAGTGCAAATATCCCTCTGAGCATCTCGCATATAAAGAAAAGCATCCTTTAATTGCTCTAAAGTCAATAAAATACTGTCCCTATCCAGGGTATCAATATTTTCAGTCAGGGAATCCGACCAGACCACCCCAGCACTGCACATCCAGGCTGAGGCGATGGCTGGTCGCAGTATAACACCAGTATGTGTGTATATACTTTTTAGGGTAGTTTCCAGCCTCCTATCAGCTGGATCCTTGAGGGCGGCCGTATCAGGAGACGGTAACGCCACTTGTTTTGATAAGCGTGTGAGCGCCTTATCCACCCTAGGGGGTGTTTTCCAGCGCGCCCTAACCTCTGGCGGGAAAGGGTATAATGCCAATAACTTTTTTGAAATTAGCACTTTTCTATCTGGGTTAACCCACGCTTCATCACATACATCATTCAATTCCTCTGATTCAGGAAAAACTACAGGTAGTTTTTTTCACACCCCACATAATACCCCTTTTTGTGGTACTTGCAGTATCAGAGATATGTAAAGCCTCCTTCATTGCCGTGATCATATAACGTGTGGCCCTACTGGAAAATACGTTTGTTTCTTCACCGTCGACACTAGATTCAGTGTCCGTGTCTGGGTCTGTGTCGACCGACTGAGGTAAAGGGCGTTTTACAGCCCCTGACGGTGTCTGAGACGCCTGGGCAGGTACTAACTGGTTTGCCGGCCGTCTCATGTCGTCAACTGATTTTTGTAATGTGCTGACATTATCACATAATTCCATAAACAAAGCCATCCATTCCGGTGTCGACTCCCTGGGGGGTGACATCACCATTACCGGCAATTGCTCTGCCTCCACACCAACATCGTCCTCATACATGTCGACACACACGTACCGACACAGCAGACACACAGGGAATGCTCTATTGAAGACAGGACCCCACTAGCCCTTTGGGGAGACAGAGGGAGTGTTTGCCAGCACACACCCAAGCGCTATAATATATATGGGAACAACCCTATATAAGTGTTGTATCCTTATAGCAGCTTAAATATAGTAATATCGCCAAAAAAAGTGCACCCCCCCCCCCTCTGTTTTACCCTGTTTCTGTAGTGCAGTGCAGGGGAGAGTCCTGGGAGCCTTCCTCACAGCGGAGCTGAGCAGGAAAATGGCGCTGTGTGCTGAGGAGAATAAGCCCCGCCCCCTATTTCGACGGGCTCTTCTCCCGGAGTTTGTGAGATCTGGCAGGGGTTAAATACATCCATATAGCCTCAAGGACTATATGTGATGTATTTTTAGCCATAAGAAAGGTATTATACATTGCTGCCCAGGGCGCCCCCCCCAGCGCCCTGCACCCTCAGTGACCGCTGTGTGAAGTGTGCTGACAACAATGGCGCACAGCTGCAGTGCTGTGCGCTACCTCATGAAGACTGAAAAGTCTTCTGCCGCCTGTTTCTGGACCTCTTCAATCTTCGGCATCTGCAAGGGGGGTCGGCGGCGCGGCTCCGGGACCGGACTCCATGGCTGGGCCTGTGTTCGATCCCTCTGGAGCTAATGGTGTCCAGTAGCCTAAGAAGCCAATCCATCCTGCACGCAGGTGAGTTCACTTCTCTCCCCTAAGTCCCTCGATGCAGTGAGCCTGTTGCCAGCAGGACTCACTGAAAATAAAAAACCTAAAAACTTTTTCTAAGCAGCTCTTTAGGAGAGCCACCTAGATTGCACCCTGCTCGGACGGGCACAAAAACCCAACTGAGGCTTGGAGGAGGGTCATAGGGGGAGGAGCCAGTGCACACCACCTGATCCTAAAGCTTTATTTTTGTGCCCTGTCTCCTGCGGAGCCGCTAATCCCCCATGGTCCTGACGGAGTCCCAGCATCCACTAGGACGTCAGAGAAAGAGAGGATATTACTGTGTTATGTCAAACTGCTAAAATTTTTGCCAGGATCTTAGCATCGGTGGGAATCAAAGAGATCGGTCTATAGGATTCCGGGAACCTAGGGTCCTTTCCGGGCTTCGGGATCACTATAATAACCGCCTCTGCTATAGAGGGGGGAAGTTCATTATTAACAAATATATCAGAATACAAGGCGTGAAGCCTGGGTCCAAAAAAACCAATATGGGTCTTATATACTTCAGAGGGAATGCCGTCACACCGCGGTGCCTTGCCACTGGGAGACAGACCAATAGCCGCCGTCACCTCCTCCAGTGTCAAAGGTGCCTCCAACAATTCAGAGGCCTCAGAGGAGATCGTGGGTAAGGCAATATTTCCCAAATAACTGCAGAGATCTAATGCCGAACACACTAACTGTGAACTATAGACCTCAGCATAGTAAGAATGAAATAACTGCGCAATGTCCGGCGTGGTGTCTACAAGGGAGCCATCACTGCCGGACATATGGGTAATCGTAGAGCCAGGGCGGTCGCAGTGTATCAGTCGATCCAACAGGCTACCAGGCCTGTCAACCTACATATAAATATTAGTAGCCAGAAATAGAAGCCAGCGCAAATTTTTATCAGACAGATGAGCCAACCAAGCCGACTGAGCCGCCAACCAACGTGCCTTCATTGCCGGGGTACCATCTACCACGTTACGGGACTCCAGGTCCCTGGCATCACTCTCAAGGGCTCGTTCCCTCTCCCTGCAGGATAACTTATGAGCAGATATTCGTCTAATATACGTACCCCTTAAAAAGGCCTTAAATGAATCCCAGACCACTGTCCCCGGGGCCAACCCTACATTATCATTAAAATAACCCTCGCACTGAGTCACCAAGTAACAGCAGTCGCCCAGTTGTCCCAGCCAGGAAGGATGCAGTTTCCAATAAGATTGTCCCTTCTGGCTCTCCATAGCAAGAGTCAACATCAGAGGGGAGTGGTCAGAGATACCCCGGGCCTCATACTGGATGTCAATTACCTTGGGGAGAAGAACGGGAGACAGTAGGATCAGGTCAATTCTGGAAAACGAGCCATGCGTGCCGGAGTAGCATGAGAACTGGCCAGTTGTAGGGTGCCGAGACCTCCACACATCCACCCACTGCAAGTTATTCAAAAAATCTGCAAATTTAGTGGGACCAGTACCCACCCCAGCAGCCTGCGGAGAGCGCCACCTGTCTAGAGCCAAATTCATAATATTATTAAAGTCACCCAAGCAGATCACCGTGGTACAAGGAGAGGAGGCTATGAATGAAGCGGCCTATTGTAACACATCATATGAAAAAGGGGGGGGGGACATAAACCGCCAGAATGTAATAGGGCTGGGATCTCAGCTTACAGTCAAGAAACACAAATCGACCATACTGGTCAGTCTTGACCGACACTAACTCAAAGTGTACCGACTTTCTTATCAGGACCGACACCCCCCCTTGAAAAGGAGGAATGAGAAGCATGATAGGCCCATCCCACCCAGGGTCTTCTGAGTGACAACAACCTATTCCCCTCTAAGTGAGTCTCGCAGAGACATGCAACATCCGGGTCATATTTCTGAAGTGTATTCAAAACTAAGGAGCGTTTTATTTATCTTGTTATTCAAACCTCGAACATTCCATGTCAGAAACTTCAAATTAGCCATAATCCAGGTAGGGTTCTATGTATCACAGTAGGTAAACGTCCCAGCAAGTATTCCTGGAAATCATCAGTAAAGGTAATTACAGCGCTTATCTTACATAATCCCTGAATCGCAATCCACAGTATCCAATGCATCAAACATACTTCCCACATCAAAAAAAAATAAACCCGAAAACAATACAAACACAAGAAATATAACAAACTATTATATAGTTTGTTATATTATATTATAGTGGGGATGGCGGTAGTAAACGAAATGGGGGAGAAGTTGGGGGGAGGGTAAGAGCAGGCGGTAAGGTTACTAACATGGGTACTAAAAGAGATTTTACCAAAGCACTAACCAATGACGATTACAGGTCATCATTGCTACATAAGGGGAAAGATGTCCCTAATGCAAGGGAAAATACTTATCTTAGTTGTATGTATGTAAACGCTAGAAGCATTACTGGTAAAAAGGGCGAACTAGAAATACTTGCAGCAAGCAAACAGTATGATATTATAGGCATTACTGAAACTTGGTGGGACGAATCTCATGATTGGACAGTCAATCTAGAGGGCTATACACTGTTTTGGAGAGACAGACTAAATAAAAAGGGTGGAGGCGTGTGTCTTTACGTAAAGCCGTTTTTAAAACCTGATATACGGGAAGATATTCAGGAGGGGACTGTAGACACTGTCGAGACATTATGGGTAGAAATTGCATGCGGGGAAAAAGGAATAAAAAAGTTAGTATTGGGTGTATGCTATAGGCCGCCTGGTATCAACATATCTGATGAGGAATTGTTACTAAAGCAAATTGAAAGAGCAGCAGGAGTAGGAGACATAGTAGTGATGGGAGATTTTAACTATCCAGAGATAAACTGGAAAAACGATTCATGTGATACTGCTAGGGGCAATATGTTTTTAAACACACTTAATGATAACTACTTAGTTCAACTAATTGAGGAACCAACTAGGTACAATGCAATCTTAGACCTGGTATTAACAAACAATGGGGATTTGGTATCAGGTATTATAGTAGGGGAACCCATAGGAAACAGCGACCACAATATGGTCACATTCAATATCAGTTTTCATAAACAGCCTTATACTAGCTCAACTAGGACTCTAAACTTTAGCAAAGCGAATTTTGAAAAGATGAGGGTATTTTTCAGGGATATTG
Organism: Pseudophryne corroboree; assembly: GCF_028390025.1. Classification (NCBI taxonomy): domain Eukaryota; kingdom Metazoa; phylum Chordata; class Amphibia; order Anura; family Myobatrachidae; genus Pseudophryne; species Pseudophryne corroboree. The sequence goes on from NC_086445.1 coordinate 683,781,282, forward strand.
AATGGGAAGGTTTGTTTTGAGGAAAAAATACTACAGAGAAATAGGAGGTACTAAAATTCCTGCTAGCTAAAAATACACTCAAATTTATTCCTACGAGCAGCAAAAAAAGGAATAAAAATCATAAACCGATGTGGCTTAACAAAAAGATAAAGGAACTTATGGGCAAGAAAAGGTGATCATTTAAAAAATACAAATCTGATGGGGAAGCAGAGTCATTTCAGCACTATAAGGAATGTAACAAAATATGCAAAAAGGAAATAAGAGCGGCTAAAGTAGAAACTGAAAAACTAGTAGCAAAGGAAAGCAAAGCGAATCCCAAAAAATTCTTTAAATACATTAATAGCAAGAGATTAAAGAAGGAGAGTATAGGCCCTTTAAAAGACAAGTTGGGAGTCTTAAGCAAAAATGATAATGACATAGTGGACACACTAAATGAGTTTTTTTCAACAGTATTTACTAGAGAGGACCCAATTCAGGGACTAACACATAATCTCAATAATGAGAATATCCCACTGATAGGTACTTACTTAAGCGAGGAAGTAGTCTGTGACCGATTAAAACATTTAAAGATTAATAAGTCACCAGGTTCCGATGGTATTCACCCAAGGGTTCTAATGGAGCTTCACTCTGAACTTGCAAAACCGCTATCTTTGATCTTTAAGGATTCAGTAATATCAGGTATGGTTCCCAAAGACTGGCGTATAGCGGAAGTAGTGCCTATATTCAAAAAGGGAAGTAAAGCTGAACCAGATAATTAAAGACCAGTTAGTCTTACATCTATAGTGGGGAAAGTATTGGAAGGTATTCTAAGAGACAGTATTCAGAAGTTCCTTGAAGTCAATAAGGTAATTAAAAGGAATCAACATGGGTTTATGAAGGACAGATCCTGTCAAACCAACTTACTTGGCTTTTATGAAACAGTAAGCGCAAACCTAGATCAGGGTAAAGAGGTGGATGTAATCTTTTTAGATTTTGCCAAAGCATTCGACACTGTACCACACATGAGACTTATCTACAAGCTACAAGAATCAGGGCTAAGAAGCACAATATGCACTTGGGTCAAAAACTGGTTAAATAATAGGGAGCAGCGCGTTGTGGTTAATGGATCTTTTTCAACTTGGACTGAAGTGCTAAGTGGTGTGGTACAAGGCTCAGTATTAGGACCGCTATTGTTCAATATTTTCATTAACAACCTAACAGAAGGTGTAGAGAGCATGGTGTCAATTTTTGCAGATGATACCAAATTGTGTAAAGTTATAAATGCGGAGGGGGATGCTGAGTCGCTTCAGAACGACTTAGTTAAACTAGAAGCTTGGGCAGCGAAATGGAGAATGCGCTTCAATACAGACAAGTGTAAGATAATGCACTGTGGTAACAAGAACAAAAATAACACCTACTTACTAAATGGGGTAGTACCCAAAGTAGGACTGCAGCAAAGAAGGCTAATAAGATATTAGCATACATAAAACGGGGAATTGATGCTAGGGACGAGAGTATTATACTCCCATTATATAAATCACTTGTGAGGCCACACCTTGAATACTGTGTACAATTCTGTAAGTGTTTAGACAATAGATGTACAGGCGCTAACTCTATGTCCTAAGTGTATACTATGGACTTCCCTTAATCGTTGTATTTCAAAACGGTATATGGTTCCTCCAGGGATTTTTCTCAAAGAAGTCTTCAACCGGGATCAGCTACGATGTTCCTCGAGTTCATGTGCAAAGAAAAACAAGAACCATATAGTGTAGTATGCAAAGATAGTGGGCAAGAGTTTATATGGAGAAATGCCTCTTCCCAAAAGGACACCCGAACAGTGGTGTATAGGACAGAATCACTGGCCTAATTACCAGATTCTGTGGATTCAAAGAGACATGTGACAGTTATCCTTTCGATTGGTTTCGGTGTATGCTCCACACAAACTGAACCTGGTGGTGTAGTACTTCAGACCCCTTTCCCAGATATCCCCGTGAATATGACACAATGGTAGAATTAGTCTAATTACCAGACTCAGTTGTACATTCAGCATATATCCTCATCCTTTGTATTATTCATGGAACAAAATTCATCAACCGACCAAACCAGGTGTAGCATGGATTCACATAAATAAAGAAATGTAAAAAAAACGCATAGCATAATACGTTTTTTTATTTTTAAGAAAAAGGTTTAAAATGACTGATATAAAAATTCCAAACTGGAATCCAAATGTGAAATATAAACAATTACCAGATGTATTTTGTATGCCAAACAATATAAACAATGTAAAAACTTTAGCGTCCACTTCTCAGACCAAGCTCATTAGGTGACATGGGTGACAATAGAATTGGATCAATTACCAGAAGCCCAGAGTACGCAAAACTCTGAGGGGTGAAGAGAAAGATGTATTTCCAGTTTGCGCTCCGGATCGCTCCCTGTACTCCTCACCTGTCCTGGCCGTCGAAAACAAAGACTATGTCACCGCAGTCGTCCCTCCACCAACGCGTTTCAACCCGCACTCGGGTCTTCCTCAAGGTGATGAGCCTGTCTCCTCTGCTTCCTGTATTTAAACTCCCTTTGTCCAATCAATGGCCATTCTTGTTCACGGAGACTCAATTCAGCTGTGTATATTCCTGCCCCTCCCACCCGTTACCATGGACACTGACTTCAAACTTCCGGTCGTTTGGGTATTGACAATAACTTCCTGTTTTCTTGTTCCCATGGTGATGGGTCCATGTATTCCCCGTGTTTCCGGCGCCGATGCCATCCATCCACTACTTGTTTCCGGGCGGCGATTATGTCTAAGTTCCTTCTTTGTTTCTGTCTGCTTGCCGTAGTTCTCCGATTCGTCACTTCCGGTTTAGCTATCACCATGGTAACCGTCCCGTGTGTTGAAGATAGTTCTCTGTCTTTACTCCCGGTTTCCATGGTGACCATGTGGCACTGCTTTCTTCTTCATAGTGTATCACTGTCGGCATCCGTTTCTTTAGGAATGTCAATCATTTAGCGAGGAAATGATTCTTTATATGGACTTGTTCCGACGCTTGTTTCCTCATTTGAACTTTAATTTCTTTTCATACGAGTTTTAACCCTCAAAAACAAGATGAATAAAATAAAAATAAAAATTAGGGATATAAAGGAGGGATACAGTGTAAAAAAGATCTAACAACTGAGTCTGTTCTTATGTGTAATGCATATGATCTGTAGGAAATATCGAGTATGAAAATGTTGATCTTTGAAAAATATCAATGTGGTTTTGTGGGGTCACAAAAACCACTTTAGTTCAAAGTCTAAGTTAAGTCCATGCGGTTTCAATGTGTCCAGTTCGTAAATGAGTTTCATCTCTGCCTTAGCGAGTTGTGTACCTATATCCTTTTGCCGTATATGCCCCTCAATGAGTTTGATTCCAACAAACTGTTTAATGTGATTAGTTGAACAATTGTGTATTTTTGAAATGATTTGACAGAGAGTGTGTCTCTAACCCCTTCCTTATGTTGCGGAGATGTTCCCCCAGGCGAGTTTTCAATGGCCTAGTGGTCCTACCAACATAGAATAGATTGCATGAGCATTCAATTACGTAAACTATATTGCAGCTATTACATGTAATGAATTCATCTATTCGGTGCTGAATCCCATTGATTTTGACCTCTTCAATTTTCCTCTGGTCACTCTTTATGTTTCTGCATCCCAAACACGTCCCGCATCGATGAAATCCTTTAGTGCGGATGCTTCTTTTAATTTGAGGACCAGAGTGTAGACTTCTCACCAATTTGGTGCCCAAGTTTGCTGCTTTTTTATAGATGAAGACCGGTTTTTCCGGTATTGCTCCTCCCAATACTGGGTCCTTTTTCAAAATGTCCCAATGTTTCCGGAAGGTTTTTTCCACTGCTTTATGCTGTGCTGTGTAGTTTGTAATGAATGCCCATTGGAATTTGGTCTGTTCTTGTTGTCCATCGTCAATTTGATTTTCCAATAATGTGTTCCTAGGGATAGTCTTCACTTTATCAACTGCTTTTTCTATGACACTTGGAGCATAACCACTTTTGGTAAATTTCTGTGTCAGTGTCCCTGCTTGTTGGTAATATACAGTATCATCTGTGCAGTTGCGTCTAAGTCGTTTCAATTGTCCACAAGGTATGGAACTAAGCCAATTACTATGATGACAACTGGTTGAGTGGATATATGCTTGGGAGTCCGTCGGTTTCGTATATGTCTTCGTTTTTATTTCCCCACCTTCAATATAGATCGTAAGATCTAAAAAATTCACTGATGATAAACTAATATCAAAAGTGAACTGTATATTTAGCACATTGGTGTTCAGGTATTCTAGAAATTCATTGAGACGATCTTTATTCCCTCTCCAAATGAAAAGCACATCATCAATGTAGCGCACCCAGGTCACCAGGTCCGCCCCAAATGGGTTGTTATTCCATATATGGTCCAATTCCCATTGGCCCATGAAAATATTGGCATAGCTTGGGGCGAACCTGGTGCCCATAGCTGTGCCCACCTTCTGTAGGAAGAAATCTCCCATAAACATGAAATAGTTGTTGTTGAGAATGAAGGTAATACCTTCAATGATGAGGTCCTGTAGTCCTTTCTCAATATCGCTGGACTCCAGGAATTTTCCAACTGCCGACACCCCTGACATGTGGTCTATTATCGTATAAAGGGATTTAACATCTCCTGTAACCAAGATCCATTCTTCCTCCCATGAGACTTTGGATAGTAGCTGGAGTATATCTCTCGTATCTTTTACATGAGATTTATTCGTGAGTACTAAAGGTTGGAGATGGTGGTCTATATACTCAGAAAGATTGGCGGAAATGGAATTTATACCTGCCACTATTGGTCTCCCTGGTGGCTGTAAGGGATCTTTATGTATTTTTGGGAGGACATAGATCACTGGTATTGTGGGTTCCGGATTCCATAGGAATTTTGCCTCTCCCTCCTCCAATATTCCTTTCTGTTGATAATTGTGAATTAGATTTTGTAATTCTCCCATGATCCTTTTCGTGGGGTCACATCTCAATTTTTGGTAAGTAGTCCCATCATTTAATTGCCGTAGTACTTCCCCCTCATACCAACTCTTATCCATCAAGACCACTCCACCCCCCTTATCGGCCGGCTTGATCACTAAATCAGTGTTGGATTGGAGTTCTTTGAGGGCTTTCCGTTCTCTATTGGATAAATTCTGCTTAACTCCTTTGTTTTCAATTTTTTTAATGTCATCATGCACCATGGTGTAAAAGGTGTCAATATGACTTCCCTTTATATGGGCGGGATAGAAAATGGACTTCGGCCTGAAGGTGCTCACCTCCCTTTTGTCCATATCTGTTGGATCCTCCTCTTTTAATAGGAAGAATTTTCTTATGCACAATTTTCGTATGTATTTATTGATATCTACAAACAACGTGAATTTGTTTATAGTGGCGGTCGGTGCATACTTGAGTCCTTTCCCTAATAGGCCGGTCTCGACCTCTGTTAGCACATGTTTGCTGATGTTGAAGATTTTCACACTTTCAGCTTGTCCTTTATTGGGGATCTCTTGTGCTGTTCCCTGTTCTATGGGGATGATGTTTCCTCGAGTCCTTTTATGTTGGTTCCTCCTCATTCTTTGTTTAATCCTTTTGTTCTCCACTCCCCCTCTTTTCCCTCTTTTGGTTTTATTCCTTATTGTTTTCAGGCCCTGTATGGGGGTCTTCTGTCTCGTGCCCCTAAAAAAGGAGATCTTTCCCTATAATTGGCTAGGGGAGCAAATCTATTATTGAAATTTCTTCCGTTATAATTGGTGTTGGTGTCTTCCATTCTTGTCCTTGTGGTTCTGTCATCCCTCCAAGATGGTCTATCCCTCCCATCTATATTTTCTCTTGGGTAAAACCTCCTCGTCTCAATTCTTGTGGGGTATCTATTACGGTAGTATGTCGATGTCTCTTCCCATCTTCCTTTCTGTTGGTGTGGAGGTGTTCTCCTTCTCTCTCTGAAATTCCCATGGGCACTCCGCTCAAAATTGGATGGCTCCCAATGTACACTGCTTTTTCTTTTTCTCGGTGGAGTTGCAATCTGTCTTGTATCTTGTCTTGTTGGTGATGGGATGATATCCTCGTCCTCTGATATGGAGTCGTAGGAATCTTTCACCAATTGTTCTTGTGTAGTTGTCTCTTTTTTATCCCTGATGAACTTTCTAACCTTTCTGTCAATCAGTGATTTTTCATTTTTCTTAATTGTATGATCGATTCTGTCCTCGAGTTCTTTGTATTCACTCATGTCTTTATAGGGGATAACTAGGTCTCTATATATCAGAATTTGTTCATCCAATTTAGCCAATTCTTTTTTCCTCTCTTCCACTATAAGGCCCATCAAAGAAATGGAGCATTCCTTTATGACCCTCTTCCATTCTCCTTTGAAATGTTCAGATGACGTTTCAAATGATGCTTTTTTGTGGATTTGCAAACCTCTTGGTATGATTTGGTTAGAGATATATTTTTCAAGGGTGACTGTCTCCCACCATATTTTATTTTCTTTTAGGAGAGTCTTTTCTAACTTTCCCATAATGTCTCCAAGACTCTCGTCTAGGAGTTCTATGTGGTTCCCTTCGTTAACAAATAATTTCTCTAATACAGATTTTCTATGTTCCCTATATTTGAACATCCTAGCTGCACGCCTGGGCACCCCTGCTGGAGGAATATGAAGTATAGTGTAAGTTTGGGTTTCGGAATGTCCTAGTGTGCGCTTATTGTCAGCAGCCCGTCCCTATTGACTGGTAGGGGAATCCCTCCAAAACCCCTGGGTTTGGAATTGTGTAAGTGTTTAGACAATAGATGTACAGGCGCTAACTCTATGTCCTAAGTGTATACTATGGACTTCCCTTAATCGTTGTATTTCAAAACGGTATATGGTTCCTCCAGGGATTTTTCTCAAAGAAGTCTTCAACCGGGATCAGCTACGATGTTCCTCGAGTTCATGTGCAAAGAAAAACAAGAACCATATAGTGTAGTATGCAAAGATAGTGGGCAAGAGTTTATATGGAGAAATGCCTCTTCCCAAAAGGACACCCGAACAGTGGTGTATAGGACAGAATCACTGGCCTAATTACCAGATTCTGTGGATTCAAAGAGACATGTGACAGTTATCCTTTCGATTGGTTTCGGTGTATGCTCCACACAAACTGAACCTGGTGGTGTAGTACTTCAGACCCCTTTCCCAGATATCCCCGTGAATATGACACAATGGTAGAATTAGTCTAATTACCAGACTCAGGTGTACATTCAGCATATATCCTCATCCTTTGTATTATTCATGGAACAAAATTCATCAACCGACCAAACCAGGTGTAGCATGGATTCACATAAATAAAGAAATGTAAAAAAACCGCATAGCATAATACGTTTTTTTATTTTTAAGAAAAAGGTTTAAAATGACTGATATAAAAATTCCAAACTGGAATCCAAATGTGAAATATAAACAATTACCAGATGTATTTTGTATGCCAAACAATATAAACAATGTAAAAACTTTAGCGTCCACTTCTCAGACCAAGCTCATTAGGTGACATGGGTGACAATAGAATTGGATCAATTACCAGAAGCCCAGAGTACGCAAAACTCTGAGGGGTGAAGAGAAAGATGTATTTCCAGTTTGCGCTCCGGATCGCTCCCTGTACTCCTCACCTGTCCTGGCCGTCGAAAACAAAGACTATGTCACCGCAGTCGTCCCTCCACCAACGCGTTTCAACCCGCACTCGGGTCTTCCTCAAGGTGATGAGCCTGTCTCCTCTGCTTCCTGTATTTAAACTCCCTTTGTCCAATCAATGGCCATTCTTGTTCACGGAGACTCAATTCAGCTGTGTATATTCCTGCCCCTCCCACCCGTTACCATGGACACTGACTTCAAACTTCCGGTCGTTTGGGTATTGACAATAACTTCCTGTTTTCTTGTTCCCATGGTGATGGGTCCATGTATTCCCCGTGTTTCCGGCGCCGATGCCATCCATCCACTACTTGTTTCCGGGCGGCGATTATGTCTAAGTTCCTTCTTTGTTTCTGTCTGCTTGCCGTAGTTCTCCGATTCGTCACTTCCGGTTTAGCTATCACCATGGTAACCGTCCCGTGTGTTGAAGATAGTTCTCTGTCTTTACTCCCGGTTTCCATGGTGACCATGTGGCACTGCTTTCTTCTTCATAGTGTATCACTGTCGGCGTCCGTTTCTTTAGGAATGTCAATCATTTAGCGAGGAAATGATTCTTTATATGGACTTGTTCCGACGCTTGTTTCCTCATTTGAACTTTAATTTCTTTTCATACGAGTTTTAACCCTCAAAAACAAGATGAATAAAATAAAAATAAAAATTAGGGATATAAAGGAGGGATACAGTGTAAAAAAGATCTAACAACTGAGTCTGTTCTTATGTGTAATGCATATGATCTGTAGGAAATATCGAGTATGAAAATGTTGATCTTTGAAAAATATCAATGTGGTTTTGTGGGGTCACAAAAACCACTTTAGTTCAAAGTCTAAGTTAAGTCCATGCGGTTTCAATGTGTCCAGTTCGTAAATGAGTTTCATCTCTGCCTTAGCGAGTTGTGTACCTATATCCTTTTGCCGTATATGCCCCTCAATGAGTTTGATTCCAACAAACTGTTTAATGTGATTAGTTGAACAATTATGTGTATTTTTGAAATGATTTGACAGAGAGTGTGTCTCTAACCCCTTCCTTATGTTGCGGAGATGTTCCCCCAGGCGAGTTTTCAATGGCCTAGTGGTCCTACCAACATAGAATAGATTGCATGAGCATTCAATTACGTAAACTATATTGCAGCTATTACATGTAATGAATTCATCTATTCGGTGCTGAATCCCATTGATTTTGACCTCTTCAATTTTCCTCTGGTCACTCTTTATGTTTCTGCATCCCAAACACGTCCCGCATCGATGAAATCCTTTAGTGCGGATGCTTCTTTTAATTTGAGGACCAGAGTGTAGACTTCTCACCAATTTGGTGCCCAAGTTTGCTGCTTTTTTATAGATGAAGACCGGTTTTTCCGGTATTGCTCCTCCCAATACTGGGTCCTTTTTCAAAATGTCCCAATGTTTCCGGAAAGGTTTTTTCCACTGCTTTATGCTGTGCTGTGTAGTTTGTAATGAATGCCCATTGGAATTTGGTCTGTTCTTGTTGTCCATCGTCAATTTGATTTTCCAATAATGTGTTCCTAGGGATAGTCTTCACTTTATCAACTGCTTTTTCTATGACACTTGGAGCATAACCACTTTTGGTAAATTTCTGTGTCAGTGTCCCTGCTTGTTGGTAATATACAGTATCATCTGTGCAGTTGCGTCTAAGTCGTTTCAATTGTCCACAAGGTAAGGAACTAAGCCAATTACTATGATGACAACTGGTTGAGTGGATATATGCTTGGGAGTCCGTCGGTTTCGTATATGTCTTCGTTTTTATTTCCCCACCTTCAATATAGATCGTAAGATCTAAAAAATTCACTGATGATAAACTAATATCAAAAGTGAACTGTATATTTAGCACATTGGTGTTCAGGTATTCTAGAAATTCATTGAGACGATCTTTATTCCCTCTCCAAATGAAAAGCACATCATCAATGTAGCGCACCCAGGTCACCAGGTCCGCCCCAAATGGGTTGTTATTCCATATATGGTCCAATTCCCATTGGCCCATGAAAATATTGGCATAGCTTGGGGCGAACCTGGTGCCCATAGCTGTGCCCACCTTCTGTAGGAAGAAATCTCCCATAAACATGAAATAGTTGTTGTTGAGAATGAAGGTAATACCTTCAATGATGAGGTCCTGTAGTCCTTTCTCAATATCGCTGGACTCCAGGAATTTTCCAACTGCCGACACCCCTGACATGTGGTCTATTATCGTATAAAGGGATTTAACATCTCCTGTAACCAAGATCCATTCTTCCTCCCATGAGACTTTGGATAGTAGCTGGAGTATATCTCTCGTATCTTTTACATGAGATTTATTCGTGAGTACTAAAGGTTGGAGATGGTGGTCTATATACTCAGAAAGATTGGCGGAAATGGAATTTATACCTGCCACTATTGGTCTCTCTGGTTGCTGTAAGGGATCTTTATGTATTTTTGGGAGGACATAGATCACTGGTATTGTGGGTTCCGGATTCCATAGGAATTTTGCCTCTCCCTCCTCCAATATTCCTTTCTGTTGATAATTGTGAATTAGATTTTGTAATTCTCCCATGATCCTTTTCGTGGGGTCACATCTCAATTTTTGGTAAGTAGTCCCATCATTTAATTGCCGTAGTACTTCCCCCTCATACCAACTCTTATCCATCAAGACCACTCCACCCCCCTTATCGGCCGGCTTGATCACTAAATCAGTGTTGGATTGGAGTTCTTTGAGGGCTTTCCATTCTCTATTGGATAAATTCTGCTTAACTCCTTTGTTTTCAATTTTTTTAATGTCATCATGCACCATGGTGTAAAAGGTGTCAATATGACTTCCCTTTATATGGGCGGGATAGAAAATGGACTTCGGCCTGAAGGTGCTCACCTCCCTTTTGTCCATATCTGTTGGATCCTCCTCTTTTAATAGGAAGAATTTTCTTATGCACAATTTTCGTATGTATTTATTGATATCTACAAACAACGTGAATTTGTTTATAGTGGCGGTCGGTGCATACTTGAGTCCTTTCCCTAATAGGCCGGTCTCGACCTCTGTTAGCACATGTTTGCTGATGTTGAAGATTTTCACACTTTCAGCTTGTCCTTTATTGGGGATCTCTTGTGCTGTTCCCTGTTCTATGGGGATGATGTTTCCTCGAGTCCTTTTATGTTGGTTCCTCCTCATTCTTTGTTTAATCCTTTTGTTCTCCACTCCCCCTCTTTTCCCTCTTTTGGTTTTATTCCTTATTGTTTTCAGGCCCTGTATGGGGGTCTTCTGTCTCGTGCCCCTAAAAAAGGAGATCTTTCCCTATAATTGGCTAGGGGAGCAAATCTATTATTGAAATTTCTTCCGTTATAATTGGTGTTGGTGTCTTCCATTCTTGTCCTTGTGGTTCTGTCATCCCTCCAAGATGGTCTATCCCTCCCATCTATATTTTCTCTTGGGTAAAACCTCCTCGTCTCAATTCTTGTGGGGTATCTATTACGGTAGTATGTCGATGTCTCTTCCCATCTTCCTTTCTGTTGGTGTGGAGGTGTTCTCCTTCTCTCTCTGAAATTCCCATGGGCACTCCGCTCAAAATTGGATGGCTCCCAATGTACACTGCTTTTTCTTTTTCTCGGTGGAGTTGCAATCTGTCTTGTATCTTGTCTTGTTGGTGATGGGATGATATCCTCGTCCTCTGATATGGAGTCGTAGGAATCTTTCACCAATTGTTCTTGTGTAGTTGTCTCTTTTTTATCCCTGATGAACTTTCTAACCTTTCTGTCAATCAGTGATTTTTCATTTTTCTTAATTGTATGATCGATTCTGTCCTCGAGTTCTTTGTATTCACTCATGTCTTTATAGGGGATAACTAGGTCTCTATATATCAGAATTTGTTCATCCAATTTAGCCAATTCTTTTTTCCTCTCTTCCACTATAAGGCCCATCAAAGAAATGGAGCATTCCTTTATGACCCTCTTCCATTCTCCTTTGAAATGTTCAGATGACGTTTCAAATGATGCTTTTTTGTGGATTTGCAAACCTCTTGGTATGATTTGGTTAGAGATATATTTTTCAAGGGTGACTGTCTCCCACCATATTTTATTTTCTTTTAGGAGAGTCTTTTCTAACTTTCCCATAATGTCTCCAAGACTCTCGTCTAGGAGTTCTATGTGGTTCCCTTCGTTAACAAATAATTTCTCTAATACAGATTTTCTATGTTCCCTATATTTGAACATCCTAGCTGCACGCCTGGGCACCCCTGCTGGAGGAATATGAAGTATAGTGTAAGTTTGGGTTTCGGAATGTCCTAGTGTGCGCTTATTGTCAGCAGCCCGTCCCTATTGACTGGTAGGGGAATCCCTCCAAAACCCCTGGGTTTGGAATTGTGTAAGTGTTTAGACAATAGATGTACAGGCGCTAACTCTATGTCCTAAGTGTATACTATGGACTTCCCTTAATCGTTGTATTTCAAAACGGTATATGGTTCCTCCAGGGATTTTTCTCAAAGAAGTCTTCAACCGGGATCAGCTACGATGTTCCTCGAGTTCATGTGCAAAGAAAAACAAGAACCATATAGTGTAGTATGCAAAGATAGTGGGCAAGAGTTTATATGGAGAAATGCCTCTTCCCAAAAGGACACCCGAACAGTGGTGTATAGGACAGAATCACTGGCCTAATTACCAGATTCTGTGGATTCAAAGAGACATGTGACAGTTATCCTTTCGATTGGTTTCGGTGTATGCTCCACACAAACTGAACCTGGTGGTGTAGTACTTCAGACCCCTTTCCCAGATATCCCCGTGAATATGACACAATGGTAGAATTAGTCTAATTACCAGACTCAGGTGTACATTCAGCATATATCCTCATCCTTTGTATTATTCATGGAACAAAATTCATCAACCGACCAAACCAGGTGTAGCATGGATTCACATAAATAAAGAAATGTAAAAAAACCGCATAGCATAATACGTTTTTTTATTTTTAAGAAAAAGGTTTAAAATGACTGATATAAAAATTCCAAACTGGAATCCAAATGTGAAATATAAACAATTACCAGATGTATTTTGTATGCCAAACAATATAAACAATGTAAAAACTTTAGCGTCCACTTCTCAGACCAAGCTCATTAGGTGACATGGGTGACAATAGAATTGGATCAATTACCAGAAGCCCAGAGTACGCAAAACTCTGAGGGGTGAAGAGAAAGATGTATTTCCAGTTTGCGCTCCGGATCGCTCCCTGTACTCCTCACCTGTCCTGGCCGTCGAAAACAAAGACTATGTCACCGCAGTCGTCCCTCCACCAACGCGTTTCAACCCGCACTCGGGTCTTCCTCAAGGTGATGAGCCTGTCTCCTCTGCTTCCTGTATTTAAACTCCCTTTGTCCAATCAATGGCCATTCTTGTTCACGGAGACTCAATTCAGCTGTGTATATTCCTGCCCCTCCCACCCGTTACCATGGACACTGACTTCAAACTTCCGGTCGTTTGGGTATTGACAATAACTTCCTGTTTTCTTGTTCCCATGGTGATGGGTCCATGTATTCCCCGTGTTTCCGGCGCCGATGCCATCCATCCACTACTTGTTTCCGGGCGGCGATTATGTCTAAGTTCCTTCTTTGTTTCTGTCTGCTTGCCGTAGTTCTCCGATTCGTCACTTCCGGTTTAGCTATCACCATGGTAACCGTCCCGTGTGTTGAAGATAGTTCTCTGTCTTTACTCCCGGTTTCCATGGTGACCATGTGGCACTGCTTTCTTCTTCATAGTGTATCACTGTCGGCGTCCGTTTCTTTAGGAATGTCAATCATTTAGCGAGGAAATGATTCTTTATATGGACTTGTTCCGACGCTTGTTTCCTCATTTGAACTTTAATTTCTTTTCATACGAGTTTTAACCCTCAAAAACAAGATGAATAAAATAAAAATAAAAATTAGGGATATAAAGGAGGGATACAGTGTAAAAAAGATCTAACAACTGAGTCTGTTCTTATGTGTAATGCATATGATCTGTAGGAAATATCGAGTATGAAAATGTTGATCTTTGAAAAATATCAATGTGGTTTTGTGGGGTCACAAAAACCACTTTAGTTCAAAGTCTAAGTTAAGTCCATGCGGTTTCAATGTGTCCAGTTCGTAAATGAGTTTCATCTCTGCCTTAGCGAGTTGTGTACCTATATCCTTTTGCCGTATATGCCCCTCAATGAGTTTGATTCCAACAAACTGTTTAATGTGATTAGTTGAACAATTATGTGTATTTTTGAAATGATTTGACAGAGAGTGTGTCTCTAACCCCTTCCTTATGTTGCGGAGATGTTCCCCCAGGCGAGTTTTCAATGGCCTAGTGGTCCTACCAACATAGAATAGATTGCATGAGCATTCAATTACGTAAACTATATTGCAGCTATTACATGTAATGAATTCATCTATTCGGTGCTGAATCCCATTGATTTTGACCTCTTCAATTTTCCTCTGGTCACTCTTTATGTTTCTGCATCCCAAACACGTCCCGCATCGATGAAATCCTTTAGTGCGGATGCTTCTTTTAATTTGAGGACCAGAGTGTAGACTTCTCACCAATTTGGTGCCCAAGTTTGCTGCTTTTTTATAGATGAAGACCGGTTTTTCCGGTATTGCTCCTCCCAATACTGGGTCCTTTTTCAAAATGTCCCAATGTTTCCGGAAAGGTTTTTTCCACTGCTTTATGCTGTGCTGTGTAGTTTGTAATGAATGCCCATTGGAATTTGGTCTGTTCTTGTTGTCCATCGTCAATTTGATTTTCCAATAATGTGTTCCTAGGGATAGTCTTCACTTTATCAACTGCTTTTTCTATGACACTTGGAGCATAACCACTTTTGGTAAATTTCTGTGTCAGTGTCCCTGCTTGTTGGTAATATACAGTATCATCTGTGCAGTTGCGTCTAAGTCGTTTCAATTGTCCACAAGGTAAGGAACTAAGCCAATTACTATGATGACAACTGGTTGAGTGGATATATGCTTGGGAGTCCGTCGGTTTCGTATATGTCTTCGTTTTTATTTCCCCACCTTCAATATAGATCGTAAGATCTAAAAAATTCACTGATGATAAACTAATATCAAAAGTGAACTGTATATTTAGCACATTGGTGTTCAGGTATTCTAGAAATTCATTGAGACGATCTTTATTCCCTCTCCAAATGAAAAGCACATCATCAATGTAGCGCACCCAGGTCACCAGGTCCGCCCCAAATGGGTTGTTATTCCATATATGGTCCAATTCCCATTGGCCCATGAAAATATTGGCATAGCTTGGGGCGAACCTGGTGCCCATAGCTATGCCCACCTTCTGTAGGAAGAAATCTCCCATAAACATGAAATAGTTGTTGTTGAGAATGATGAGGTCCTGTAGTCCTTTCTCAATATCGCTGGACTCCAGGAATTTTCCAACTGCCGACACCCCTGACATGTGGTCTATTATCGTATAAAGGGATTTAACATCTCCTGTAACCAAGATCCATTCTTCCTCCCATGAGACTTTGGATAGTAGCTGGAGTATATCTCTCGTATCTTTTACATGAGATTTATTCGTGAGTACTAAAGGTTGGAGATGGTGGTCTATATACTCAGAAAGATTGGCGGAAATGGAATTTATACCTGCCACTATTGGTCTCCCTGGTGGCTGTAAGGGATCTTTATGTATTTTTGGGAGGACATAGATCACTGGTATTGTGGGTTCCGGATTCCATAGGAATTTTGCCTCTCCCTCCTCCAATATTCCTTTCTGTTGATAATTGTGAATTAGATTTTGTAATTCTCCCATGATCCTTTTCGTGAGGTCACATCTCAATTTTTGGTAAGTAGTCCCATCATTTAATTGCCGTAGTACTTCCCCCTCATACCAACTCTTATCCATCAAGACCACTCCACCCCCCTTATCGGCCGGCTTGATCACTAAATCAGTGTTGGATTGGAGTTCTTTGAGGGCTTTCCATTCTCTATTGGATAAATTCTGCTTAACTCCTTTGTTTTCAATTTTTTTAATGTCATCATGCACCATGGTGTAAAAGGTGTCAATATGACTTCCCTTTATATGGGCGGGATAGAAAATGGACTTCGGCCTGAAGGTGCTCACCTCCCTTTTGTCCATATCTGTTGGATCCTCCTCTTTTAATAGGAAGAATTTTCTTATGCACAATTTTCGTATGTATTTATTGATATCTACAAACAACGTGAATTTGTTTATAGTGGCGGTCGGTGCATACTTGAGTCCTTTCCCTAATAGGCCGGTCTCGACCTCTGTTAGCACATGTTTGCTGATGTTGAAGATTTTCACACTTTCAGCTTGTCCTTTATTGGGGATCTCTTGTGCTGTTCCCTGTTCTATGGGGATGATGTTTCCTCGAGTCCTTTTATGTTGGTTCCTCCTCATTCTTTGTTTAATCCTTTTGTTCTCCACTCCCCCTCTTTTCCCTCTTTTGGTTTTATTCCTTATTGTTTTCAGGCCCTGTATGGGGGTCTTCTGTCTCGTGCCCCTAAAAAAGGAGATCTTTCCCTATAATTGGCTAGGGGAGCAAATCTATTATTGAAATTTCTTCCGTTATAATTGGTGTTGGTGTCTTCCATTCTTGTCCTTGTGGTTCTGTCATCCCTCCAAGATGGTCTATCCCTCCCATCTATATTTTCTCTTGGGTAAAACCTCCTCGTCTCAATTCTTGTGGGGTATCTATTACGGTAGTATGTCGATGTCTCTTCCCATCTTCCTTTCTGTTGGTGTGGAGGTGTTCTCCTTCTCTCTCTGAAATTCCCATGGGCACTCCGCTCAAAATTGGATGGCTCCCAATGTACACTGCTTTTTCTTTTTCTCGGTGGAGTTGCAATCTGTCTTGTATCTTGTCTTGTTGGTGATGGGATGATATCCTCGTCCTCTGATATGGAGTCGTAGGAATCTTTCACCAATTGTTCTTGTGTAGTTGTCTCTTTTTTATCCCTGATGAACTTTCTAACCTTTCTGTCAATCAGTGATTTTTCATTTTTCTTAATTGTATGATCGATTCTGTCCTCGAGTTCTTTGTATTCACTCATGTCTTTATAGGGGATAACTAGGTCTCTATATATCAGAATTTGTTCATCCAATTTAGCCAATTCTTTTTTCCTCTCTTCCACTATAAGGCCCATCAAAGAAATGGAGCATTCCTTTATGACCCTCTTCCATTCTCCTTTGAAATGTTCAGATGACGTTTCAAATGATGCTTTTTTGTGGATTTGCAAACCTCTTGGTATGATTTGGTTAGAGATATATTTTTCAAGGGTGACTGTCTCCCACCATATTTTATTTTCTTTTAGGAGAGTCTTTTCTAACTTTCCCATAATGTCTCCAAGACTCTCGTCTAGGAGTTCTATGTGGTTCCCTTCGTTAACAAATAATTTCTCTAATACAGATTTTCTATGTTCCCTATATTTGAACATCCTAGCTGCACGCCTGGGCACCCCTGCTGGAGGAATATGAAGTATAGTGTAAGTTTGGGTTTCGGAATGTCCTAGTGTGCGCTTATTGTCAGCAGCCCGTCCCTATTGACTGGTAGGGGAATCCCTCCAAAACCCCTGGGTTTGGAATTGTGTAAGTGTTTAGACAATAGATGTACAGGCGCTAACTCTATGTCCTAAGTGTATACTATGGACTTCCCTTAATCGTTGTATTTCAAAACGGTATATGGTTCCTCCAGGGATTTTTCTCAAAGAAGTCTTCAACCGGGATCAGCTACGATGTTCCTCGAGTTCATGTGCAAAGAAAAACAAGAACCATATAGTGTAGTATGCAAAGATAGTGGGCAAGAGTTTATATGGAGAAATGCCTCTTCCCAAAAGGACACCCGAACAGTGGTGTATAGGACAGA
The DNA here is from genome assembly GCF_028390025.1 of Pseudophryne corroboree. NCBI lineage: Eukaryota > Metazoa > Chordata > Amphibia > Anura > Myobatrachidae > Pseudophryne > Pseudophryne corroboree. The sequence goes on from NC_086445.1 coordinate 683,798,769, forward strand.
ATCACTGGCCTAATTACCATATTCTGTGGATTCAAAGAGACATGTGACAGTTATCCTTTCGATTGGTTTCGGTGTATGCTCCACACAAACTGAACCTGGTGGTGTAGTACTTCAGACCCCTTTCCCAGATATCCCCGTGAATATGACACAATGGTAGAATTAGTCTAATTACCAGACTCAGGTGTACATTCAGCATATATCCTCATCCTTTGTATTATTCATGGAACAAAATTCATCAACCGACCAAACCAGGTGTAGCATGGATTCACATAAATAAAGAAATGTAAAAAAACCGCATAGCATAATACGTTTTTTTATTTTTAAGAAAAAGGTTTAAAATGACTGATATAAAAATTCCAAACTGGAATCCAAATGTGAAATATAAACAATTACCAGATGTATTTTGTATGCCAAACAATATAAACAATGTAAAAACTTTAGCGTCCACTTCTCAGACCAAGCTCATTAGGTGACATGGGTGACAATAGAATTGGATCAATTACCAGAAGCCCAGAGTACGCAAAACTCTGAGGGGTGAAGAGAAAGATGTATTTCCAGTTTGCGCTCCGGATCGCTCCCTGTACTCCTCACCTGTCCTGGCCGTCGAAAACAAAGACTATGTCACCGCAGTCGTCCCTCCACCAACGCGTTTCAACCCGCACTCGGGTCTTCCTCAAGGTGATGAGCCTGTCTCCTCTGCTTCCTGTATTTAAACTCCCTTTGTCCAATCAATGGCCATTCTTGTTCACGGAGACTCAATTCAGCTGTGTATATTCCTGCCCCTCCCACCCGTTACCATGGACACTGACTTCAAACTTCCGGTCGTTTGGGTATTGACAATAACTTCCTGTTTTCTTGTTCCCATGGTGATGGGTCCATGTATTCCCCGTGTTTCCGGCGCCGATGCCATCCATCCACTACTTGTTTCCGGGCGGCGATTATGTCTAAGTTCCTTCTTTGTTTCTGTCTGCTTGCCGTAGTTCTCCGATTCGTCACTTCCGGTTTAGCTATCACCATGGTAACCGTCCCGTGTGTTGAAGATAGTTCTCTGTCTTTACTCCCGGTTTCCATGGTGACCATGTGGCACTGCTTTCTTCTTCATAGTGTATCACTGTCGGCGTCCGTTTCTTTAGGAATGTCAATCATTTAGCGAGGAAATGATTCTTTATATGGACTTGTTCCGACGCTTGTTTCCTCATTTGAACTTTAATTTCTTTTCATACGAGTTTTAACCCTCAAAAACAAGATGAATAAAATAAAAATAAAAATTAGGGATATAAAGGAGGGATACAGTGTAAAAAAGATCTAACAACTGAGTCTGTTCTTATGTGTAATGCATATGATCTGTAGGAAATATCGAGTATGAAAATGTTGATCTTTGAAAAATATCAATGTGGTTTTGTGGGGTCACAAAAACCACTTTAGTTCAAAGTCTAAGTTAAGTCCATGCGGTTTCAATGTGTCCAGTTCGTAAATGAGTTTCATCTCTGCCTTAGCGAGTTGTGTACCTATATCCTTTTGCCGTATATGCCCCTCAATGAGTTTGATTCCAACAAACTGTTTAATGTGATTAGTTGAACAATTATGTGTATTTTTGAAATGATTTGACAGAGAGTGTGTCTCTAACCCCTTCCTTATGTTGCGGAGATGTTCCCCCAGGCGAGTTTTCAATGGCCTAGTGGTCCTACCAACATAGAATAGATTGCATGAGCATTCAATTACGTAAACTATATTGCAGCTATTACATGTAATGAATTCATCTATTCGGTGCTGAATCCCATTGATTTTGACCTCTTCAATTTTCCTCTGGTCACTCTTTATGTTTCTGCATCCCAAACACGTCCCGCATCGATGAAATCCTTTAGTGCGGATGCTTCTTTTAATTTGAGGACCAGAGTGTAGACTTCTCACCAATTTGGTGCCCAAGTTTGCTGCTTTTTTATAGATGAAGACCGGTTTTTCCGGTATTGCTCCTCCCAATACTGGGTCCTTTTTCAAAATGTCCCAATGTTTCCGGAAGGTTTTTTCCACTGCTTTATGCTGTGCTGTGTAGTTTGTAATGAATGCCCATTGGAATTTGGTCTGTTCTTGTTGTCCATCGTCAATTTGATTTTCCAATAATGTGTTCCTAGGGATAGTCTTCACTTTATCAACTGCTTTTTCTATGACACTTGGAGCATAACCACTTTTGGTAAATTTCTGTGTCAGTGTCCCTGCTTGTTGGTAATATACAGTATCATCTGTGCAGTTGCGTCTAAGTCGTTTCAATTGTCCACAAGGTATGGAACTAAGCCAATTACTATGATGACAACTGGTTGAGTGGATATATGCTTGGGAGTCCGTCGGTTTCGTATATGTCTTCGTTTTTATTTCCCCACCTTCAATATAGATCGTAAGATCTAAAAAATTCACTGATGATAAACTAATATCAAAAGTGAACTGTATATTTAGCACATTGGTGTTCAGGTATTCTAGAAATTCATTGAGACGATCTTTATTCCCTCTCCAAATGAAAAGCACATCATCAATGTAGCGCACCCAGGTCACCAGGTCCGCCCCAAATGGGTTGTTATTCCATATATGGTCCAATTCCCATTGGCCCATGAAAATATTGGCATAGCTTGGGGCGAACCTGGTGCCCATAGCTGTGCCCACCTTCTGTAGGAAGAAATCTCCCATAAACATGAAATAGTTGTTGTTGAGAATGAAGGTAATACCTTCAATGATGAGGTCCTGTAGTCCTTTCTCAATATCGCTGGACTCCAGGAATTTTCCAACTGCCGACACCCCTGACATGTGGTCTATTATCGTATAAAGGGATTTAACATCTCCTGTAACCAAGATCCATTCTTCCTCCCATGAGACTTTGGATAGTAGCTGGAGTATATCTCTTGTATCTTTTACATGAGATTTATTCGTGAGTACTAAAGGTTGGAGATGGTGGTCTATATACTCAGAAAGATTGGCGGAAATGGAATTTATACCTGCCACTATTGGTCTCCCTGGTGGCTGTAAGGGATCTTTATGTATTTTTGGGAGGACATAGATCACTGGTATTGTGGGTTCCGGATTCCATAGGAATTTTGCCTCTCCCTCCTCCAATATTCCTTTCTGTTGATAATTGTGAATTAGATTTTGTAATTCTCCCATGATCCTTTTCGTGGGGTCACATCTCAATTTTTGGTAAGTAGTCCCATCATTTAATTGCCGTAGTACTTCCCCCTCATACCAACTCTTATCCATCAAGACCACTCCACCCCCCTTATCGGCCGGCTTGATCACTAAATCAGTGTTGGATTGGAGTTCTTTGAGGGCTTTCCGTTCTCTATTGGATAAATTCTGCTTAACTCCTTTGTTTTCAATTTTTTTAATGTCATCATGCACCATGGTGTAAAAGGTGTCAATATGACTTCCCTTTATATGGGCGGGATAGAAAATGGACTTCGGCCTGAAGGTGCTCACCTCCCTTTTGTCCATATCTGTTGGATCCTCCTCTTTTAATAGGAAGAATTTTCTTATGCACAATTTTCGTATGTATTTATTGATATCTACAAACAACGTGAATTTGTTTATAGTGGCGGTCGGTGCATACTTGAGTCCTTTCCCTAATAGGCCGGTCTCGACCTCTGTTAGCACATGTTTGCTGATGTTGAAGATTTTCACACTTTCAGCTTGTCCTTTATTGGGGATCTCTTGTGCTGTTCCCTGTTCTATGGGGATGATGTTTCCTCGAGTCCTTTTATGTTGGTTCCTCCTCATTCTTTGTTTAATCCTTTTGTTCTCCACTCCCCCTCTTTTCCCTCTTTTGGTTTTATTCCTTATTGTTTTCAGGCCCTGTATGGGGGTCTTCTGTCTCGTGCCCCTAAAAAAGGAGATCTTTCCCTATAATTGGCTAGGGGAGCAAATCTATTATTGAAATTTCTTCCGTTATAATTGGTGTTGGTGTCTTCCATTCTTGTCCTTGTGGTTCTGTCATCCCTCCAAGATGGTCTATCCCTCCCATCTATATTTTCTCTTGGGTAAAACCTCCTCGTCTCAATTCTTGTGGGGTATCTATTACGGTAGTATGTCGATGTCTCTTCCCATCTTCCTTTCTGTTGGTGTGGAGGTGTTCTCCTTCTCTCTCTGAAATTCCCATGGGCACTCCGCTCAAAATTGGATGGCTCCCAATGTACACTGCTTTTTCTTTTTCTCGGTGGAGTTGCAATCTGTCTTGTATCTTGTCTTGTTGGTGATGGGATGATATCCTCGTCCTCTGATATGGAGTCGTAGGAATCTTTCACCAATTGTTCTTGTGTAGTTGTCTCTTTTTTATCCCTGATGAACTTTCTAACCTTTCTGTCAATCAGTGATTTTTCATTTTTCTTAATTGTATGATCGATTCTGTCCTCGAGTTCTTTGTATTCACTCATGTCTTTATAGGGGATAACTAGGTCTCTATATATCAGAATTTGTTCATCCAATTTAGCCAATTCTTTTTTCCTCTCTTCCACTATAAGGCCCATCAAAGAAATGGAGCATTCCTTTATGACCCTCTTCCATTCTCCTTTGAAATGTTCAGATGACGTTTCAAATGATGCTTTTTTGTGGATTTGCAAACCTCTTGGTATGATTTGGTTAGAGATATATTTTTCAAGGGTGACTGTCTCCCACCATATTTTATTTTCTTTTAGGAGAGTCTTTTCTAACTTTCCCATAATGTCTCCAAGACTCTCGTCTAGGAGTTCTATGTGGTTCCCTTCGTTAACAAATAATTTCTCTAATACAGATTTTCTATGTTCCCTATATTTGAACATCCTAGCTGCACGCCTGGGCACCCCTGCTGGAGGAATATGAAGTATAGTGTAAGTTTGGGTTTCGGAATGTCCTAGTGTGCGCTTATTGTCAGCAGCCCGTCCCTATTGACTGGTAGGGGAATCCCTCCAAAACCCCTGGGTTTGGAATTGTGTAAGTGTTTAGACAATAGATGTACAGGCGCTAACTCTATGTCCTAAGTGTATACTATGGACTTCCCTTAATCGTTGTATTTCAAAACGGTATATGGTTCCTCCAGGGATTTTTCTCAAAGAAGTCTTCAACCGGGATCAGCTACGATGTTCCTCGAGTTCATGTGCAAAGAAAAACAAGAACCATATAGTGTAGTATGCAAAGATAGTGGGCAAGAGTTTATATGGAGAAATGCCTCTTCCCAAAAGGACACCCGAACAGTGGTGTATAGGACAGAATCACTGGCCTAATTACCAGATTCTGTGGATTCAAAGAGACATGTGACAGTTATCCTTTCGATTGGTTTCGGTGTATGCTCCACACAAACTGAACCTGGTGGTGTAGTACTTCAGACCCCTTTCCCAGATATCCCCGTGAATATGACACAATGGTAGAATTAGTCTAATTACCAGACTCAGGTGTACATTCAGCATATATCCTCATCCTTTGTATTATTCATGGAACAAAATTCATCAACCGACCAAACCAGGTGTAGCATGGATTCACATAAATAAAGAAATGTAAAAAAACCGCATAGCATAATACGTTTTTTTATTTTTAAGAAAAAGGTTTAAAATGACTGATATAAAAATTCCAAACTGGAATCCAAATGTGAAATATAAACAATTACCAGATGTATTTTGTATGCCAAACAATATAAACAATGTAAAAACTTTAGCGTCCACTTCTCAGACCAAGCTCATTAGGTGACATGGGTGACAATAGAATTGGATCAATTACCAGAAGCCCAGAGTACGCAAAACTCTGAGGGGTGAAGAGAAAGATGTATTTCCAGTTTGCGCTCCGGATCGCTCCCTGTACTCCTCACCTGTCCTGGCCGTCGAAAACAAAGACTATGTCACCGCAGTCGTCCCTCCACCAACGCGTTTCAACCCGCACTCGGGTCTTCCTCAAGGTGATGAGCCTGTCTCCTCTGCTTCCTGTATTTAAACTCCCTTTGTCCAATCAATGGCCATTCTTGTTCACGGAGACTCAATTCAGCTGTGTATATTCCTGCCCCTCCCACCCGTTACCATGGACACTGACTTCAAACTTCCGGTCGTTTGGGTATTGACAATAACTTCCTGTTTTCTTGTTCCCATGGTGATGGGTCCATGTATTCCCCGTGTTTCCGGCGCCGATGCCATCCATCCACTACTTGTTTCCGGGCGGCGATTATGTCTAAGTTCCTTCTTTGTTTCTGTCTGCTTGCTGTAGTTCTCCGATTCGTCACTTCCGGTTTAGCTATCACCATGGTAACCGTCCCGTGTGTTGAAGATAGTTCTCTGTCTTTACTCCCGGTTTCCATGGTGACCATGTGGCACTGCTTTCTTCTTCATAGTGTATCACTGTCGGCGTCCGTTTCTTTAGGAATGTCAATCATTTAGCGAGGAAATGATTCTTTATATGGACTTGTTCCGACGCTTGTTTCCTCATTTGAACTTTAATTTCTTTTCATACGAGTTTTAACCCTCAAAAACAAGATGAATAAAATAAAAATAAAAATTAGGGATATAAAGGAGGGATACAGTGTAAAAAAGATCTAACAACTGAGTCTGTTCTTATGTGTAATGCATATGATCTGTAGGAAATATCGAGTATGAAAATGTTGATCTTTGAAAAATATCAATGTGGTTTTGTGGGGTCACAAAAACCACTTTAGTTCAAAGTCTAAGTTAAGTCCATGCGGTTTCAATGTGTCCAGTTCGTAAATGAGTTTCATCTCTGCCTTAGCGAGTTGTGTACCTATATCCTTTTGCCGTATATGCCCCTCAATGAGTTTGATTCCAACAAACTGTTTAATGTGATTAGTTGAACAATTATGTGTATTTTTGAAATGATTTGACAGAGAGTGTGTCTCTAACCCCTTCCTTATGTTGCGGAGATGTTCCCCCAGGCGAGTTTTCAATGGCCTAGTGGTCCTACCAACATAGAATAGATTGCATGAGCATTCAATTACGTAAACTATATTGCAGCTATTACATGTAATGAATTCATCTATTCGGTGCTGAATCCCATTGATTTTGACCTCTTCAATTTTCCTCTGGTCACTCTTTATGTTTCTGCATCCCAAACACGTCCCGCATCGATGAAATCCTTTAGTGCGGATGCTTCTTTTAATTTGAGGACCAGAGTGTAGACTTCTCACCAATTTGGTGCCCAAGTTTGCTGCTTTTTTATAGATGAAGACCGGTTTTTCCGGTATTGCTCCTCCCAATACTGGGTCCTTTTTCAAAATGTCCCAATGTTTCCGGAAGGTTTTTTCCACTGCTTTATGCTGTGCTGTGTAGTTTGTAATGAATGCCCATTGGAATTTGGTCTGTTCTTGTTGTCCATCGTCAATTTGATTTTCCAATAATGTGTTCCTAGGGATAGTCTTCACTTTATCAACTGCTTTTTCTATGACACTTGGAGCATAACCACTTTTGGTAAATTTCTGTGTCAGTGTCCCTGCTTGTTGGTAATATACAGTATCATCTGTGCAGTTGCGTCTAAGTCGTTTCAATTGTCCACAAGGTATGGAACTAAGCCAATTACTATGATGACAACTGGTTGAGTGGATATATGCTTGGGAGTCCGTCGGTTTCGTATATGTCTTCGTTTTTATTTCCCCACCTTCAATATAGATCGTAAGATCTAAAAAATTCACTGATGATAAACTAATATCAAAAGTGAACTGTATATTTAGCACATTGGTGTTCAGGTATTCTAGAAATTCATTGAGACGATCTTTATTCCCTCTCCAAATGAAAAGCACATCATCAATGTAGCGCACCCAGGTCACCAGGTCCGCCCCAAATGGGTTGTTATTCCATATATGGTCCAATTCCCATTGGCCCATGAAAATATTGGCATAGCTTGGGGCGAACCTGGTGCCCATAGCTGTGCCCACCTTCTGTAGGAAGAAATCTCCCATAAACATGAAATAGTTGTTGTTGAGAATGAAGGTAATACCTTCAATGATGAGGTCCTGTAGTCCTTTCTCAATATCGCTGGACTCCAGGAATTTTCCAACTGCCGACACCCCTGACATGTGGTCTATTATCGTATAAAGGGATTTAACATCTCCTGTAACCAAGATCCATTCTTCCTCCCATGAGACTTTGGATAGTAGCTGGAGTATATCTCTCGTATCTTTTACATGAGATTTATTCGTGAGTACTAAAGGTTGGAGATGGTGGTCTATATACTCAGAAAGATTGGCGGAAATGGAATTTATACCTGCCACTATTGGTCTCCCTGGTGGCTGTAAGGGATCTTTATGTATTTTTGGGAGGACATAGATCACTGGTATTGTGGGTTCCGGATTCCATAGGAATTTTGCCTCTCCCTCCTCCAATATTCCTTTCTGTTGATAATTGTGAATTAGATTTTGTAATTCTCCCATGATCCTTTTCGTGGGGTCACATCTCAATTTTTGGTAAGTAGTCCCATCATTTAATTGCCGTAGTACTTCCCCCTCATACCAACTCTTATCCATCAAGACCACTCCACCCCCCTTATCGGCCGGCTTGATCACTAAATCAGTGTTGGATTGGAGTTCTTTGAGGGCTTTCCGTTCTCTATTGGATAAATTCTGCTTAACTCCTTTGTTTTCAATTTTTTTAATGTCATCATGCACCATGGTGTAAAAGGTGTCAATATGACTTCCCTTTATATGGGCGGGATAGAAAATGGACTTCGGCCTGAAGGTGCTCACCTCCCTTTTGTCCATATCTGTTGGATCCTCCTCTTTTAATAGGAAGAATTTTCTTATGCACAATTTTCGTATGTATTTATTGATATCTACAAACAACGTGAATTTGTTTATAGTGGCGGTCGGTGCATACTTGAGTCCTTTCCCTAATAGGCCGGTCTCGACCTCTGTTAGCACATGTTTGCTGATGTTGAAGATTTTCACACTTTCAGCTTGTCCTTTATTGGGGATCTCTTGTGCTGTTCCCTGTTCTATGGGGATGATGTTTCCTCGAGTCCTTTTATGTTGGTTCCTCCTCATTCTTTGTTTAATCCTTTTGTTCTCCACTCCCCCTCTTTTCCCTCTTTTGGTTTTATTCCTTATTGTTTTCAGGCCCTGTATGGGGGTCTTCTGTCTCGTGCCCCTAAAAAAGGAGATCTTTCCCTATAATTGGCTAGGGGAGCAAATCTATTATTGAAATTTCTTCCGTTATAATTGGTGTTGGTGTCTTCCATTCTTGTCCTTGTGGTTCTGTCATCCCTCCAAGATGGTCTATCCCTCCCATCTATATTTTCTCTTGGGTAAAACCTCCTCGTCTCAATTCTTGTGGGGTATCTATTACGGTAGTATGTCGATGTCTCTTCCCATCTTCCTTTCTGTTGGTGTGGAGGTGTTCTCCTTCTCTCTCTGAAATTCCCATGGGCACTCCGCTCAAAATTGGATGGCTCCCAATGTACACTGCTTTTTCTTTTTCTCGGTGGAGTTGCAATCTGTCTTGTATCTTGTCTTGTTGGTGATGGGATGATATCCTCGTCCTCTGATATGGAGTCGTAGGAATCTTTCACCAATTGTTCTTGTGTAGTTGTCTCTTTTTTATCCCTGATGAACTTTCTAACCTTTCTGTCAATCAGTGATTTTTCATTTTTCTTAATTGTATGATCGATTCTGTCCTCGAGTTCTTTGTATTCACTCATGTCTTTATAGGGGATAACTAGGTCTCTATATATCAGAATTTGTTCATCCAATTTAGCCAATTCTTTTTTCCTCTCTTCCACTATAAGGCCCATCAAAGAAATGGAGCATTCCTTTATGACCCTCTTCCATTCTCCTTTGAAATGTTCAGATGACATTTCAAATGATGCTTTTTTGTGGATTTGCAAACCTCTTGGTATGATTTGGTTAGAGATATATTTTTCAAGGGTGACTGTCTCCCACCATATTTTATTTTCTTTTAGGAGAGTCTTTTCTAACTTTCCCATAATGTCTCCAAGACTCTCGTCTAGGAGTTCTATGTGGTTCCCTTCGTTAACAAATAATTTCTCTAATACAGATTTTCTATGTTCCCTATATTTGAACATCCTAGCTGCACGCCTGGGCACCCCTGCTGGAGGAATATGAAGTATAGTGTAAGTTTGGGTTTCGGAATGTCCTAGTGTGCGCTTATTGTCAGCAGCCCGTCCCTATTGACTGGTAGGGGAATCCCTCCAAAACCCCTGGGTTTGGAATTGTGTAAGTGTTTAGACAATAGATGTACAGGCGCTAACTCTATGTCCTAAGTGTATACTATGGACTTCCCTTAATCGTTGTATTTCAAAACGGTATATGGTTCCTCCAGGGATTTTTCTCAAAGAAGTCTTCAACCGGGATCAGCTACGATGTTCCTCGAGTTCATGTGCAAAGAAAAACAAGAACCATATAGTGTAGTATGCAAAGATAGTGGGCAAGAGTTTATATGGAGAAATGCCTCTTCCCAAAAGGACACCCGAACAGTGGTGTATAGGACAGAATCACTGGCCTAATTACCAGATTCTGTGGATTCAAAGAGACATGTGACAGTTATCCTTTCGATTGGTTTCGGTGTATGCTCCACACAAACTGAACCTGGTGGTGTAGTACTTCAGACCCCTTTCCCAGATATCCCCGTGAATATGACACAATGGTAGAATTAGTCTAATTACCAGACTCAGGTGTACATTCAGCATATATCCTCATCCTTTGTATTATTCATGGAACAAAATTCATCAACCGACCAAACCAGGTGTAGCATGGATTCACATAAATAAAGAAATGTAAAAAAACCGCATAGCATAATACGTTTTTTTATTTTTAAGAAAAAGGTTTAAAATGACTGATATAAAAATTCCAAACTGGAATCCAAATGTGAAATATAAACAATTACCAGATGTATTTTGTATGCCAAACAATATAAACAATGTAAAAACTTTAGCGTCCACTTCTCAGACCAAGCTCATTAGGTGACATGGGTGACAATAGAATTGGATCAATTACCAGAAGCCCAGAGTACGCAAAACTCTGAGGGGTGAAGAGAAAGATGTATTTCCAGTTTGCGCTCCGGATCGCTCCCTGTACTCCTCACCTGTCCTGGCCGTCGAAAACAAAGACTATGTCACCGCAGTCGTCCCTCCACCAACGCGTTTCAACCCGCACTCGGGTCTTCCTCAAGGTGATGAGCCTGTCTCCTCTGCTTCCTGTATTTAAACTCCCTTTGTCCAATCAATGGCCATTCTTGTTCACGGAGACTCAATTCAGCTGTGTATATTCCTGCCCCTCCCACCCGTTACCATGGACACTGACTTCAAACTTCCGGTCGTTTGGGTATTGACAATAACTTCCTGTTTTCTTGTTCCCATGGTGATGGGTCCATGTATTCCCCGTGTTTCCGGCGCCGATGCCATCCATCCACTACTTGTTTCCGGGCGGCGATTATGTCTAAGTTCCTTCTTTGTTTCTGTCTGCTTGCCGTAGTTCTCCGATTCGTCACTTCCGGTTTAGCTATCACCATGGTAACCGTCCCGTGTGTTGAAGATAGTTCTCTGTCTTTACTCCCGGTTTCCATGGTGACCATGTGGCACTGCTTTCTTCTTCATAGTGTATCACTGTCGGCGTCCGTTTCTTTAGGAATGTCAATCATTTAGCGAGGAAATGATTCTTTATATGGACTTGTTCCGACGCTTGTTTCCTCATTTGAACTTTAATTTCTTTTCATACGAGTTTTAACCCTCAAAAACAAGATGAATAAAATAAAAATAAAAATTAGGGATATAAAGGAGGGATACAGTGTAAAAAAGATCTAACAACTGAGTCTGTTCTTATGTGTAATGCATATGATCTGTAGGAAATATCGAGTATGAAAATGTTGATCTTTGAAAAATATCAATGTGGTTTTGTGGGGTCACAAAAACCACTTTAGTTCAAAGTCTAAGTTAAGTCCATGCGGTTTCAATGTGTCCAGTTCGTAAATGAGTTTCATCTCTGCCTTAGCGAGTTGTGTACCTATATCCTTTTGCCGTATATGCCCCTCAATGAGTTTGATTCCAACAAACTGTTTAATGTGATTAGTTGAACAATTATGTGTATTTTTGAAATGATTTGACAGAGAGTGTGTCTCTAACCCCTTCCTTATGTTGCGGAGATGTTCCCCCAGGCGAGTTTTCAATGGCCTAGTGGTCCTACCAACATAGAATAGATTGCATGAGCATTCAATTACGTAAACTATATTGCAGCTATTACATGTAATGAATTCATCTATTCGGTGCTGAATCCCATTGATTTTGACCTCTTCAATTTTCCTCTGGTCACTCTTTATGTTTCTGCATCCCAAACACGTCCCGCATCGATGAAATCCTTTAGTGCGGATGCTTCTTTTAATTTGAGGACCAGAGTGTAGACTTCTCACCAATTTGGTGCCCAAGTTTGCTGCTTTTTTATAGATGAAGACCGGTTTTTCCGGTATTGCTCCTCCCAATACTGGGTCCTTTTTCAAAATGTCCCAATGTTTCCGGAAGGTTTTTTCCACTGCTTTATGCTGTGCTGTGTAGTTTGTAATGAATGCCCATTGGAATTTGGTCTGTTCTTGTTGTCCATCGTCAATTTGATTTTCCAATAATGTGTTCCTAGGGATAGTCTTCACTTTATCAACTGCTTTTTCTATGACACTTGGAGCATAACCACTTTTGGTAAATTTCTGTGTCAGTGTCCCTGCTTGTTGGTAATATACAGTATCATCTGTGCAGTTGCGTCTAAGTCGTTTCAATTGTCCACAAGGTATGGAACTAAGCCAATTACTATGATGACAACTGGTTGAGTGGATATATGCTTGGGAGTCCGTCGGTTTCGTATATGTCTTCGTTTTTATTTCCCCACCTTCAATATAGATCGTAAGATCTAAAAAATTCACTGATGATAAACTAATATCAAAAGTGAACTGTATATTTAGCACATTGGTGTTCAGGTATTCTAGAAATTCATTGAGACGATCTTTATTCCCTCTCCAAATGAAAAGCACATCATCAATGTAGCGCACCCAGGTCACCAGGTCCGCCCCAAATGGGTTGTTATTCCATATATGGTCCAATTCCCATTGGCCCATGAAAATATTGGCATAGCTTGGGGCGAACCTGGTGCCCATAGCTGTGCCCACCTTCTGTAGGAAGAAATCTCCCATAAACATGAAATAGTTGTTGTTGAGAATGAAGGTAATACCTTCAATGATGAGGTCCTGTAGTCCTTTCTCAATATCGCTGGACTCCAGGAATTTTCCAACTGCCGACACCCCTGACATGTGGTCTATTATCGTATAAAGGGATTTAACATCTCCTGTAACCAAGATCCATTCTTCCTCCCATGAGACTTTGGATAGTAGCTGGAGTATATCTCTCGTATCTTTTACATGAGATTTATTCGTGAGTACTAAAGGTTGGAGATGGTGGTCTATATACTCAGAAAGATTGGCGGAAATGGAATTTATACCTGCCACTACTGGTCTCCCTGGTGGCTGTAAGGGATCTTTATGTATTTTTGGGAGGACATAGATCACTGGTATTGTGGGTTCCGGATTCCATAGGAATTTTGCCTCTCCCTCCTCCAATATTCCTTTCTGTTGATAATTGTGAATTAGATTTTGTAATTCTCCCATGATCCTTTTCGTGGGGTCACATCTCAATTTTTGGTAAGTAGTCCCATCATTTAATTGCCGTAGTACTTCCCCCTCATACCAACTCTTATCCATCAAGACCACTCCACCCCCCTTATCGGCCGGCTTGATCACTAAATCAGTGTTGGATTGGAGTTCTTTGAGGGCTTTCCGTTCTCTATTGGATAAATTCTGCTTAACTCCTTTGTTTTCAATTTTTTTAATGTCATCATGCACCATGGTGTAAAAGGTGTCAATATGACTTCCCTTTATATGGGCGGGATAGAAAATGGACTTCGGCCTGAAGGTGCTCACCTCCCTTTTGTCCATATCTGTTGGATCCTCCTCTTTTAATAGGAAGAATTTTCTTATGCACAATTTTCGTATGTATTTATTGATATCTACAAACAACGTGAATTTGTTTATAGTGGCGGTCGGTGCATACTTGAGTCCTTTCCCTAATAGGCCGGTCTCGACCTCTGTTAGCACATGTTTGCTGATGTTGAAGATTTTCACACTTTCAGCTTGTCCTTTATTGGGGATCTCTTGTGCTGTTCCCTGTTCTATGGGGATGATGTTTCCTCGAGTCCTTTTATGTTGGTTCCTCCTCATTCTTTGTTTAATCCTTTTGTTCTCCACTCCCCCTCTTTTCCCTCTTTTGGTTTTATTCCTTATTGTTTTCAGGCCCTGTATGGGGGTCTTCTGTCTCGTGCCCCTAAAAAAGGAGATCTTTCCCTATAATTGGCTAGGGGAGCAAATCTATTATTGAAATTTCTTCCGTTATAATTGGTGTTGGTGTCTTCCATTCTTGTCCTTGTGGTTCTGTCATCCCTCCAAGATGGTCTATCCCTCCCATCTATATTTTCTCTTGGGTAAAACCTCCTCGTCTCAATTCTTGTGGGGTATCTATTACGGTAGTATGTCGATGTCTCTTCCCATCTTCCTTTCTGTTGGTGTGGAGGTGTTCTCCTTCTCTCTCTGAAATTCCCATGGGCACTCCGCTCAAAATTGGATGGCTCCCAATGTACACTGCTTTTTCTTTTTCTCGGTGGAGTTGCAATCTGTCTTGTATCTTGTCTTGTTGGTGATGGGATGATATCCTCGTCCTCTGATATGGAGTCGTAGGAATCTTTCACCAATTGTTCTTGTGTAGTTGTCTCTTTTTTATCCCTGATGAACTTTCTAACCTTTCTGTCAATCAGTGATTTTTCATTTTTCTTAATTGTATGATCGATTCTGTCCTCGAGTTCTTTGTATTCACTCATGTCTTTATAGGGGATAACTAGGTCTCTATATATCAGAATTTGTTCATCCAATTTAGCCAATTCTTTTTTCCTCTCTTCCACTATAAGGCCCATCAAAGAAATGGAGCATTCCTTTATGACCCTCTTCCATTCTCCTTTGAAATGTTCAGATGACGTTTCAAATGATGCTTTTTTGTGGATTTGCAAACCTCTTGGTATGATTTGGTTAGAGATATATTTTTCAAGGGTGACTGTCTCCCACCATATTTTATTTTCTTTTAGGAGAGTCTTTTCTAACTTTCCCATAATGTCTCCAAGACTCTCGTCTAGGAGTTCTATGTGGTTCCCTTCGTTAACAAATAATTTCTCTAATACAGATTTTCTATGTTCCCTATATTTGAACATCCTAGCTGCACGCCTGGGCACCCCTGCTGGAGGAATATGAAGTATAGTGTAAGTTTGGGTTTCGGAATGTCCTAGTGTGCGCTTATTGTCAGCAGCCCGTCCCTATTGACTGGTAGGGGAATCCCTCCAAAACCCCTGGGTTTGGAATTGTGTAAGTGTTTAGACAATAGATGTACAGGCGCTAACTCTATGTCCTAAGTGTATACTATGGACTTCCCTTAATCGTTGTATTTCAAAACGGTATATGGTTCCTCCAGGGATTTTTCTCAAAGAAGTCTTCAACCGGGATCAGCTACGATGTTCCTCGAGTTCATGTGCAAAGAAAAACAAGAACCATATAGTGTAGTATGCAAAGATAGTGGGCAAGAGTTTATATGGAGAAATGCCTCTTCCCAAAAGGACACCCGAACAGTGGTGTATAGGACAGAATCACTGGCCTAATTACCAGATTCTGTGGATTCAAAGAGACATGTGACAGTTATCCTTTCGATTGGTTTCGGTGTATGCTCCACACAAACTGAACCTGGTGGTGTAGTACTTCAGACCCCTTTCCCAGATATCCCCGTGAATATGACACAATGGTAGAATTAGTCTAATTACCAGACTCAGGTGTACATTCAGCATATATCCTCATCCTTTGTATTATTCATGGAACAAAATTCATCAACCGACCAAACCAGGTGTAGCATGGATTCACATAAATAAAGAAATGTAAAAAAACCGCATAGCATAATACGTTTTTTTATTTTTAAGAAAAAGGTTTAAAATGACTGATATAAAAATTCCAAACTGGAATCCAAATGTGAAATATAAACAATTACCAGATGTATTTTGTATGCCAAACAATATAAACAATGTAAAAACTTTAGCGTCCACTTCTCAGACCAAGCTCATTAGGTGACATGGGTGACAATAGAATTGGATCAATTACCAGAAGCCCAGAGTACGCAAAACTCTGAGGGGTGAAGAGAAAGATGTATTTCCAGTTTGCGCTCCGGATCGCTCCCTGTACTCCTCACCTGTCCTGGCCGTCGAAAACAAAGACTATGTCACCGCAGTCGTCCCTCCACCAACGCGTTTCAACCCGCACTCGGGTCTTCCTCAAGGTGATGAGCCTGTCTCCTCTGCTTCCTGTATTTAAACTCCCTTTGTCCAATCAATGGCCATTCTTGTTCACGGAGACTCAATTCAGCTGTGTATATTCCTGCCCCTCCCACCCGTTACCATGGACACTGACTTCAAACTTCCGGTCGTTTGGGTATTGACAATAACTTCCTGTTTTCTTGTTCCCATGGTGATGGGTCCATGTATTCCCCGTGTTTCCGGCGCCGATGCCATCCATCCACTACTTGTTTCCGGGCGGCGATTATGTCTAAGTTCCTTCTTTGTTTCTGTCTGCTTGCCGTAGTTCTCCGATTCGTCACTTCCGGTTTAGCTATCACCATGGTAACCGTCCCGTGTGTTGAAGATAGTTCTCTGTCTTTACTCCCGGTTTCCATGGTGACCATGTGGCACTGCTTTCTTCTTCATAGTGTATCACTGTCGGCGTCCGTTTCTTTAGGAATGTCAATCATTTAGCGAGGAAATGATTCTTTATATGGACTTGTTCCGACGCTTGTTTCCTCATTTGAACTTTAATTTCTTTTCATACGAGTTTTAACCCTCAAAAACAAGATGAATAAAATAAAAATAAAAATTAGGGATATAAAGGAGGGATACAGTGTAAAAAAGATCTAACAACTGAGTCTGTTCTTATGTGTAATGCATATGATCTGTAGGAAATATCGAGTATGAAAATGTTGATCTTTGAAAAATATCAATGTGGTTTTGTGGGGTCACAAAAACCACTTTAGTTCAAAGTCTAAGTTAAGTCCATGCGGTTTCAATGTGTCCAGTTCGTAAATGAGTTTCATCTCTGCCTTAGCGAGTTGTGTACCTATATCCTTTTGCCGTATATGCCCCTCAATGAGTTTGATTCCAACAAACTGTTTAATGTGATTAGTTGAACAATTATGTGTATTTTTGAAATGATTTGACAGAGAGTGTGTCTCTAACCCCTTCCTTATGTTGCGGAGATGTTCCCCCAGGCGAGTTTTCAATGGCCTAGTGGTCCTACCAACATAGAATAGATTGCATGAGCATTCAATTACGTAAACTATATTGCAGCTATTACATGTAATGAATTCATCTATTCGGTGCTGAATCCCATTGATTTTGACCTCTTCAATTTTCCTCTGGTCACTCTTTATGTTTCTGCATCCCAAACACGTCCCGCATCGATGAAATCCTTTAGTGCGGATGCTTCTTTTAATTTGAGGACCAGAGTGTAGACTTCTCACCAATTTGGTGCCCAAGTTTGCTGCTTTTTTATAGATGAAGACCGGTTTTTCCGGTATTGCTCCTCCCAATACTGGGTCCTTTTTCAAAATGTCCCAATGTTTCCGGAAGGTTTTTTCCACTGCTTTATGCTGTGCTGTGTAGTTTGTAATGAATGCCCATTGGAATTTGGTCTGTTCTTGTTGTCCATCGTCAATTTGATTTTCCAATAATGTGTTCCTAGGGATAGTCTTCACTTTATCAACTGCTTTTTCTATGACACTTGGAGCATAACCACTTTTGGTAAATTTCTGTGTCAGTGTCCCTGCTTGTTGGTAATATACAGTATCATCTGTGCAGTTGCGTCTAAGTCGTTTCAATTGTCCACAAGGTATGGAACTAAGCCAATTACTATGATGACAACTGGTTGAGTGGATATATGCTTGGGAGTCCGTCGGTTTCGTATATGTCTTCGTTTTTATTTCCCCACCTTCAATATAGATCGTAAGATCTAAAAAATTCACTGATGATAAACTAATATCAAAAGTGAACTGTATATTTAGCACATTGGTGTTCAGGTATTCTAGAAATTCATTGAGACGATCTTTATTCCCTCTCCAAATGAAAAGCACATCATCAATGTAGCGCACCCAGGTCACCAGGTCCGCCCCAAATGGGTTGTTATTCCATATATGGTCCAATTCCCATTGGCCCATGAAAATATTGGCATAGCTTGGGGCGAACCTGGTGCCCATAGCTGTGCCCACCTTCTGTAGGAAGAAATCTCCCATAAACATGAAATAGTTGTTGTTGAGAATGAAGGTAATACCTTCAATGATGAGGTCCTGTAGTCCTTTCTCAATATCGCTGGACTCCAGGAATTTTCCAACTGCCGACACCCCTGACATGTGGTCTATTATCGTATAAAGGGATTTAACATCTCCTGTAACCAAGATCCATTCTTCCTCCCATGAGACTTTGGATAGTAGCTGGAGTATATCTCTCGTATCTTTTACATGAGATTTATTCGTGAGTACTAAAGGTTGGAGATGGTGGTCTATATACTCAGAAAGATTGGCGGAAATGGAATTTATACCTGCCACTATTGGTCTCCCTGGTGGCTGTAAGGGATCTTTATGTATTTTTGGGAGGACATAGATCACTGGTATTGTGGGTTCCGGATTCCATAGGAATTTTGCCTCTCCCTCCTCCAATATTCCTTTCTGTTGATAATTGTGAATTAGATTTTGTAATTCTCCCATGATCCTTTTCGTGGGGTCACATCTCAATTTTTGGTAAGTAGTCCCATCATTTAATTGCCGTAGTACTTCCCCCTCATACCAACTCTTATCCATCAAGACCACTCCACCCCCCTTATCGGCCGGCTTGATCACTAAATCAGTGTTGGATTGGAGTTCTTTGAGGGCTTTCCGTTCTCTATTGGATAAATTCTGCTTAACTCCTTTGTTTTCAATTTTTTTAATGTCATCATGCACCATGGTGTAAAAGGTGTCAATATGACTTCCCTTTATATGGGCGGGATAGAAAATGGACTTCGGCCTGAAGGTGCTCACCTCCCTTTTGTCCATATCTGTTGGATCCTCCTCTTTTAATAGGAAGAATTTTCTTATGCACAATTTTCGTATGTATTTATTGATATCTACAAACAACGTGAATTTGTTTATAGTGGCGGTCGGTGCATACTTGAGTCCTTTCCCTAATAGGCCGGTCTCGACCTCTGTTAGCACATGTTTGCTGATGTTGAAGATTTTCACACTTTCAGCTTGTCCTTTATTGGGGATCTCTTGTGCTGTTCCCTGTTCTATGGGGATGATGTTTCCTCGAGTCCTTTTATGTTGGTTCCTCCTCATTCTTTGTTTAATCCTTTTGTTCTCCACTCCCCCTCTTTTCCCTCTTTTGGTTTTATTCCTTATTGTTTTCAGGCCCTGTATGGGGGTCTTCTGTCTCGTGCCCCTAAAAAAGGAGATCTTTCCCTATAATTGGCTAGGGGAGCAAATCTATTATTGAAATTTCTTCCGTTATAATTGGTGTTGGTGTCTTCCATTCTTGTCCTTGTGGTTCTGTCATCCCTCCAAGATGGTCTATCCCTCCCATCTATATTTTCTCTTGGGTAAAACCTCCTCGTCTCAATTCTTGTGGGGTATCTATTACGGTAGTATGTCGATGTCTCTTCCCATCTTCCTTTCTGTTGGTGTGGAGGTGTTCTCCTTCTCTCTCTGAAATTCCCATGGGCACTCCGCTCAAAATTGGATGGCTCCCAATGTACACTGCTTTTTCTTTTTCTCGGTGGAGTTGCAATCTGTCTTGTATCTTGTCTTGTTGGTGATGGGATGATATCCTCGTCCTCTGATATGGAGTCGTAGGAATCTTTCACCAATTGTTCTTGTGTAGTTGTCTCTTTTTTATCCCTGATGAACTTTCTAACCTTTCTGTCAATCAGTGATTTTTCATTTTTCTTAATTGTATGATCGATTCTGTCCTCGAGTTCTTTGTATTCACTCATGTCTTTATAGGGGATAACTAGGTCTCTATATATCAGAATTTGTTCATCCAATTTAGCCAATTCTTTTTTCCTCTCTTCCACTATAAGGCCCATCAAAGAAATGGAGCATTCCTTTATGACCCTCTTCCATTCTCCTTTGAAATGTTCAGATGACGTTTCAAATGATGCTTTTTTGTGGATTTGCAAACCTCTTGGTATGATTTGGTTAGAGATATATTTTTCAAGGGTGACTGTCTCCCACCATATTTTCTTTTCTTTTAGGAGAGTCTTTTCTAACTTTCCCATAATGTCTCCAAGACTCTCGTCTAGGAGTTCTATGTGGTTCCCTTCGTTAACAAATAATTTCTCTAATACAGATTTTCTATGTTCCCTATATTTGAACATCCTAGCTGCACGCCTGGGCACCCCTGCTGGAGGAATATGAAGTATAGTGTAAGTTTGGGTTTCGGAATGTCCTAGTGTGCGCTTATTGTCAGCAGCCCGTCCCTATTGACTGGTAGGGGAATCCCTCCAAAACCCCTGGGTTTGGAATTGTGTAAGTGTTTAGACAATAGATGTACAGGCGCTAACTCTATGTCCTAAGTGTATACTATGGACTTCCCTTAATCGTTGTATTTCAAAACGGTATATGGTTCCTCCAGGGATTTTTCTCAAAGAAGTCTTCAACCGGGATCAGCTACGATGTTCCTCGAGTTCATGTGCAAAGAAAAACAAGAACCATATAGTGTAGTATGCAAAGATAGTGGGCAAGAGTTTATATGGAGAAATGCCTCTTCCCAAAAGGACACCCGAACAGTGGTGTATAGGACAGAATCACTGGCCTAATTACCAGATTCTGTGGATTCAAAGAGACATGTGACAGTTATCCTTTCGATTGGTTTCGGTGTATGCTCCACACAAACTGAACCTGGTGGTGTAGTACTTCAGACCCCTTTCCCAGATATCCCCGTGAATATGACACAATGGTAGAATTAGTCTAATTACCAGACTCAGGTGTACATTCAGCATATATCCTCATCCTTTGTATTATTCATGGAACAAAATTCATCAACCGACCAAACCAGGTGTAGCATGGATTCACATAAATAAAGAAATGTAAAAAAACCGCATAGCATAATACGTTTTTTTATTTTTAAGAAAAAGGTTTAAAATGACTGATATAAAAATTCCAAACTGGAATCCAAATGTGAAATATAAACAATTACCAGATGTATTTTGTATGCCAAACAATATAAACAATGTAAAAACTTTAGCGTCCACTTCTCAGACCAAGCTCATTAGGTGACATGGGTGACAATAGAATTGGATCAATTACCAGAAGCCCAGAGTACGCAAAACTCTGAGGGGTGAAGAGAAAGATGTATTTCCAGTTTGCGCTCCGGATCGCTCCCTGTACTCCTCACCTGTCCTGGCCGTCGAAAACAAAGACTATGTCACCGCAGTCGTCCCTCCACCAACGCGTTTCAACCCGCACTCGGGTCTTCCTCAAGGTGATGAGCCTGTCTCCTCTGCTTCCTGTATTTAAACTCCCTTTGTCCAATCAATGGCCATTCTTGTTCACGGAGACTCAATTCAGCTGTGTATATTCCTGCCCCTCCCACCCGTTACCATGGACACTGACTTCAAACTTCCGGTCGTTTGGGTATTGACAATAACTTCCTGTTTTCTTGTTCCCATGGTGATGGGTCCATGTATTCCCCGTGTTTCCGGCGCCGATGCCATCCATCCACTACTTGTTTCCGGGCGGCGATTATGTCTAAGTTCCTTCTTTGTTTCTGTCTGCTTGCCGTAGTTCTCCGATTCGTCACATCCGGTTTAGCTATCACCATGGTAACCGTCCCGTGTGTTGAAGATAGTTCTCTGTCTTTACTCCCGGTTTCCATGGTGACCATGTGGCACTGCTTTCTTCTTCATAGTGTATCACTGTCGGCGTCCGTTTCTTTAGGAATGTCAATCATTTAGCGAGGAAATGATTCTTTATATGGACTTGTTCCGACGCTTGTTTCCTCATTTGAACTTTAATTTCTTTTCATACGAGTTTTAACCCTCAAAAACAAGATGAATAAAATAAAAATAAAAATTAGGGATATAAAGGAGGGATACAGTGTAAAAAAGATCTAACAACTGAGTCTGTTCTTATGTGTAATGCATATGATCTGTAGGAAATATCGAGTATGAAAATGTTGATCTTTGAAAAATATCAATGTGGTTTTGTGGGGTCACAAAAACCACTTTAGTTCAAAGTCTAAGTTAAGTCCATGCGGTTTCAATGTGTCCAGTTCGTAAATGAGTTTCATCTCTGCCTTAGCGAGTTGTGTACCTATATCCTTTTGCCGTATATGCCCCTCAATGAGTTTGATTCCAACAAACTGTTTAATGTGATTAGTTGAACAATTATGTGTATTTTTGAAATGATTTGACAGAGAGTGTGTCTCTAACCCCTTCCTTATGTTGCGGAGATGTTCCCCCAGGCGAGTTTTCAATGGCCTAGTGGTCCTACCAACATAGAATAGATTGCATGAGCATTCAATTACGTAAACTATATTGCAGCTATTACATGTAATGAATTCATCTATTCGGTGCTGAATCCCATTGATTTTGACCTCTTCAATTTTCCTCTGGTCACTCTTTATGTTTCTGCATCCCAAACACGTCCCGCATCGATGAAATCCTTTAGTGCGGATGCTTCTTTTAATTTGAGGACCAGAGTGTAGACTTCTCACCAATTTGGTGCCCAAGTTTGCTGCTTTTTTATAGATGAAGACCGGTTTTTCCGGTATTGCTCCTCCCAATACTGGGTCCTTTTTCAAAATGTCCCAATGTTTCCGGAAGGTTTTTTCCACTGCTTTATGCTGTGCTGTGTAGTTTGTAATGAATGCCCATTGGAATTTGGTCTGTTCTTGTTGTCCATCGTCAATTTGATTTTCCAATAATGTGTTCCTAGGGATAGTCTTCACTTTATCAACTGCTTTTTCTATGACACTTGGAGCATAACCACTTTTGGTAAATTTCTGTGTCAGTGTCCCTGCTTGTTGGTAATATACAGTATCATCTGTGCAGTTGCGTCTAAGTCGTTTCAATTGTCCACAAGGTATGGAACTAAGCCAATTACTATGATGACAACTGGTTGAGTGGATATATGCTTGGGAGTCCGTCGGTTTCGTATATGTCTTCGTTTTTATTTCCCCACCTTCAATATAGATCGTAAGATCTAAAAAATTCACTGATGATAAACTAATATCAAAAGTGAACTGTATATTTAGCACATTGGTGTTCAGGTATTCTAGAAATTCATTGAGACGATCTTTATTCCCTCTCCAAATGAAAAGCACATCATCAATGTAGCGCACCCAGGTCACCAGGTCCGCCCCAAATGGGTTGTTATTCCATATATGGTCCAATTCCTATTGGCCCATGAAAATATTGGCATAGCTTGGGGCGAACCTGGTGCCCATAGCTGTGCCCACCTTCTGTAGGAAGAAATCTCCCATAAACATGAAATAGTTGTTGTTGAGAA
This sequence comes from Pseudophryne corroboree, assembly GCF_028390025.1. NCBI lineage: Eukaryota > Metazoa > Chordata > Amphibia > Anura > Myobatrachidae > Pseudophryne > Pseudophryne corroboree. Next base: position 683,822,370 of record NC_086445.1, read on the forward strand.
TGAAGGTAATACCTTCAATGATGAGGTCCTGTAGTCCTTTCTCAATATCGCTGGACTCCAGGAATTTTCCAACTGCCGACACCCCTGACATGTGGTCTATTATCGTATAAAGGGATTTAACATCTCCTGTAACCAAGATCCATTCTTCCTCCCATGAGACTTTGGATAGTAGCTGGAGTATATCTCTCGTATCTTTTACATGAGATTTATTCGTGAGTACTAAAGGTTGGAGATGGTGGTCTATATACTCAGAAAGATTGGCGGAAATGGAATTTATACCTGCCACTATTGGTCTCCCTGGTGGCTGTAAGGGATCTTTATGTATTTTTGGGAGGACATAGATCACTGGTATTGTGGGTTCCGGATTCCATAGGAATTTTGCCTCTCCCTCCTCCAATATTCCTTTCTGTTGATAATTGTGAATTAGATTTTGTAATTCTCCCATGATCCTTTTCGTGGGGTCACATCTCAATTTTTGGTAAGTAGTCCCATCATTTAATTGCCGTAGTACTTCCCCCTCATACCAACTCTTATCCATCAAGACCACTCCACCCCCCTTATCGGCCGGCTTGATCACTAAATCAGTGTTGGATTGGAGTTCTTTGAGGGCTTTCCATTCTCTATTGGATAAATTCTGCTTAACTCCTTTGTTTTCAATTTTTTTAATGTCATCATGCACCATGGTGTAAAAGGTGTCAATATGACTTCCCTTTATATGGGCGGGATAGAAAATGGACTTCGGCCTGAAGGTGCTCACCTCCCTTTTGTCCATATCTGTTGGATCCTCCTCTTTTAATAGGAAGAATTTTCTTATGCACAATTTTCGTATGTATTTATTGATATCTACAAACAACGTGAATTTGTTTATAGTGGCGGTCGGTGCATACTTGAGTCCTTTCCCTAATAGGCCGGTCTCGACCTCTGTTAGCACATGTTTGCTGATGTTGAAGATTTTCACACTTTCAGCTTGTCCTTTATTGGGGATCTCTTGTGCTGTTCCCTGTTCTATGGGGATGATGTTTCCTCGAGTCCTTTTATGTTGGTTCCTCCTCATTCTTTGTTTAATCCTTTTGTTCTCCACTCCCCCTCTTTTCCCTCTTTTGGTTTTATTCCTTATTGTTTTCAGGCCCTGTATGGGGGTCTTCTGTCTCGTGCCCCTAAAAAAGGAGATCTTTCCCTATAATTGGCTAGGGGAGCAAATCTATTATTGAAATTTCTTCCGTTATAATTGGTGTTGGTGTCTTCCATTCTTGTCCTTGTGGTTCTGTCATCCCTCCAAGATGGTCTATCCCTCCCATCTATATTTTCTCTTGGGTAAAACCTCCTCGTCTCAATTCTTGTGGGGTATCTATTACGGTAGTATGTCGATGTCTCTTCCCATCTTCCTTTCTGTTGGTGTGGAGGTGTTCTCCTTCTCTCTCTGAAATTCCCATGGGCACTCCGCTCAAAATTGGATGGCTCCCAATGTACACTGCTTTTTCTTTTTCTCGGTGGAGTTGCAATCTGTCTTGTATCTTGTCTTGTTGGTGATGGGATGATATCCTCGTCCTCTGATATGGAGTCGTAGGAATCTTTCACCAATTGTTCTTGTGTAGTTGTCTCTTTTTTATCCCTGATGAACTTTCTAACCTTTCTGTCAATCAGTGATTTTTCATTTTTCTTAATTGTATGATCGATTCTGTCCTCGAGTTCTTTGTATTCACTCATGTCTTTATAGGGGATAACTAGGTCTCTATATATCAGAATTTGTTCATCCAATTTAGCCAATTCTTTTTTCCTCTCTTCCACTATAAGGCCCATCAAAGAAATGGAGCATTCCTTTATGACCCTCTTCCATTCTCCTTTGAAATGTTCAGATGACGTTTCAAATGATGCTTTTTTGTGGATTTGCAAACCTCTTGGTATGATTTGGTTAGAGATATATTTTTCAAGGGTGACTGTCTCCCACCATATTTTATTTTCTTTTAGGAGAGTCTTTTCTAACTTTCCCATAATGTCTCCAAGACTCTCGTCTAGGAGTTCTATGTGGTTCCCTTCGTTAACAAATAATTTCTCTAATACAGATTTTCTATGTTCCCTATATTTGAACATCCTAGCTGCACGCCTGGGCACCCCTGCTGGAGGAATATGAAGTATAGTGTAAGTTTGGGTTTCGGAATGTCCTAGTGTGCGCTTATTGTCAGCAGCCCGTCCCTATTGACTGGTAGGGGAATCCCTCCAAAACCCCTGGGTTTGGAATTGTGTAAGTGTTTAGACAATAGATGTACAGGCGCTAACTCTATGTCCTAAGTGTATACTATGGACTTCCCTTAATCGTTGTATTTCAAAACGGTATATGGTTCCTCCAGGGATTTTTCTCAAAGAAGTCTTCAACCGGGATCAGCTACGATGTTCCTCGAGTTCATGTGCAAAGAAAAACAAGAACCATATAGTGTAGTATGCAAAGATAGTGGGCAAGAGTTTATATGGAGAAATGCCTCTTCCCAAAAGGACACCCGAACAGTGGTGTATAGGACAGAATCACTGGCCTAATTACCAGATTCTGTGGATTCAAAGAGACATGTGACAGTTATCCTTTCGATTGGTTTCGGTGTATGCTCCACACAAACTGAACCTGGTGGTGTAGTACTTCAGACCCCTTTCCCAGATATCCCCGTGAATATGACACAATGGTAGAATTAGTCTAATTACCAGACTCAGGTGTACATTCAGCATATATCCTCATCCTTTGTATTATTCATGGAACAAAATTCATCAACCGACCAAACCAGGTGTAGCATGGATTCACATAAATAAAGAAATGTAAAAAAACCGCATAGCATAATACGTTTTTTTATTTTTAAGAAAAAGGTTTAAAATGACTGATATAAAAATTCCAAACTGGAATCCAAATGTGAAATATAAACAATTACCAGATGTATTTTGTATGCCAAACAATATAAACAATGTAAAAACTTTAGCGTCCACTTCTCAGACCAAGCTCATTAGGTGACATGGGTGACAATAGAATTGGATCAATTACCAGAAGCCCAGAGTACGCAAAACTCTGAGGGGTGAAGAGAAAGATGTATTTCCAGTTTGCGCTCCGGATCGCTCCCTGTACTCCTCACCTGTCCTGGCCGTCGAAAACAAAGACTATGTCACCGCAGTCGTCCCTCCACCAACGCGTTTCAACCCGCACTCGGGTCTTCCTCAAGGTGATGAGCCTGTCTCCTCTGCTTCCTGTATTTAAACTCCCTTTGTCCAATCAATGGCCATTCTTGTTCACGGAGACTCAATTCAGCTGTGTATATTCCTGCCCCTCCCACCCGTTACCATGGACACTGACTTCAAACTTCCGGTCGTTTGGGTATTGACAATAACTTCCTGTTTTCTTGTTCCCATGGTGATGGGTCCATGTATTCCCCGTGTTTCCGGCGCCGATGCCATCCATCCACTACTTGTTTCCGGGCGGCGATTATGTCTAAGTTCCTTCTTTGTTTCTGTCTGCTTGCCGTAGTTCTCCGATTCGTCACATCCGGTTTAGCTATCACCATGGTAACCGTCCCGTGTGTTGAAGATAGTTCTCTGTCTTTACTCCCGGTTTCCATGGTGACCATGTGGCACTGCTTTCTTCTTCATAGTGTATCACTGTCGGCGTCCGTTTCTTTAGGAATGTCAATCATTTAGCGAGGAAATGATTCTTTATATGGACTTGTTCCGACGCTTGTTTCCTCATTTGAACTTTAATTTCTTTTCATACGAGTTTTAACCCTCAAAAACAAGATGAATAAAATAAAAATAAAAATTAGGGATATAAAGGAGGGATACAGTGTAAAAAAGATCTAACAACTGAGTCTGTTCTTATGTGTAATGCATATGATCTGTAGGAAATATCGAGTATGAAAATGTTGATCTTTGAAAAATATCAATGTGGTTTTGTGGGGTCACAAAAACCACTTTAGTTCAAAGTCTAAGTTAAGTCCATGCGGTTTCAATGTGTCCAGTTCGTAAATGAGTTTCATCTCTGCCTTAGCGAGTTGTGTACCTATATCCTTTTGCCGTATATGCCCCTCAATGAGTTTGATTCCAACAAACTGTTTAATGTGATTAGTTGAACAATTATGTGTATTTTTGAAATGATTTGACAGAGAGTGTGTCTCTAACCCCTTCCTTATGTTGCGGAGATGTTCCCCCAGGCGAGTTTTCAATGGCCTAGTGGTCCTACCAACATAGAATAGATTGCATGAGCATTCAATTACGTAAACTATATTGCAGCTATTACATGTAATGAATTCATCTATTCGGTGCTGAATCCCATTGATTTTGACCTCTTCAATTTTCCTCTGGTCACTCTTTATGTTTCTGCATCCCAAACACGTCCCGCATCGATGAAATCCTTTAGTGCGGATGCTTCTTTTAATTTGAGGACCAGAGTGTAGACTTCTCACCAATTTGGTGCCCAAGTTTGCTGCTTTTTTATAGATGAAGACCGGTTTTTCCGGTATTGCTCCTCCCAATACTGGGTCCTTTTTCAAAATGTCCCAATGTTTCCGGAAGGTTTTTTCCACTGCTTTATGCTGTGCTGTGTAGTTTGTAATGAATGCCCATTGGAATTTGGTCTGTTCTTGTTGTCCATCGTCAATTTGATTTTCCAATAATGTGTTCCTAGGGATAGTCTTCACTTTATCAACTGCTTTTTCTATGACACTTGGAGCATAACCACTTTTGGTAAATTTCTGTGTCAGTGTCCCTGCTTGTTGGTAATATACAGTATCATCTGTGCAGTTGCGTCTAAGTCGTTTCAATTGTCCACAAGGTATGGAACTAAGCCAATTACTATGATGACAACTGGTTGAGTGGATATATGCTTGGGAGTCCGTCGGTTTCGTATATGTCTTCGTTTTTATTTCCCCACCTTCAATATAGATCGTAAGATCTAAAAAATTCACTGATGATAAACTAATATCAAAAGTGAACTGTATATTTAGCACATTGGTGTTCAGGTATTCTAGAAATTCATTGAGACGATCTTTATTCCCTCTCCAAATGAAAAGCACATCATCAATGTAGCGCACCCAGGTCACCAGGTCCGCCCCAAATGGGTTGTTATTCCATATATGGTCCAATTCCCATTGGCCCATGAAAATATTGGCATAGCTTGGGGCGAACCTGGTGCCCATAGCTGTGCCCACCTTCTGTAGGAAGAAATCTCCCATAAACATGAAATAGTTGTTGTTGAGAATGAAGGTAATACCTTCAATGATGAGGTCCTGTAGTCCTTTCTCAATATCGCTGGACTCCAGGAATTTTCCAACTGCCGACACCCCTGACATGTGGTCTATTATCGTATAAAGGGATTTAACATCTCCTGTAACCAAGATCCATTCTTCCTCCCATGAGACTTTGGATAGTAGCTGGAGTATATCTCTTGTATCTTTTACATGAGATTTATTCGTGAGTACTAAAGGTTGGAGATGGTGGTCTATATACTCAGAAAGATTGGCGGAAATGGAATTTATACCTGCCACTATTGGTCTCCCTGGTGGCTGTAAGGGATCTTTATGTATTTTTGGGAGGACATAGATCACTGGTATTGTGGGTTCCGGATTCCATAGGAATTTTGCCTCTCCCTCCTCCAATATTCCTTTCTGTTGATAATTGTGAATTAGATTTTGTAATTCTCCCATGATCCTTTTCGTGGGGTCACATCTCAATTTTTGGTAAGTAGTCCCATCATTTAATTGCCGTAGTACTTCCCCCTCATACCAACTCTTATCCATCAAGACCACTCCACCCCCCTTATCGGCCGGCTTGATCACTAAATCAGTGTTGGATTGGAGTTCTTTGAGGGCTTTCCGTTCTCTATTGGATAAATTCTGCTTAACTCCTTTGTTTTCAATTTTTTTAATGTCATCATGCACCATGGTGTAAAAGGTGTCAATATGACTTCCCTTTATATGGGCGGGATAGAAAATGGACTTCGGCCTGAAGGTGCTCACCTCCCTTTTGTCCATATCTGTTGGATCCTCCTCTTTTAATAGGAAGAATTTTCTTATGCACAATTTTCGTATGTATTTATTGATATCTACAAACAACGTGAATTTGTTTATAGTGGCGGTCGGTGCATACTTGAGTCCTTTCCCTAATAGGCCGGTCTCGACCTCTGTTAGCACATGTTTGCTGATGTTGAAGATTTTCACACTTTCAGCTTGTCCTTTATTGGGGATCTCTTGTGCTGTTCCCTGTTCTATGGGGATGATGTTTCCTCGAGTCCTTTTATGTTGGTTCCTCCTCATTCTTTGTTTAATCCTTTTGTTCTCCACTCCCCCTCTTTTCCCTCTTTTGGTTTTATTCCTTATTGTTTTCAGGCCCTGTATGGGGGTCTTCTGTCTCGTGCCCCTAAAAAAGGAGATCTTTCCCTATAATTGGCTAGGGGAGCAAATCTATTATTGAAATTTCTTCCGTTATAATTGGTGTTGGTGTCTTCCATTCTTGTCCTTGTGGTTCTGTCATCCCTCCAAGATGGTCTATCCCTCCCATCTATATTTTCTCTTGGGTAAAACCTCCTCGTCTCAATTCTTGTGGGGTATCTATTACGGTAGTATGTCGATGTCTCTTCCCATCTTCCTTTCTGTTGGTGTGGAGGTGTTCTCCTTCTCTCTCTGAAATTCCCATGGGCACTCCGCTCAAAATTGGATGGCTCCCAATGTACACTGCTTTTTCTTTTTCTCGGTGGAGTTGCAATCTGTCTTGTATCTTGTCTTGTTGGTGATGGGATGATATCCTCGTCCTCTGATATGGAGTCGTAGGAATCTTTCACCAATTGTTCTTGTGTAGTTGTCTCTTTTTTATCCCTGATGAACTTTCTAACCTTTCTGTCAATCAGTGATTTTTCATTTTTCTTAATTGTATGATCGATTCTGTCCTCGAGTTCTTTGTATTCACTCATGTCTTTATAGGGGATAACTAGGTCTCTATATATCAGAATTTGTTCATCCAATTTAGCCAATTCTTTTTTCCTCTCTTCCACTATAAGGCCCATCAAAGAAATGGAGCATTCCTTTATGACCCTCTTCCATTCTCCTTTGAAATGTTCAGATGACGTTTCAAATGATGCTTTTTTGTGGATTTGCAAACCTCTTGGTATGATTTGGTTAGAGATATATTTTTCAAGGGTGACTGTCTCCCACCATATTTTATTTTCTTTTAGGAGAGTCTTTTCTAACTTTCCCATAATGTCTCCAAGACTCTCGTCTAGGAGTTCTATGTGGTTCCCTTCGTTAACAAATAATTTCTCTAATACAGATTTTCTATGTTCCCTATATTTGAACATCCTAGCTGCACGCCTGGGCACCCCTGCTGGAGGAATATGAAGTATAGTGTAAGTTTGGGTTTCGGAATGTCCTAGTGTGCGCTTATTGTCAGCAGCCCGTCCCTATTGACTGGTAGGGGAATCCCTCCAAAACCCCTGGGTTTGGAATTGTGTAAGTGTTTAGACAATAGATGTACAGGCGCTAACTCTATGTCCTAAGTGTATACTATGGACTTCCCTTAATCGTTGTATTTCAAAACGGTATATGGTTCCTCCAGGGATTTTTCTCAAAGAAGTCTTCAACCGGGATCAGCTACGATGTTCCTCGAGTTCATGTGCAAAGAAAAACAAGAACCATATAGTGTAGTATGCAAAGATAGTGGGCAAGAGTTTATATGGAGAAATGCCTCTTCCCAAAAGGACACCCGAACAGTGGTGTATAGGACAGAATCACTGGCCTAATTACCAGATTCTGTGGATTCAAAGAGACATGTGACAGTTATCCTTTCGATTGGTTTCGGTGTATGCTCCACACAAACTGAACCTGGTGGTGTAGTACTTCAGACCCCTTTCCCAGATATCCCCGTGAATATGACACAATGGTAGAATTAGTCTAATTACCAGACTCAGGTGTACATTCAGCATATATCCTCATCCTTTGTATTATTCATGGAACAAAATTCATCAACCGACCAAACCAGGTGTAGCATGGATTCACATAAATAAAGAAATGTAAAAAAACCGCATAGCATAATACGTTTTTTTATTTTTAAGAAAAAGGTTTAAAATGACTGATATAAAAATTCCAAACTGGAATCCAAATGTGAAATATAAACAATTACCAGATGTATTTTGTATGCCAAACAATATAAACAATGTAAAAACTTTAGCGTCCACTTCTCAGACCAAGCTCATTAGGTGACATGGGTGACAATAGAATTGGATCAATTACCAGAAGCCCAGAGTACGCAAAACTCTGAGGGGTGAAGAGAAAGATGTATTTCCAGTTTGCGCTCCGGATCGCTCCCTGTACTCCTCACCTGTCCTGGCCGTCGAAAACAAAGACTATGTCACCGCAGTCGTCCCTCCACCAACGCGTTTCAACCCGCACTCGGGTCTTCCTCAAGGTGATGAGCCTGTCTCCTCTGCTTCCTGTATTTAAACTCCCTTTGTCCAATCAATGGCCATTCTTGTTCACGGAGACTCAATTCAGCTGTGTATATTCCTGCCCCTCCCACCCGTTACCATGGACACTGACTTCAAACTTCCGGTCGTTTGGGTATTGACAATAACTTCCTGTTTTCTTGTTCCCATGGTGATGGGTCCATGTATTCCCCGTGTTTCCGGCGCCGATGCCATCCATCCACTACTTGTTTCCGGGCGGCGATTATGTCTAAGTTCCTTCTTTGTTTCTGTCTGCTTGCCGTAGTTCTCCGATTCGTCACTTCCGGTTTAGCTATCACCATGGTAACCGTCCCGTGTGTTGAAGATAGTTCTCTGTCTTTACTCCCGGTTTCCATGGTGACCATGTGGCACTGCTTTCTTCTTCATAGTGTATCACTGTCGGCGTCCGTTTCTTTAGGAATGTCAATCATTTAGCGAGGAAATGATTCTTTATATGGACTTGTTCCGACGCTTGTTTCCTCATTTGAACTTTAATTTCTTTTCATACGAGTTTTAACCCTCAAAAACAAGATGAATAAAATAAAAATAAAAATTAGGGATATAAAGGAGGGATACAGTGTAAAAAAGATCTAACAACTGAGTCTGTTCTTATGTGTAATGCATATGATCTGTAGGAAATATCGAGTATGAAAATGTTGATCTTTGAAAAATATCAATGTGGTTTTGTGGGGTCACAAAAACCACTTTAGTTCAAAGTCTAAGTTAAGTCCATGCGGTTTCAATGTGTCCAGTTCGTAAATGAGTTTCATCTCTGCCTTAGCGAGTTGTGTACCTATATCCTTTTGCCGTATATGCCCCTCAATGAGTTTGATTCCAACAAACTGTTTAATGTGATTAGTTGAACAATTATGTGTATTTTTGAAATGATTTGACAGAGAGTGTGTCTCTAACCCCTTCCTTATGTTGCGGAGATGTTCCCCCAGGCGAGTTTTCAATGGCCTAGTGGTCCTACCAACATAGAATAGATTGCATGAGCATTCAATTACGTAAACTATATTGCAGCTATTACATGTAATGAATTCATCTATTCGGTGCTGAATCCCATTGATTTTGACCTCTTCAATTTTCCTCTGGTCACTCTTTATGTTTCTGCATCCCAAACACGTCCCGCATCGATGAAATCCTTTAGTGCGGATGCTTCTTTTAATTTGAGGACCAGAGTGTAGACTTCTCACCAATTTGGTGCCCAAGTTTGCTGCTTTTTTATAGATGAAGACCGGTTTTTCCGGTATTGCTCCTCCCAATACTGGGTCCTTTTTCAAAATGTCCCAATGTTTCCGGAAGGTTTTTTCCACTGCTTTATGCTGTGCTGTGTAGTTTGTAATGAATGCCCATTGGAATTTGGTCTGTTCTTGTTGTCCATCGTCAATTTGATTTTCCAATAATGTGTTCCTAGGGATAGTCTTCACTTTATCAACTGCTTTTTCTATGACACTTGGAGCATAACCACTTTTGGTAAATTTCTGTGTCAGTGTCCCTGCTTGTTGGTAATATACAGTATCATCTGTGCAGTTGCGTCTAAGTCGTTTCAATTGTCCACAAGGTATGGAACTAAGCCAATTACTATGATGACAACTGGTTGAGTGGATATATGCTTGGGAGTCCGTCGGTTTCGTATATGTCTTCGTTTTTATTTCCCCACCTTCAATATAGATCGTAAGATCTAAAAAATTCACTGATGATAAACTAATATCAAAAGTGAACTGTATATTTAGCACATTGGTGTTCAGGTATTCTAGAAATTCATTGAGACGATCTTTATTCCCTCTCCAAATGAAAAGCACATCATCAATGTAGCGCACCCAGGTCACCAGGTCCGCCCCAAATGGGTTGTTATTCCATATATGGTCCAATTCCCATTGGCCCATGAAAATATTGGCATAGCTTGGGGCGAACCTGGTGCCCATAGCTGTGCCCACCTTCTGTAGGAAGAAATCTCCCATAAACATGAAATAGTTGTTGTTGAGAATGAAGGTAATACCTTCAATGATGAGGTCCTGTAGTCCTTTCTCAATATCGCTGGACTCCAGGAATTTTCCAACTGCCGACACCCCTGACATGTGGTCTATTATCGTATAAAGGGATTTAACATCTCCTGTAACCAAGATCCATTCTTCCTCCCATGAGACTTTGGATAGTAGCTGGAGTATATCTCTCGTATCTTTTACATGAGATTTATTCGTGAGTACTAAAGGTTGGAGATGGTGGTCTATATACTCAGAAAGATTGGCGGAAATGGAATTTATACCTGCCACTATTGGTCTCCCTGGTGGCTGTAAGGGATCTTTATGTATTTTTGGGAGGACATAGATCACTGGTATTGTGGGTTCCGGATTCCATAGGAATTTTGCCTCTCCCTCCTCCAATATTCCTTTCTGTTGATAATTGTGAATTAGATTTTGTAATTCTCCCATGATCCTTTTCGTGGGGTCACATCTCAATTTTTGGTAAGTAGTCCCATCATTTAATTGCCGTAGTACTTCCCCCTCATACCAACTCTTATCCATCAAGACCACTCCACCCCCCTTATCGGCCGGCTTGATCACTAAATCAGTGTTGGATTGGAGTTCTTTGAGGGCTTTCCGTTCTCTATTGGATAAATTCTGCTTAACTCCTTTGTTTTCAATTTTTTTAATGTCATCATGCACCATGGTGTAAAAGGTGTCAATATGACTTCCCTTTATATGGGCGGGATAGAAAATGGACTTCGGCCTGAAGGTGCTCACCTCCCTTTTGTCCATATCTGTTGGATCCTCCTCTTTTAATAGGAAGAATTTTCTTATGCACAATTTTCGTATGTATTTATTGATATCTACAAACAACGTGAATTTGTTTATAGTGGCGGTCGGTGCATACTTGAGTCCTTTCCCTAATAGGCCGGTCTCGACCTCTGTTAGCACATGTTTGCTGATGTTGAAGATTTTCACACTTTCAGCTTGTCCTTTATTGGGGATCTCTTGTGCTGTTCCCTGTTCTATGGGGATGATGTTTCCTCGAGTCCTTTTATGTTGGTTCCTCCTCATTCTTTGTTTAATCCTTTTGTTCTCCACTCCCCCTCTTTTCCCTCTTTTGGTTTTATTCCTTATTGTTTTCAGGCCCTGTATGGGGGTCTTCTGTCTCGTGCCCCTAAAAAAGGAGATCTTTCCCTATAATTGGCTAGGGGAGCAAATCTATTATTGAAATTTCTTCCGTTATAATTGGTGTTGGTGTCTTCCATTCTTGTCCTTGTGGTTCTGTCATCCCTCCAAGATGGTCTATCCCTCCCATCTATATTTTCTCTTGGGTAAAACCTCCTCGTCTCAATTCTTGTGGGGTATCTATTACGGTAGTATGTCGATGTCTCTTCCCATCTTCCTTTCTGTTGGTGTGGAGGTGTTCTCCTTCTCTCTCTGAAATTCCCATGGGCACTCCGCTCAAAATTGGATGGCTCCCAATGTACACTGCTTTTTCTTTTTCTCGGTGGAGTTGCAATCTGTCTTGTATCTTGTCTTGTTGGTGATGGGATGATATCCTCGTCCTCTGATATGGAGTCGTAGGAATCTTTCACCAATTGTTCTTGTGTAGTTGTCTCTTTTTTATCCCTGATGAACTTTCTAACCTTTCTGTCAATCAGTGATTTTTCATTTTTCTTAATTGTATGATCGATTCTGTCCTCGAGTTCTTTGTATTCACTCATGTCTTTATAGGGGATAACTAGGTCTCTATATATCAGAATTTGTTCATCCAATTTAGCCAATTCTTTTTTCCTCTCTTCCACTATAAGGCCCATCAAAGAAATGGAGCATTCCTTTATGACCCTCTTCCATTCTCCTTTGAAATGTTCAGATGACGTTTCAAATGATGCTTTTTTGTGGATTTGCAAACCTCTTGGTATGATTTGGTTAGAGATATATTTTTCAAGGGTGACTGTCTCCCACCATATTTTATTTTCTTTTAGGAGAGTCTTTTCTAACTTTCCCATAATGTCTCCAAGACTCTCGTCTAGGAGTTCTATGTGGTTCCCTTCGTTAACAAATAATTTCTCTAATACAGATTTTCTATGTTCCCTATATTTGAACATCCTAGCTGCACGCCTGGGCACCCCTGCTGGAGGAATATGAAGTATAGTGTAAGTTTGGGTTTCGGAATGTCCTAGTGTGCGCTTATTGTCAGCAGCCCGTCCCTATTGACTGGTAGGGGAATCCCTCCAAAACCCCTGGGTTTGGAATTGTGTAAGTGTTTAGACAATAGATGTACAGGCGCTAACTCTATGTCCTAAGTGTATACTATGGACTTCCCTTAATCGTTGTATTTCAAAACGGTATATGGTTCCTCCAGGGATTTTTCTCAAAGAAGTCTTCAACCGGGATCAGCTACGATGTTCCTCGAGTTCATGTGCAAAGAAAAACAAGAACCATATAGTGTAGTATGCAAAGATAGTGGGCAAGAGTTTATATGGAGAAATGCCTCTTCCCAAAAGGACACCCGAACAGTGGTGTATAGGACAGAATCACTGGCCTAATTACCAGATTCTGTGGATTCAAAGAGACATGTGACAGTTATCCTTTCGATTGGTTTCGGTGTATGCTCCACACAAACTGAACCTGGTGGTGTAGTACTTCAGACCCCTTTCCCAGATATCCCCGTGAATATGACACAATGGTAGAATTAGTCTAATTACCAGACTCAGGTGTACATTCAGCATATATCCTCATCCTTTGTATTATTCATGGAACAAAATTCATCAACCGACCAAACCAGGTGTAGCATGGATTCACATAAATAAAGAAATGTAAAAAAACCGCATAGCATAATACGTTTTTTTATTTTTAAGAAAAAGGTTTAAAATGACTGATATAAAAATTCCAAACTGGAATCCAAATGTGAAATATAAACAATTACCAGATGTATTTTGTATGCCAAACAATATAAACAATGTAAAAACTTTAGCGTCCACTTCTCAGACCAAGCTCATTAGGTGACATGGGTGACAATAGAATTGGATCAATTACCAGAAGCCCAGAGTACGCAAAACTCTGAGGGGTGAAGAGAAAGATGTATTTCCAGTTTGCGCTCCGGATCGCTCCCTGTACTCCTCACCTGTCCTGGCCGTCGAAAACAAAGACTATGTCACCGCAGTCGTCCCTCCACCAACGCGTTTCAACCCGCACTCGGGTCTTCCTCAAGGTGATGAGCCTGTCTCCTCTGCTTCCTGTATTTAAACTCCCTTTGTCCAATCAATGGCCATTCTTGTTCACGGAGACTCAATTCAGCTGTGTATATTCCTGCCCCTCCCACCCGTTACCATGGACACTGACTTCAAACTTCCGGTCGTTTGGGTATTGACAATAACTTCCTGTTTTCTTGTTCCCATGGTGATGGGTCCATGTATTCCCCGTGTTTCCGGCGCCGATGCCATCCATCCACTACTTGTTTCCGGGCGGCGATTATGTCTAAGTTCCTTCTTTGTTTCTGTCTGCTTGCCGTAGTTCTCCGATTCGTCACATCCGGTTTAGCTATCACCATGGTAACCGTCCCGTGTGTTGAAGATAGTTCTCTGTCTTTACTCCCGGTTTCCATGGTGACCATGTGGCACTGCTTTCTTCTTCATAGTGTATCACTGTCGGCGTCCGTTTCTTTAGGAATGTCAATCATTTAGCGAGGAAATGATTCTTTATATGGACTTGTTCCGACGCTTGTTTCCTCATTTGAACTTTAATTTCTTTTCATACGAGTTTTAACCCTCAAAAACAAGATGAATAAAATAAAAATAAAAATTAGGGATATAAAGGAGGGATACAGTGTAAAAAAGATCTAACAACTGAGTCTGTTCTTATGTGTAATGCATATGATCTGTAGGAAATATCGAGTATGAAAATGTTGATCTTTGAAAAATATCAATGTGGTTTTGTGGGGTCACAAAAACCACTTTAGTTCAAAGTCTAAGTTAAGTCCATGCGGTTTCAATGTGTCCAGTTCGTAAATGAGTTTCATCTCTGCCTTAGCGAGTTGTGTACCTATATCCTTTTGCCGTATATGCCCCTCAATGAGTTTGATTCCAACAAACTGTTTAATGTGATTAGTTGAACAATTATGTGTATTTTTGAAATGATTTGACAGAGAGTGTGTCTCTAACCCCTTCCTTATGTTGCGGAGATGTTCCCCCAGGCGAGTTTTCAATGGCCTAGTGGTCCTACCAACATAGAATAGATTGCATGAGCATTCAATTACGTAAACTATATTGCAGCTATTACATGTAATGAATTCATCTATTCGGTGCTGAATCCCATTGATTTTGACCTCTTCAATTTTCCTCTGGTCACTCTTTATGTTTCTGCATCCCAAACACGTCCCGCATCGATGAAATCCTTTAGTGCGGATGCTTCTTTTAATTTGAGGACCAGAGTGTAGACTTCTCACCAATTTGGTGCCCAAGTTTGCTGCTTTTTTATAGATGAAGACCGGTTTTTCCGGTATTGCTCCTCCCAATACTGGGTTCTTTTTCAAAATGTCCCAATGTTTCCGGAAGGTTTTTTCCACTGCTTTATGCTGTGCTGTGTAGTTTGTAATGAATGCCCATTGGAATTTGGTCTGTTCTTGTTGTCCATCGTCAATTTGATTTTCCAATAATGTGTTCCTAGGGATAGTCTTCACTTTATCAACTGCTTTTTCTATGACACTTGGAGCATAACCACTTTTGGTAAATTTCTGTGTCAGTGTCCCTGCTTGTTGGTAATATACAGTATCATCTGTGCAGTTGCGTCTAAGTCGTTTCAATTGTCCACAAGGTATGGAACTAAGCCAATTACTATGATGACAACTGGTTGAGTGGATATATGCTTGGGAGTCCGTCGGTTTCGTATATGTCTTCGTTTTTATTTCCCCACCTTCAATATAGATCGTAAGATCTAAAAAATTCACTGATGATAAACTAATATCAAAAGTGAACTGTATATTTAGCACATTGGTGTTCAGGTATTCTAGAAATTCATTGAGACGATCTTTATTCCCTCTCCAAATGAAAAGCACATCATCAATGTAGCGCACCCAGGTCACCAGGTCCGCCCCAAATGGGTTGTTATTCCATATATGGTCCAATTCCCATTGGCCCATGAAAATATTGGCATAGCTTGGGGCGAACCTGGTGCCCATAGCTGTGCCCACCTTCTGTAGGAAGAAATCTCCCATAAACATGAAATAGTTGTTGTTGAGAATGAAGGTAATACCTTCAATGATGAGGTCCTGTAGTCCTTTCTCAATATCGCTGGACTCCAGGAATTTTCCAACTGCCGACACCCCTGACATGTGGTCTATTATCGTATAAAGGGATTTAACATCTCCTGTAACCAAGATCCATTCTTCCTCCCATGAGACTTTGGATAGTAGCTGGAGTATATCTCTCGTATCTTTTACATGAGATTTATTCGTGAGTACTAAAGGTTGGAGATGGTGGTCTATATACTCAGAAAGATTGGCGGAAATGGAATTTATACCTGCCACTATTGGTCTCCCTGGTGGCTGTAAGGGATCTTTATGTATTTTTGGGAGGACATAGATCACTGGTATTGTGGGTTCCGGATTCCATAGGAATTTTGCCTCTCCCTCCTCCAATATTCCTTTCTGTTGATAATTGTGAATTAGATTTTGTAATTCTCCCATGATCCTTTTTGTGGGGTCACATCTCAATTTTTGGTAAGTAGTCCCATCATTTAATTGCCGTAGTACTTCCCCCTCATACCAACTCTTATCCATCAAGACCACTCCACCCCCCTTATCGGCCGGCTTGATCACTAAATCAGTGTTGGATTGGAGTTCTTTGAGGACTTTCCGTTCTCTATTGGATAAATTCTGCTTAACTCCTTTGTTTTCAATTTTTTTAATGTCATCGTGCACCATGGTGTAAAAGGTGTCAATATGACTTCCCTTTATATGGGCGGGATAGAAAATGGACTTCGGCCTGAAGGTGCTCACCTCCCTTTTGTCCATATCTGTTGGATCCTCCTCTTTTAATAGGAAGAATTTTCTTATGCACAATTTTCGTATGTATTTATTGATATCTACAAACAACGTGAATTTGTTTATAGTGGCGGTCGGTGCATACTTGAGTCCTTTCCCTAATAGGCCGGTCTCGACCTCTGTTAGCACATGTTTGCTGATGTTGAAGATTTTCACACTTTCAGCTTGTCCTTTATTGGGGATCTCTTGTGCTGTTCCCTGTTCTATGGGGATGATGTTTCCTCGAGTCCTTTTATGTTGGTTCCTCCTCATTCTTTGTTTAATCCTTTTGTTCTCCACTCCCCCTCTTTTCCCTCTTTTGGTTTTATTCCTTATTGTTTTCAGGCCCTGTATGGGGGTCTTCTGTCTCGTGCCCCTAAAAAAGGAGATCTTTCCCTATAATTGGCTAGGGGAGCAAATCTATTATTGAAATTTCTTCCGTTATAATTGGTGTTGGTGTCTTCCATTCTTGTCCTTGTGGTTCTGTCATCCCTCCAAGATGGTCTATCCCTCCCATCTATATTTTCTCTTGGGTAAAACCTCCTCGTCTCAATTCTTGTGGGGTATCTATTACGGTAGTATGTCGATGTCTCTTCCCATCTTCCTTTCTGTTGGTGTGGAGGTGTTCTCCTTCTCTCTCTGAAATTCCCATGGGCACTCCGCTCAAAATTGGATGGCTCCCAATGTACACTGCTTTTTCTTTTTCTCGGTGGAGTTGCAATCTGTCTTGTATCTTGTCTTGTTGGTGATGGGATGATATCCTCGTCCTCTGATATGGAGTCGTAGGAATCTTTCACCAATTGTTCTTGTGTAGTTGTCTCTTTTTTATCCCTGATGAACTTTCTAACCTTTCTGTCAATCAGTGATTTTTCATTTTTCTTAATTGTATGATCGATTCTGTCCTCGAGTTCTTTGTATTCACTCATGTCTTTATAGGGGATAACTAGGTCTCTATATATCAGAATTTGTTCATCCAATTTAGCCAATTCTTTTTTCCTCTCTTCCACTATAAGGCCCATCAAAGAAATGGAGCATTCCTTTATGACCCTCTTCCATTCTCCTTTGAAATGTTCAGATGACGTTTCAAATGATGCTTTTTTGTGGATTTGCAAACCTCTTGGTATGATTTGGTTAGAGATATATTTTTCAAGGGTGACTGTCTCCCACCATATTTTATTTTCTTTTAGGAGAGTCTTTTCTAACTTTCCCATAATGTCTCCAAGACTCTCGTCTAGGTGTTCTATGTGGTTCCCTTCGTTAACAAATAATTTCTCTAATACAGATTTTCTATGTTCCCTATATTTGAACATCCTAGCTGCACGCCTGGGCACCCCTGCTGGAGGAATATGAAGTATAGTGTAAGTTTGGGTTTCGGAATGTCCTAGTGTGCGCTTATTGTCAGCAGCCCGTCCCTATTGACTGGTAGGGGAATCCCTCCAAAACCCCTGGGTTTGGAATTGTGTAAGTGTTTAGACAATAGATGTACAGGCGCTAACTCTATGTCCTAAGTGTATACTATGGACTTCCCTTAATCGTTGTATTTCAAAACGGTATATGGTTCCTCCAGGGATTTTTCTCAAAGAAGTCTTCAACCGGGATCAGCTACGATGTTCCTCGAGTTCATGTGCAAAGAAAAACAAGAACCATATAGTGTAGTATGCAAAGATAGTGGGCAAGAGTTTATATGGAGAAATGCCTCTTCCCAAAAGGACACCCGAACAGTGGTGTATAGGACAGAATCACTGGCCTAATTACCAGATTCTGTGGATTCAAAGAGACATGTGACAGTTATCCTTTCGATTGGTTTCGGTGTATGCTCCACACAAACTGAACCTGGTGGTGTAGTACTTCAGACCCCTTTCCCAGATATCCCCGTGAATATGACACAATGGTAGAATTAGTCTAATTACCAGACTCAGGTGTACATTCAGCATATATCCTCATCCTTTGTATTATTCATGGAACAAAATTCATCAACCGACCAAACCAGGTGTAGCATGGATTCACATAAATAAAGAAATGTAAAAAAACCGCATAGCATAATACGTTTTTTTATTTTTAAGAAAAAGGTTTAAAATGACTGATATAAAAATTCCAAACTGGAATCCAAATGTGAAATATAAACAATTACCAGATGTATTTTGTATGCCAAACAATATAAACAATGTAAAAACTTTAGCGTCCACTTCTCAGACCAAGCTCATTAGGTGACATGGGTGACAATAGAATTGGATCAATTACCAGAAGCCCAGAGTACGCAAAACTCTGAGGGGTGAAGAGAAAGATGTATTTCCAGTTTGCGCTCCGGATCGCTCCCTGTACTCCTCACCTGTCCTGGCCGTCGAAAACAAAGACTATGTCACCGCAGTCGTCCCTCCACCAACGCGTTTCAACCCGCACTCGGGTCTTCCTCAAGGTGATGAGCCTGTCTCCTCTGCTTCCTGTATTTAAACTCCCTTTGTCCAATCAATGGCCATTCTTGTTCACGGAGACTCAATTCAGCTGTGTATATTCCTGCCCCTCCCACCCGTTACCATGGACACTGACTTCAAACTTCCGGTCGTTTGGGTATTGACAATAACTTCCTGTTTTCTTGTTCCCATGGTGATGGGTCCATGTATTCCCCGTGTTTCCGGCGCCGATGCCATCCATCCACTACTTGTTTCCGGACGGCGATTATGTCTAAGTTCCTTCTTTGTTTCTGTCTGCTTGCCGTAGTTCTCCGATTCGTCACTTCCGGTTTAGCTATCACCATGGTAACCGTCCCGTGTGTTGAAGATAGTTCTCTGTCTTTACTCCCGGTTTCCATGGTGACCATGTGGCACTGCTTTCTTCTTCATAGTGTATCACTGTCGGCGTCCGTTTCTTTAGGAATGTCAATCATTTAGCGAGGAAATGATTCTTTATATGGACTTGTTCCGACGCTTGTTTCCTCATTTGAACTTTAATTTCTTTTCATACGAGTTTTAACCCTCAAAAACAAGATGAATAAAATAAAAATAAAAATTAGGGATATAAAGGAGGGATACAGTGTAAAAAAGATCTAACAACTGAGTCTGTTCTTATGTGTAATGCATATGATCTGTAGGAAATATCGAGTATGAAAATGTTGATCTTTGAAAAATATCAATGTGGTTTTGTGGGGTCACAAAAACCACTTTAGTTCAAAGTCTAAGTTAAGTCCATGCGGTTTCAATGTGTCCAGTTCGTAAATGAGTTTCATCTCTGCCTTAGCGAGTTGTGTACCTATATCCTTTTGCCGTATATGCCCCTCAATGAGTTTGATTCCAACAAACTGTTTAATGTGATTAGTTGAACAATTATGTGTATTTTTGAAATGATTTGACAGAGAGTGTGTCTCTAACCCCTTCCTTATGTTGCGGAGATGTTCCCCCAGGCGAGTTTTCAATGGCCTAGTGGTCCTACCAACATAGAATAGATTGCATGAGCATTCAATTACGTAAACTATATTGCAGCTATTACATGTAATGAATTCATCTATTCGGTGCTGAATCCCATTGATTTTGACCTCTTCAATTTTCCTCTGGTCACTCTTTATGTTTCTGCATCCCAAACACGTCCCGCATCGATGAAATCCTTTAGTGCGGATGCTTCTTTTAATTTGAGGACCAGAGTGTAGACTTCTCACCAATTTGGTGCCCAAGTTTGCTGCTTTTTTATAGATGAAGACCGGTTTTTCCGGTATTGCTCCTCCCAATACTGGGTCCTTTTTCAAAATGTCCCAATGTTTCCGGAAGGTTTTTTCCACTGCTTTATGCTGTGCTGTGTAGTTTGTAATGAATGCCCATTGGAATTTGGTCTGTTCTTGTTGTCCATCGTCAATTTGATTTTCCAATAATGTGTTCCTAGGGATAGTCTTCACTTTATCAACTGCTTTTTCTATGACACTTGGAGCATAACCACTTTTGGTAAATTTCTGTGTCAGTGTCCCTGCTTGTTGGTAATATACAGTATCATCTGTGCAGTTGCGTCTAAGTCGTTTCAATTGTCCACAAGGTAAGGAACTAAGCCAATTACTATGATGACAACTGGTTGAGTGGATATATGCTTGGGAGTCCGTCGGTTTCGTATATGTCTTCGTTTTTATTTCCCCACCTTCAATATAGATCGTAAGATCTAAAAAATTCACTGATGATAAACTAATATCAAAAGTGAACTGTATATTTAGCACATTGGTGTTCAGGTATTCTAGAAATTCATTGAGACGATCTTTATTCCCTCTCCAAATGAAAAGCACATCATCAATGTAGCGCACCCAGGTCACCAGGTCCGCCCCAAATGGGTTGTTATTCCATATATGGTCCAATTCCCATTGGCCCATGAAAATATTGGCATAGCTTGGGGCGAACCTGGTGCCCATAGCTGTGCCCACCTTCTGTAGGAAGAAATCTCCCATAAACATGAAATAGTTGTTGTTGAGAATGAAGGTAATACCTTCAATGATGAGGTCCTGTAGTCCTTTCTCAATATCGCTGGACTCCAGGAATTTTCCAACTGCCGACACCCCTGACATGTGGTCTATTATCGTATAAAGGGATTTAACATCTCCTGTAACCAAGATCCATTCTTCCTCCCATGAGACTTTGGATAGTAGCTGGAGTATATCTCTCGTATCTTTTACATGAGATTTATTCGTGAGTACTAAAGGTTGGAGATGGTGGTCTATATACTCAGAAAGATTGGCGGAAATGGAATTTATACCTGCCACTATTGGTCTCCCTGGTGGCTGTAAGGGATCTTTATGTATTTTTGGGAGGACATAGATCACTGGTATTGTGGGTTCCGGATTCCATAGGAATTTTGCCTCTCCCTCCTCCAATATTCCTTTCTGTTGATAATTGTGAATTAGATTTTGTAATTCTCCCATGATCCTTTTCGTGGGGTCACATCTCAATTTTTGGTAAGTAGTCCCATCATTTAATTGCCGTAGTACTTCCCCCTCATACCAACTCTTATCCATCAAGACCACTCCACCCCCCTTATCGGCCGGCTTGATCACTAAATCAGTGTTGGATTGGAGTTCTTTGAGGGCTTTCCATTCTCTATTGGATAAATTCTGCTTAACTCCTTTGTTTTCAATTTTTTTAATGTCATCATGCACCATGGTGTAAAAGGTGTCAATATGACTTCCCTTTATATGGGCGGGATAGAAAATGGACTTCGGCCTGAAGGTGCTCACCTCCCTTTTGTCCATATCTGTTGGATCCTCCTCTTTTAATAGGAAGAATTTTCTTATGCACAATTTTCGTATGTATTTATTGATATCTACAAACAACGTGAATTTGTTTATAGTGGCGGTCGGTGCATACTTGAGTCCTTTCCCTAATAGGCCGGTCTCGACCTCTGTTAGCACATGTTTGCTGATGTTGAAGATTTTCACACTTTCAGCTTGTCCTTTATTGGGGATCTCTTGTGCTGTTCCCTGTTCTATGGGGATGATGTTTCCTCGAGTCCTTTTATGTTGGTTCCTCCTCATTCTTTGTTTAATCCTTTTGTTCTCCACTCCCCCTCTTTTCCCTCTTTTGGTTTTATTCCTTATTGTTTTCAGGCCCTGTATGGGGGTCTTCTGTCTCGTGCCCCTAAAAAAGGAGATCTTTCCCTATAATTGGCTAGGGGAGCAAATCTATTATTGAAATTTCTTCCGTTATAATTGGTGTTGGTGTCTTCCATTCTTGTCCTTGTGGTTCTGTCATCCCTCCAAGATGGTCTATCCCTCCCATCTATATTTTCTCTTGGGTAAAACCTCCTCGTCTCAATTCTTGTGGGGTATCTATTACGGTAGTATGTCGATGTCTCTTCCCATCTTCCTTTCTGTTGGTGTGGAGGTGTTCTCCTTCTCTCTCTGAAATTCCCATGGGCACTCCGCTCAAAATTGGATGGCTCCCAATGTACACTGCTTTTTCTTTTTCTCGGTGGAGTTGCAATCTGTCTTGTATCTTGTCTTGTTGGTGATGGGATGATATCCTCGTCCTCTGATATGGAGTCGTAGGAATCTTTCACCAATTGTTCTTGTGTAGTTGTCTCTTTTTTATCCCTGATGAACTTTCTAACCTTTCTGTCAATCAGTGATTTTTCATTTTTCTTAATTGTATGATCGATTCTGTCCTCGAGTTCTTTGTATTCACTCATGTCTTTATAGGGGATAACTAGGTCTCTATATATCAGAATTTGTTCATCCAATTTAGCCAATTCTTTTTTCCTCTCTTCCACTATAAGGCCCATCAAAGAAATGGAGCATTCCTTTATGACCCTCTTCCATTCTCCTTTGAAATGTTCAGATGACGTTTCAAATGATGCTTTTTTGCGGATTTGCAAACCTCTTGGTATGATTTGGTTAGAGATATATTTTTCAAGGGTGACTGTCTCCCACCATATTTTATTTTCTTTTAGGAGAGTCTTTTCTAACTTTCCCATAATGTCTCCAAGACTCTCGTCTAGGAGTTCTATGTGGTTCCCTTCGTTAACAAATAATTTCTCTAATACAGATTTTCTATGTTCCCTATATTTGAACATCCTAGCTGCACGCCTGGGCACCCCTGCTGGAGGAATATGAAGTATAGTGTAAGTTTGGGTTTCGGAATGTCCTAGTGTGCGCTTATTGTCAGCAGCCCGTCCCTATTGACTGGTAGGGGAATCCCTCCAAAACCCCTGGGTTTGGAATTGTGTAAGTGTTTAGACAATAGATGTACAGGCGCTAACTCTATGTCCTAAGTGTATACTATGGACTTCCCTTAATCGTTGTATTTCAAAACGGTATATGGTTCCTCCAGGGATTTTTCTCAAAGAAGTCTTCAACCGGGATCAGCTACGATGTTCCTCGAGTTCATGTGCAAAGAAAAACAAGAACCATATAGTGTAGTATGCAAAGATAGTGGGCAAGAGTTTATATGGAGAAATGCCTCTTCCCAAAAGGACACCCGAACAGTGGTGTATAGGACAGAATCACTGGCCTAATTACCAGATTCTGTGGATTCAAAGAGACATGTGACAGTTATCCTTTCGATTGGTTTCGGTGTATGCTCCACACAAACTGAACCTGGTGGTGTAGTACTTCAGACCCCTTTCCCAGATATCCCCGTGAATATGACACAATGGTAGAATTAGTCTAATTACCAGACTCAGGTGTACATTCAGCATATATCCTCATCCTTTGTATTATTCATGGAACAAAATTCATCAACCGACCAAACCAGGTGTAGCATGGATTCACATAAATAAAGAAATGTAAAAAAACCGCATAGCATAATACGTTTTTTTATTTTTAAGAAAAAGGTTTAAAATGACTGATATAAAAATTCCAAACTGGAATCCAAATGTGAAATATAAACAATTACCAGATGTATTTTGTATGCCAAACAATATAAACAATGTAAAAACTTTAGCGTCCACTTCTCAGACCAAGCTCATTAGGTGACATGGGTGACAATAGAATTGGATCAATTACCAGAAGCCCAGAGTACGCAAAACTCTGAGGGGTGAAGAGAAAGATGTATTTCCAGTTTGCGCTCCGGATCGCTCCCTGTACTCCTCACCTGTCCTGGCCGTCGAAAACAAAGACTATGTCACCGCAGTCGTCCCTCCACCAACGCGTTTCAACCCGCACTCGGGTCTTCCTCAAGGTGATGAGCCTGTCTCCTCTGCTTCCTGTATTTAAACTCCCTTTGTCCAATCAATGGCCATTCTTGTTCACGGAGACTCAATTCAGCTGTGTATATTCCTGCCCCTCCCACCCGTTACCATGGACACTGACTTCAAACTTCCGGTCGTTTGGGTATTGACAATAACTTCCTGTTTTCTTGTTCCCATGGTGATGGGTCCATGTATTCCCCGTGTTTCCGGCGCCGATGCCATCCATCCACTACTTGTTTCCGGGCGGCGATTATGTCTAAGTTCCTTCTTTGTTTCTGTCTGCTTGCCGTAGTTCTCCGATTCGTCACTTCCGGTTTAGCTATCACCATGGTAACCGTCCCGTGTGTTGAAGATAGTTCTCTGTCTTTACTCCCGGTTTCCATGGTGACCATGTGGCACTGCTTTCTTCTTCATAGTGTATCACTGTCGGCGTCCGTTTCTTTAGGAATGTCAATCATTTAGCGAGGAAATGATTCTTTATATGGACTTGTTCCGACGCTTGTTTCCTCATTTGAACTTTAATTTCTTTTCATACGAGTTTTAACCCTCAAAAACAAGATGAATAAAATAAAAATAAAAATTAGGGATATAAAGGAGGGATACAGTGTAAAAAAGATCTAACAACTGAGTCTGTTCTTATGTGTAATGCATATGATCTGTAGGAAATATCGAGTATGAAAATGTTGATCTTTGAAAAATATCAATGTGGTTTTGTGGGGTCACAAAAACCACTTTAGTTCAAAGTCTAAGTTAAGTCCATGCGGTTTCAATGTGTCCAGTTCGTAAATGAGTTTCATCTCTGCCTTAGCGAGTTGTGTACCTATATCCTTTTGCCGTATATGCCCCTCAATGAGTTTGATTCCAACAAACTGTTTAATGTGATTAGTTGAACAATTATGTGTATTTTTGAAATGATTTGACAGAGAGTGTGTCTCTAACCCCTTCCTTATGTTGCGGAGATGTTCCCCCAGGCGAGTTTTCAATGGCCTAGTGGTCCTACCAACATAGAATAGATTGCATGAGCATTCAATTACGTAAACTATATTGCAGCTATTACATGTAATGAATTCATCTATTCGGTGCTGAATCCCATTGATTTTGACCTCTTCAATTTTCCTCTGGTCACTCTTTATGTTTCTGCATCCCAAACACGTCCCGCATCGATGAAATCCTTTAGTGCGGATGCTTCTTTTAATTTGAGGACCAGAGTGTAGACTTCTCACCAATTTGGTGCCCAAGTTTGCTGCTTTTTTATAGATGAAGACCGGTTTTTCCGGTATTGCTCCTCCCAATACTGGGTCCTTTTTCAAAATGTCCCAATGTTTCCGGAAGGTTTTTTCCACTGCTTTATGCTGTGCTGTGTAGTTTGTAATGAATGCCCATTGGAATTTGGTCTGTTCTTGTTGTCCATCGTCAATTTGATTTTCCAATAATGTGTTCCTAGGGATAGTCTTCACTTTATCAACTGCTTTTTCTATGACACTTGGAGCATAACCACTTTTGGTAAATTTCTGTGTCAGTGTCCCTGCTTGTTGGTAATATACAGTATCATCTGTGCAGTTGCGTCTAAGTCGTTTCAATTGTCCACAAGGTATGGAACTAAGCCAATTACTATGATGACAACTGGTTGAGTGGATATATGCTTGGGAGTCCGTCGGTTTCGTATATGTCTTCGTTTTTATTTCCCCACCTTCAATATAGATCGTAAGATCTAAAAAATTCACTGATGATAAACTAATATCAAAAGTGAACTGTATATTTAGCACATTGGTGTTCAGGTATTCTAGAAATTCATTGAGACGATCTTTATTCCCTCTCCAAATGAAAAGCACATCATCAATGTAGCGCACCCAGGTCACCAGGTCCGCCCCAAATGGGTTGTTATTCCATATATGGTCCAATTCCCATTGGCCCATGAAAATATTGGCATAGCTTGGGGCGAACCTGGTGCCCATAGCTGTGCCCACCTTCTGTAGGAAGAAATCTCCCATAAACATGAAATAGTTGTTGTTGAGAATGAAGGTAATACCTTCAATGATGAGGTCCTGTAGTCCTTTCTCAATATCGCTGGACTCCAGGAATTTTCCAACTGCCGACACCCCTGACATGTGGTCTATTATCGTATAAAGGGATTTAACATCTCCTGTAACCAAGATCCATTCTTCCTCCCATGAGACTTTGGATAGTAGCTGGAGTATATCTCTCGTATCTTTTACATGAGATTTATTCGTGAGTACTAAAGGTTGGAGATGGTGGTCTATATACTCAGAAAGATTGGCGGAAATGGAATTTATACCTGCCACTATTGGTCTCCCTGGTGGCTGTAAGGGATCTTTATGTATTTTTGGGAGGACATAGATCACTGGTATTGTGGGTTCCGGATTCCATAGGAATTTTGCCTCTCCCTCCTCCAATATTCCTTTCTGTTGATAATTGTGAATTAGATTTTGTAATTCTCCCATGATCCTTTTCGTGGGGTCACATCTCAATTTTTGGTAAGTAGTCCCATCATTTAATTGCCGTAGTACTTCCCCCTCATACCAACTCTTATCCATCAAGACCACTCCACCCCCCTTATCGGCCGGCTTGATCACTAAATCAGTGTTGGATTGGAGTTCTTTGAGGGCTTTCCGTTCTCTATTGGATAAATTCTGCTTAACTCCTTTGTTTTCAATTTTTTTAATGTCATCATGCACCATGGTGTAAAAGGTGTCAATATGACTTCCCTTTATATGGGCGGGATAGAAAATGGACTTCGGCCTGAAGGTGCTCACCTCCCTTTTGTCCATATCTGTTGGATCCTCCTCTTTTAATAGGAAGAATTTTCTTATGCACAATTTTCGTATGTATTTATTGATATCTACAAACAACGTGAATTTGTTTATAGTGGCGGTCGGTGCATACTTGAGTCCTTTCCCTAATAGGCCGGTCTCGACCTCTGTTAGCACATGTTTGCTGATGTTGAAGATTTTCACACTTTCAGCTTGTCCTTTATTGGGGATCTCTTGTGCTGTTCCCTGTTCTATGGGGATGATGTTTCCTCGAGTCCTTTTATGTTGGTTCCTCCTCATTCTTTGTTTAATCCTTTTGTTCTCCACTCCCCCTCTTTTCCCTCTTTTGGTTTTATTCCTTATTGTTTTCAGGCCCTGTATGGGGGTCTTCTGTCTCGTGCCCCTAAAAAAGGAGATCTTTCCCTATAATTGGCTAGGGGAGCAAATCTATTATTGAAATTTCTTCCGTTATAATTGGTGTTGGTGTCTTCCATTCTTGTCCTTGTGGTTCTGTCATCCCTCCAAGATGGTCTATCCCTCCCATCTATATTTTCTCTTGGGTAAAACCTCCTCGTCTCAATTCTTGTGGGGTATCTATTACGGTAGTATGTCGATGTCTCTTCCCATCTTCCTTTCTGTTGGTGTGGAGGTGTTCTCCTTCTCTCTCTGAAATTCCCATGGGCACTCCGCTCAAAATTGGATGGCTCCCAATGTACACTGCTTTTTCTTTTTCTCGGTGGAGTTGCAATCTGTCTTGTATCTTGTCTTGTTGGTGATGGGATGATATCCTCGTCCTCTGATATGGAGTCGTAGGAATCTTTCACCAATTGTTCTTGTGTAGTTGTCTCTTTTTTATCCCTGATGAACTTTCTAACCTTTCTGTCAATCAGTGATTTTTCATTTTTCTTAATTGTATGATCGATTCTGTCCTCGAGTTCTTTGTATTCACTCATGTCTTTATAGGGGATAACTAGGTCTCTATATATCAGAATTTGTTCATCCAATTTAGCCAATTCTTTTTTCCTCTCTTCCACTATAAGGCCCATCAAAGAAATGGAGCATTCCTTTATGACCCTCTTCCATTCTCCTTTGAAATGTTCAGATGACGTTTCAAATGATGCTTTTTTGTGGATTTGCAAACCTCTTGGTATGATTTGGTTAGAGATATATTTTTCAAGGGTGACTGTCTCCCACCATATTTTATTTTCTTTTAGGAGAGTCTTTTCTAACTTTCCCATAATGTCTCCAAGACTCTCGTCTAGGAGTTCTATGTGGTTCCCTTCGTTAACAAATAATTTCTCTAATACAGATTTTCTATGTTCCCTATATTTGAACATCCTAGCTGCACGCCTGGGCACCCCTGCTGGAGGAATATGAAGTATAGTGTAAGTTTGGGTTTCGGAATGTCCTAGTGTGCGCTTATTGTCAGCAGCCCGTCCCTATTGACTGGTAGGGGAATCCCTCCAAAACCCCTGGGTTTGGAATTGTGTAAGTGTTTAGACAATAGATGTACAGGCGCTAACTCTATGTCCTAAGTGTATACTATGGACTTCCCTTAATCGTTGTATTTCAAAACGGTATATGGTTCCTCCAGGGATTTTTCTCAAAGAAGTCTTCAACCGGGATCAGCTACGATGTTCCTCGAGTTCATGTGCAAAGAAAAACAAGAACCATATAGTGTAGTATGCAAAGATAGTGGGCAAGAGTTTATATGGAGAAATGCCTCTTCCCAAAAGGACACCCGAACAGTGGTGTATAGGACAGAATCACTGGCCTAATTACCAGATTCTGTGGATTCAAAGAGACATGTGACAGTTATCCTTTCGATTGGTTTCGGTGTATGCTCCACACAAACTGAACCTGGTGGTGTAGTACTTCAGACCCCTTTCCCAGATATCCCCGTGAATATGACACAATGGTAGAATTAGTCTAATTACCAGACTCAGGTGTACATTCAGCATATATCCTCATCCTTTGTATTATTCATGGAACAAAATTCATCAACCGACCAAACCAGGTGTAGCATGGATTCACATAAATAAAGAAATGTAAAAAAACCGCATAGCATAATACGTTTTTTTATTTTTAAGAAAAAGGTTTAAAATGACTGATATAAAAATTCCAAACTGGAATCCAAATGTGAAATATAAACAATTACCAGATGTATTTTGTATGCCAAACAATATAAACAATGTAAAAACTTTAGCGTCCACTTCTCAGACCAAGCTCATTAGGTGACATGGGTGACAATAGAATTGGATCAATTACCAGAAGCCCAGAGTACGCAAAACTCTGAGGGGTGAAGAGAAAGATGTATTTCCAGTTTGCGCTCCGGATCGCTCCCTGTACTCCTCACCTGTCCTGGCCGTCGAAAACAAAGACTATGTCACCGCAGTCGTCCCTCCACCAACGCGTTTCAACCCGCACTCGGGTCTTCCTCAAGGTGATGAGCCTGTCTCCTCTGCTTCCTGTATAAGATACAAGACAGATTGCAACTCCACCGAGAAAAAGAAAAAGCAGTGTACATTGGGAGCCATCCAATTTTGAGCGGAGTGCCCATGGGAATTTCAGAGAGAGAAGGAGAACACCTCCACACCAACAGAAAGGAAGATGGGAAGAGACATCGACATACTACCGTAATAGATACCCCACAAGAATTGAGACGAGGAGGTTTTACCCAAGAGAAAATATAGATGGGAGGGATAGACCATCTTGGAGGGATGACAGAACCACAAGGACAAGAATGGAAGACACCAACACCAATTATAACGGAAGAAATTTCAATAATAGATTTGCTCCCCTAGCCAATTATAGGGAAAGATCTCCTTTTTTAGGGGCACGAGACAGAAGACCCCCATACAGGGCCTGAAAACAATAAGGAATAAAACCAAAAGAGGGAAAAGAGGGGGAGTGGAGAACAAAAGGATTAAACAAAGAATGAGGAGGAACCAACATAAAAGGACTCGAGGAAACATCATCCCCATAGAACAGGGAACAGCACAAGAGATCCCCAATAAAGGACAAGCTGAAAGTGTGAAAATCTTCAACATCAGCAAACATGTGCTAACAGAGGTCGAGACCGGCCTATTAGGGAAAGGACTCAAGTATGCACCGACCGCCACTATAAACAAATTCACGTTGTTTGTAGATATCAATAAATACATACGAAAATTGTGCATAAGAAAATTCTTCCTATTAAAAGAGGAGGATCCAACAGATATGGACAAAAGGGAGGTGAGCACCTTCAGGCCGAAGTCCATTTTCTATCCCGCCCATATAAAGGGAAGTCATATTGACACCTTTTACACCATGGTGCATGATGACATTAAAAAAATTGAAAACAAAGGAGTTAAGCAGAATTTATCCAATAGAGAACGGAAAGCCCTCAAAGAACTCCAATCCAACACTGATTTAGTGATCAAGCCGGCCGATAAGGGGGGTGGAGTGGTCTTGATGGATAAGAGTTGGTATGAGGGGGAAGTACTACGGCAATTAAATGATGGGACTACTTACCAAAAATTGAGATGTGACCCCACGAAAAGGATCATGGGAGAATTACAAAATCTAATTCACAATTATCAACAGAAAGGAATATTGGAGGAGGGAGAGGCAAAATTCCTATGGAATCCGGAACCCACAATACCAGTGATCTATGTCCTCCCAAAAATACATAAAGATCCCTTACAGCCACCAGGGAGACCAATAGTGGCAGGTATAAATTCCATTTCCGCCAATCTTTCTGAGTATATAGACCACCATCTCCAACCTTTAGTACTCACGAATAAATCTCATGTAAAAGATACGAGAGATATACTCCAGCTACTATCCAAAGTCTCATGGGAGGAAGAATGGATCTTGGTTACAGGAGATGTTAAATCCCTTTATACGATAATAGACCACATGTCAGGGGTGTCGGCAGTTGGAAAATTCCTGGAGTCCAGCGATATTGAGAAAGGACTACAGGACCTCATCATTGAAGGTATTACCTTCATTCTCAACAACAACTATTTCATGTTTATGGGAGATTTCTTCCTACAGAAGGTGGGCACAGCTATGGGCACCAGGTTCGCCCCAAGCTATGCCAATATTTTCATGGGCCAATGGGAATTGGACCATATATGGAATAACAACCCATTTGGGGCGGACCTGGTGACCTGGGTGCGCTACATTGATGATGTGCTTTTCATTTGGAGAGGGAATAAAGATCGTCTCAATGAATTTCTAGAATACCTGAACACCAATGTGCTAAATATACAGTTCACTTTTGATATTAGTTTATCATCAGTGAATTTTTTAGATCTTACGATCTATATTGAAGGTGGGGAAATAAAAACGAAGACATATACGAAACCGACGGACTCCCAAGCATATATCCACTCAACCAGTTGTCATCATAGTAATTGGCTTAGTTCCATACCTTGTGGACAATTGAAACGACTTAGACGCAACTGCACAGATGATACTGTATATTACCAACAAGCAGGGACACTGACACAGAAATTTACCAAAAGTGGTTATGCTCCAAGTGTCATAGAAAAAGCAGTTGATAAAGTGAAGACTATCCCTAGGAACACATTATTGGAAAATCAAATTGACGATGGACAACAAGAACAGACCAAATTCCAATGGGCATTCATTACAAACTACACAGCACAGCATAAAGCAGTGGAAAAAACCTTCCGGAAACATTGGGACATTTTGAAAAAGGACCCAGTATTGGGAGGAGCAATACCGGAAAAACCGGTCTTCATCTATAAAAAAGCAGCAAACTTGGGCACCAAATTGGTGAGAAGTCTACACTCTGGTCCTCAAATTAAAAGAAGCATCCGCACTAAAGGATTTCATCGATGCGGGACGTGTTTGGGATGCAGAAACATAAAGAGTGACCAGAGGAAAATTGAAGAGGTCAAAATCAATGGGATTCAGCACCGAATAGATGAATTCATTACATGTAATAGCTGCAATATAGTTTACGTAATTGAATGCTCATGCAATCTATTCTATGTTGGTAGGACCACTAGGCCATTGAAAACTCGCCTGGGGGAACATCTCCGCAACATAAGGAAGGGGTTAGAGACACACTCTCTGTCAAATCATTTCAAAAATACACATAATTGTTCAACTAATCACATTAAACAGTTTGTTGGAATCAAACTCATTGAGGGGCATATACGGCAAAAGGATATAGGTACACAACTCGCTAAGGCAGAGATGAAACTCATTTACGAACTGGACACATTGAAACCGCATGGACTTAACTTAGACTTTGAACTAAAGTGGTTTTTGTGACCCCACAAAACCACATTGATATTTTTCAAAGATCAACATTTTCATACTCGATATTTCCTACAGATCATATGCATTACACATAAGAACAGACTCAGTTGTTAGATCTTTTTTACACTGTATCCCTCCTTTATATCCCTAATTTTTATTTTTATTTTATTCATCTTGTTTTTGAGGGTTAAAACTCGTATGAAAAGAAATTAAAGTTCAAATGAGGAAACAAGCGTCGGAACAAGTCCATATAAAGAATCATTTCCTCGCTAAATGATTGACATTCCTAAAGAAACGGACGCCGACAGTGATACACTATGAAGAAGAAAGCAGTGCCACATGGTCACCATGGAAACCGGGAGTAAAGACAGAGAACTATCTTCAACACACGGGACGGTTACCATGGTGATAGCTAAACCGGAAGTGACGAATCGGAGAACTACGGCAAGCAGACAGAAACAAAGAAGGAACTTAGACATAATCGCCGCCCGGAAACAAGTAGTGGATGGATGGCATCGGCGCCGGAAACACGGGGAATACATGGACCCATCACCATGGGAACAAGAAAACAGGAAGTTATTGTCAATACCCAAACGACCGGAAGTTTGAAGTCAGTGTCCATGGTAACGGGTGGGAGGGGCAGGAATATACACAGCTGAATTGAGTCTCCGTGAACAAGAATGGCCATTGATTGGACAAAGGGAGTTTAAATACAGGAAGCAGAGGAGACAGGCTCATCACCTTGAGGAAGACCCGAGTGCGGGTTGAAACGCGTTGGTGGAGGGACGACTGCGGTGACATAGTCTTTGTTTTCGACGGCCAGGACAGGTGAGGAGTACAGGGAGCGATCCGGAGCGCAAACTGGAAATACATCTTTCTCTTCACCCCTCAGAGTTTTGCGTACTCTGGGCTTCTGGTAATTGATCCAATTCTATTGTCACCCATGTCACCTAATGAGCTTGGTCTGAGAAGTGGACGCTAAAGTTTTTACATTGTTTATATTGTTTGGCATACAAAATACATCTGGTAATTGTTTATATTTCACATTTGGATTCCAGTTTGGAATTTTTATATCAGTCATTTTAAACCTTTTTCTTAAAAATAAAAAAACGTATTATGCTATGCGGTTTTTTTACATTTCTTTATTTATGTGAATCCATGCTACACCTGGTTTGGTCGGTTGATGAATTTTGTTCCATGAATAATACAAAGGATGAGGATATATGCTGAATGTACACCTGAGTCTGGTAATTAGACTAATTCTACCATTGTGTCATATTCACGGGGATATCTGGGAAAGGGGTCTGAAGTACTACACCACCAGGTTCAGTTTGTGTGGAGCATACACCGAAACCAATCGAAAGGATAACTGTCACATGTCTCTTTGAATCCACAGAATCTGGTAATTAGGCCAGTGATTCTGTCCTATACACCACTGTTCGGGTGTCCTTTTGGGAAGAGGCATTTCTCCATATAAACTCTTGCCCACTATCTTTGCATACTACACTATATGGTTCTTGTTTTTCTTTGCACATGAACTCGAGGAACATCGTAGCTGATCCCGGTTGAAGACTTCTTTGAGAAAAATCCCTGGAGGAACCATATACCGTTTTGAAATACAACGATTAAGGGAAGTCCATAGTATACACTTAGGACATAGAGTTAGCGCCTGTACATCTATTGTCTAAACACTTACACAATTCCAAACCCAGGGGTTTTGGAGGGATTCCCCTACCAGTCAATAGGGACGGGCTGCTGACAATAAGCGCACACTAGGACATTCCGAAACCCAAACTTACACTATACTTCATATTCCTCCAGCAGGGGTGCCCAGGCGTGCAGCTAGGATGTTCAAATATAGGGAACATAGAAAATCTGTATTAGAGAAATTATTTGTTAACGAAGGGAACCACATAGAACTCCTAGACGAGAGTCTTGGAGACATTATGGGAAAGTTAGAAAAGACTCTCCTAAAAGAAAATAAAATATGGTGGGAGACAGTCACCCTTGAAAAATATATCTCTAACCAAATCATACCAAGAGGTTTGCAAATCCACAAAAAAGCATCATTTGAAACGTCATCTGAACATTTCAAAGGAGAATGGAAGAGGGTCATAAAGGAATGCTCCATTTCTTTGATGGGCCTTATAGTGGAAGAGAGGAAAAAAGAATTGGCTAAATTGGATGAACAAATTCTGATATATAGAGACCTAGTTATCCCCTATAAAGACATGAGTGAATACAAAGAACTCGAGGACAGAATCGATCATACAATTAAGAAAAATGAAAAATCACTGATTGACAGAAAGGTTAGAAAGTTCATCAGGGATAAAAAAGAGACAACTACACAAGAACAATTGGTGAAAGATTCCTACGACTCCATATCAGAGGACGAGGATATCATCCCATCACCAACAAGACAAGATACAAGACAGATTGCAACTCCACCGAGAAAAAGAAAAAGCAGTGTACATTGGGAGCCATCCAATTTTGAGCGGAGTGCCCATGGGAATTTCAGAGAGAGAAGGAGAACACCTCCACACCAACAGAAAGGAAGATGGGAAGAGACATCGACATACTACCGTAATAGATACCCCACAAGAATTGAGACGAGGAGGTTTTACCCAAGAGAAAATATAGATGGGAGGGATAGACCATCTTGGAGGGATGACAGAACCACAAGGACAAGAATGGAAGACACCAACACCAATTATAACGGAAGAAATTTCAATAATAGATTTGCTCCCCTAGCCAATTATAGGGAAAGATCTCCTTTTTTAGGGGCACGAGACAGAAGACCCCCATACAGGGCCTGAAAACAATAAGGAATAAAACCAAAAGAGGGAAAAGAGGGGGAGTGGAGAACAAAAGGATTAAACAAAGAATGAGGAGGAACCAACATAAAAGGACTCGAGGAAACATCATCCCCATAGAACAGGGAACAGCACAAGAGATCCCCAATAAAGGACAAGCTGAAAGTGTGAAAATCTTCAACATCAGCAAACATGTGCTAACAGAGGTCGAGACCGGCCTATTAGGGAAAGGACTCAAGTATGCACCGACCGCCACTATAAACAAATTCACGTTGTTTGTAGATATCAATAAATACATACGAAAATTGTGCATAAGAAAATTCTTCCTATTAAAAGAGGAGGATCCAACAGATATGGACAAAAGGGAGGTGAGCACCTTCAGGCCGAAGTCCATTTTCTATCCCGCCCATATAAAGGGAAGTCATATTGACACCTTTTACACCATGGTGCATGATGACATTAAAAAAATTGAAAACAAAGGAGTTAAGCAGAATTTATCCAATAGAGAACGGAAAGCCCTCAAAGAACTCCAATCCAACACTGATTTAGTGATCAAGCCGGCCGATAAGGGGGGTGGAGTGGTCTTGATGGATAAGAGTTGGTATGAGGGGGAAGTACTACGGCAATTAAATGATGGGACTACTTACCAAAAATTGAGATGTGACCCCACGAAAAGGATCATGGGAGAATTACAAAATCTAATTCACAATTATCAACAGAAAGGAATATTGGAGGAGGGAGAGGCAAAATTCCTATGGAATCCGGAACCCACAATACCAGTGATCTATGTCCTCCCAAAAATACATAAAGATCCCTTAAAGCCACCAGGGAGACCAATAGTGGCAGGTATAAATTCCATTTCCGCCAATCTTTCTGAGTATATAGACCACCATCTCCAACCTTTAGTACTCACGAATAAATCTCATGTAAAAGATACGAGAGATATATTCCAGCTACTATCCAAAGTCTCATGGGAGGAAGAATGGATCTTGGTTACAGGAGATGTTAAATCCCTTTATACGATAATAGACCACATGTCAGGGGTGTCGGCAGTTGGAAAATTCCTGGAGTCCAGCGATATTGAGAAAGGACTACAGGACCTCATCATTGAAGGTATTACCTTCATTCTCAACAACAACTATTTCATGTTTATGGGAGATTTCTTCCTACAGAAGGTGGGCACAGCTATGGGCACCAGGTTCGCCCCAAGCTATGCCAATATTTTCATGGGCCAATGGGAATTGGACCATATATGGAATAACAACCCATTTGGGGCGGACCTGGTGACCTGGGTGCGCTACATTGATGATGTGCTTTTCATTTGGAGAGGGAATAAAGATCGTCTCAATGAATTTCTAGAATACCTGAACACCAATGTGCTAAATATACAGTTCACTTTTGATATTAGTTTATCATCAGTGAATTTTTTAGATCTTACGATCTATATTGAAGGTGGGGAAATAAAAACGAAGACATATACGAAACCGACGGACTCCCAAGCATATATCCACTCAACCAGTTGTCATCATAGTAATTGGCTTAGTTCCATACCTTGTGGACAATTGAAACGACTTAGACGCAACTGCACAGATGATACTGTATATTACCAACAAGCAGGGACACTGACACAGAAATTTACCAAAAGTGGTTATGCTCCAAGTGTCATAGAAAAAGCAGTTGATAAAGTGAAGACTATCCCTAGGAACACATTATTGGAAAATCAAATTGACGATGGACAACAAGAACAGACCAAATTCCAATGGGCATTCATTACAAACTACACAGCACAGCATAAAGCAGTGGAAAAAACCTTCCGGAAACATTGGGACATTTTGAAAAAGGACCCAGTATTGGGAGGAGCAATACCGGAAAAACCGGTCTTCATCTATAAAAAAGCAGCAAACTTGGGCACCAAATTGGTGAGAAGTCTACACTCTGGTCCTCAAATTAAAAGAAGCATCCGCACTAAAGGATTTCATCGATGCGGGACGTGTTTGGGATGCAGAAACATAAAGAGTGACCAGAGGAAAATTGAAGAGGTCAAAATCAATGGGATTCAGCACCGAATAGATGAATTCATTACATGTAATAGCTGCAATATAGTTTACGTAATTGAATGCTCATGCAATCTATTCTATGTTGGTAGGACCACTAGGCCATTGAAAACTCGCCTGGGGGAACATCTCCGCAACATAAGGAAGGGGTTAGAGACACACTCTCTGTCAAATCATTTCAAAAATACACATAATTGTTCAACTAATCACATTAAACAGTTTGTTGGAATCAAACTCATTGAGGGGCATATACGGCAAAAGGATATAGGTACACAACTCGCTAAGGCAGAGATGAAACTCATTTACGAACTGGACACATTGAAACCGCATGGACTTAACTTAGACTTTGAACTAAAGTGGTTTTTGTGACCCCACAAAACCACATTGATATTTTTCAAAGATCAACATTTTCATACTCGATATTTCCTACAGATCATATGCATTACACATAAGAACAGACTCAGTTGTTAGATCTTTTTTACACTGTATCCCTCCTTTATATCCCTAATTTTTATTTTTATTTTATTCATCTTGTTTTTGAGGGTTAAAACTCGTATGAAAAGAAATTAAAGTTCAAATGAGGAAACAAGCGTCGGAACAAGTCCATATAAAGAATCATTTCCTCGCTAAATGATTGACATTCCTAAAGAAACGGACGCCGACAGTGATACACTATGAAGAAGAAAGCAGTGCCACATGGTCACCATGGAAACCGGGAGTAAAGACAGAGAACTATCTTCAACACACGGGACGGTTACCATGGTGATAGCTAAACCGGAAGTGACGAATCGGAGAACTACGGCAAGCAGACAGAAACAAAGAAGGAACTTAGACATAATCGCCGCCCGGAAACAAGTAGTGGATGG
This sequence comes from Pseudophryne corroboree, assembly GCF_028390025.1. NCBI lineage: Eukaryota > Metazoa > Chordata > Amphibia > Anura > Myobatrachidae > Pseudophryne > Pseudophryne corroboree. Next base: position 683,860,254 of record NC_086445.1, read on the forward strand.
ATGGCATCGGCGCCGGAAACACGGGGAATACATGGACCCATCACCATGGGAACAAGAAAACAGGAAGTTATTGTCAATACCCAAACGACCGGAAGTTTGAAGTCAGTGTCCATGGTAACGGGTGGGAGGGGCAGGAATATACACAGCTGAATTGAGTCTCCGTGAACAAGAATGGCCATTGATTGGACAAAGGGAGTTTAAATACAGGAAGCAGAGGAGACAGGCTCATCACCTTGAGGAAGACCCGAGTGCGGGTTGAAACGCGTTGGTGGAGGGACGACTGCGGTGACATAGTCTTTGTTTTCGACGGCCAGGACAGGTGAGGAGTACAGGGAGCGATCCGGAGCGCAAACTGGAAATACATCTTTCTCTTCACCCCTCAGAGTTTTGCGTACTCTGGGCTTCTGGTAATTGATCCAATTCTATTGTCACCCATGTCACCTAATGAGCTTGGTCTGAGAAGTGGACGCTAAAGTTTTTACATTGTTTATATTGTTTGGCATACAAAATACATCTGGTAATTGTTTATATTTCACATTTGGATTCCAGTTTGGAATTTTTATATCAGTCATTTTAAACCTTTTTCTTAAAAATAAAAAAACGTATTATGCTATGCGGTTTTTTTACATTTCTTTATTTATGTGAATCCATGCTACACCTGGTTTGGTCGGTTGATGAATTTTGTTCCATGAATAATACAAAGGATGAGGATATATGCTGAATGTACACCTGAGTCTGGTAATTAGACTAATTCTACCATTGTGTCATATTCACGGGGATATCTGGGAAAGGGGTCTGAAGTACTACACCACCAGGTTCAGTTTGTGTGGAGCATACACCGAAACCAATCGAAAGGATAACTGTCACATGTCTCTTTGAATCCACAGAATCTGGTAATTAGGCCAGTGATTCTGTCCTATACACCACTGTTCGGGTGTCCTTTTGGGAAGAGGCATTTCTCCATATAAACTCTTGCCCACTATCTTTGCATACTACACTATATGGTTCTTGTTTTTCTTTGCACATGAACTCGAGGAACATCGTAGCTGATCCCGGTTGAAGACTTCTTTGAGAAAAATCCCTGGAGGAACCATATACCGTTTTGAAATACAACGATTAAGGGAAGTCCATAGTATACACTTAGGACATAGAGTTAGCGCCTGTACATCTATTGTCTAAACACTTACACAATTCCAAACCCAGGGGTTTTGGAGGGATTCCCCTACCAGTCAATAGGGACGGGCTGCTGACAATAAGCGCACACTAGGACATTCCGAAACCCAAACTTACTGTGTACAATTCTGGGCACCTTACTACAAAAAGGATATCCTGGAGCTAGAAAAGGTTCAAAGGCGGGCGACCAAACTAATTAAGGGTATGGAGACGCTGGAATACGAGGAAAGGCTTGCAAGAATAGGCATGTTTACACTGGAAAAGAGGAGATTAAGAGGGGACATGATCAACATTTACAAATATATAAAGGGACAATATACAGATCTTGCGCAGGACCTGTTTTTGGTTAGATCAACACAGAGAATTCGTGGACACTCGCTCAGGTTAGAGGAGAGGAGATTCTGCACAATACGGCGTATAGGCTTTTTTACGGTAAGGACGATACATGTTTGGAATTCCCTGCCTGAGGGAGTTGTAATGGCCGACTCAGTCAACACCTTTAAGAATGGGTTAGATAAATTCCTAATGGATAAGGATATCCAGGGTCACGGGGCATAGTCACGCACTATGGTTATTATAAAAAAGGGGTAAAATGTAACGGCAGTCATCAACTGCAGTCAAAATTTTATACCAAATAATCGTGCATAGGAGACCACAAATAGGTTGAACTCGATGGACAATTGTCTTTTTTCAACCTTAGATACTATGTTACTATAGAAAGAAAGAAACAGCAACTGACTGTTCGCTGACGTCCCCCCCCCCCCCCTCCCCGTACACCACCCCTAACTTCGGCATACTTATATCCCAAACAACCAACCCTAACTACCAAGGGTTAAATTCTCAGCAAAACCCTTAACCAAAATCAAGTGAGCAAGGAAAAGTCCTGAGCCACCAAAGCCAAGGGGGGGCTCCCTGGACAATGGGCTCACCGGAGGAGTCCACCCAATCAAAGCATAATCAATGCAGGACATCAGTCCGGGGCCAGCTGATGAGCACCCGGTGCATATCTGTCCAGGCATTGGGCCGCCTCTCTAGGGGAATTAAAGAACTTAGTTTCCCCGTCCTCCACCACCCGGAGTCGAGATGGGAACAGCATGGAGTAGGAGAGGTTCAGGTCTCTAAGGCGCCTCTTAATAGGCATAAACTGGGCACGGTCTTTCTGGACGTCCGCAGCAAAGTCCATTCCTGACAAGGGGGCCTTTTGTGCGTCCTAGACGGAGGACCGAGTCACGGTCTTTATAATACAGAAATTTGGCAATGAAGGTGCGTGGAGGAGCGCCAGGAGGTAGAGGACGGGATGGTATCCGGTGAGCACGCTCCACCGTAAACTGTGCCGTGAAGGATTCAGCGCCATACATCTCCTTTAGCCACAATTCAAGGAAATCCTCAGGTTGAGAGCCCTCCTCCTTCTCCGGCAGGCCCACAAACCGTACATTATTTCTACATAGCCGTCCCTCCATGTCTAACAGCTTGGATTGAAGGGAGGAAACTTGCTGGGTCACTGTGGATACGGATTGTTTCAGAGGACCGCACATATCCTCCAGATTCGAGACACGAGTTTCCGCCTCACCCACTCTCTCTCGGATGCGCTGGACATCCTGTCGATGCAAGGAAAGATCACACTGCACCTTCTCCATCTTATCTGAAAGACGCTGTTCAGACCCTACAATGGCCTCCAGCACTTGTTGAAGGGACGGAGCTGAGGGTGTGGTAGGGGAGTCTGCAGCTGTCGCAGGAGTGAGTCGGAGAGGCCCCCTGAGAAGGAGCCGGTTGAGCCCGGAGGTTAGGTGGGTTAGGTTGTCTAGCAAACTTCTCCAGCCTAGCCGCAGCTGCGCGCTGGCCATCCCGAACCATGATGGACAAAAGATAGTGATAAACAACTCTAGCAGATTCACAGGTCAGAAGCGTAAAAAGGAGTCGACAGCAGAGGAGTCGTAAGCTTTCAGTGTGTATAAATGCAGCCGTAGCTGGCCGTCAGAGTAATAGGCAAATGGAAAGGAATGTACAGGCAGCATCCCAGAATATAGGTGAAAGCAAGAGCAATGTAATAATAAAATGAGAGCAGGTGAAGTTAGTCTGCAGTGTGGTCCCAGAAGGCAGAATCAACTCACAGGACACAGAAAAGCAGGCCTGGCAGCCCCTGAATGCATATAGCCCTTCCAGGCTAGGATGACAGTCCAGAGCAGTGGGGCCGTCTGTGCAGCTGCTGTTAAAATGGCTGCCGGGCTCACAGTGCCCTCTCCCCTTCCCCAGGAGTACCTGTGTTCCCTTTGGGCGTCAGGGCCCCGAACCGCAGCCTGTCAGGGGGAGGAGGGTTAGCCGCTTTCACCCAGCTGATCCGCGGTGTCCGGCGGTGATGGCAGCCCGCCGCTCGAGCTCCGGCCGTGACGCGGCCGAGATCTTCCAAAATTGAGGCCGGGGATCCAGAGGAGGCACAGGCCACAGGGCCGGAAGTGTGCCGCCGCAGCCGTACGGACCGCAGAGAGAGCGGAGAAGGACGCCCGCCGGTGCCCCGCAATGTGGGGGGAGGAAGCAGGCTAGTTTGGCACACCAGAGGGGGTCAGGATTATAGTGCAGGATAAATCAGCCAGGGAGCTCCCCGGGACCTGCTGCCTACTCCTGTGCTGCCGTGGCCATGCCCCGGGGCCTTTTACCTTTACTCTGCTGAGTATAGCCTTCTTAAGGGCAGGGTAAGAGTCTGCCTCAGACACAGCCAAATCAACATAAGCTTTCTGTGACTCCCCTGTTAGATAAGGTGCTAGTCTGGCAGCCCACTCCTGCTCTGGCCATTTCAACCATGTAGCAGTGTGTTCAAAGGTGCATAGAAACACCTCAATAGCATGGGTGGTTTTCACTTTGCCGGCGGTCGGGCTCCCGGCGACCAGCATACCGACGCCGGAATCGCAACCGCTGGCATACCGACACTTCTTCTCCCTCTTGGGGGTCCACGACCCCCCTGATGGGAGAATTGATAATGCGCCACCGTGCCTGCAGCATGGTGAGGGTAGCGAGCCCGCAAGGGGCTCATTTGCACTCGCCCAGCTGTCGGTATGCCGGCGGTCGGGATTCCGGCGCCAGTATACTGGTCGCCGGTAACACATACTACACCCAATATCATCAGCTGGGGCAAGTTTCTGCAATACCTCACACTTCTATCCACTCTTCTGTGCCCCTGCACCTGTGCCTGCTGGCTGACAGCTATATCAGACAGGGCTTTTGATATTTCATTCGTGTTGCACTGCACTTTCACTCTGTGCACAAATTTTGGAGGCTTCATTTGGTGTGCGAGTGTTTCTGACCACTCCACCACAAATAAACAAACTTAACAAATTTCCTGGCTTTCCAGACACATATGACAAACCGCAAAAGCAACCTTGTTTAACCTGCAGAATAGTGCCATTTTACTCACTGATTAATCTGCCAGACTCATACACTCCAACTGTACCTTTTTTTTATGGTCTGTACCGATTTTTGGCTCTCCAAACTTCCATTGAATTGAAAGTATAGGAAAAGGGGCGGGGGTCTTTGCCCATGACCACACCCCCTTTCCTACTTTGTACCGATTTTTATGTGTAAAATGTTGGAGGGTATGCAGACTCTGCTCTCTCTTGGGTCCTTTGCTGCGTAGTAGCGTCCAGCAAGGGTCCCACGTTGAGCACCAAATATGACAGGAATCACATACTGTAGACTGGATAAAACTTCACCAGTTTCTTTTATTTCTTTAGGCAGGATAGCATAGGAATCTTTTATGGGCCCTACACACTGCGCAATATCAGTGAAAGATATGAACGTTCTCGTTCATTAATGAACAAGATACCGTTCATATCTTATAGTGTGGAGGCACCAGCGATGAACGATGCGCGGCCCCGCGCTCGTTCATCGCTGGTGCCCCGTCGCCTCTGCATACAGGCCAATATGGACGATCTCGTCCATATTTGCCTGCACTTCTATGGAGCCGGGTGATGGGGGGAGTGAAGAAACTCCACTCCCCCCGTCACTGTACCCCCACCGCCGGGTTGCCCGTCGGCCGTATCCGCCATCGGGCAGCTCGGCGGCGGATAGCGCAATGTGTAGGGCCCACTACATCAGCATAAATTCAGCAGTACAAGATTACATCAGTATCGGCTCACAGCAGCACAAGAACACATTAGTACACATTCATAGTAGTACAGGTTCACATCAGTACAGTTCAGTTGCCCTAACATCCCCATACTGCCTTCTGGATGCTAGTCACCATCAGAAGCCCAATCTCTGTGCACTGAACAGATACTTAAAGGCAAATTACAAGTGCTGTTAAGTAATTAACCTAGCTCAGTGATGGCTAACCTTGACACTCCAGCTGCTGTTGAACTACATATCCCAGCATGCCCTGCTACAGATTTTTTATTTGGCCATGCTAAAACTGATGCAGGGCATGCTGGGATGTGTAGTCCAACAACAGCTGGAGTGTCAAGGTTAGCCATCACTGGCCTAGCTTCTGGCTGACAACTGATTGAGGCAAAACCTGGACTGGAACTTTCAGTTCTGCTGCTGCTACTCTGCTAACTCTGGGAAATCCTGATGTTCCACATGAACTCCATGTGGAACTATGCTGTCCCTGCCGCTATGGGGTATATTCAATTAGAGTTGGAAACTGCCGTCTTGTTGGAAAGACGGCAGTTTCCGACTGGATTAGGTCAGAAGGGGTTCCGACCTATTCAATCCGGACTCAGTTTTTCCGACAAGTCCTGTCGGGTTTGGCCCGGCATTGAATAGAGTGCTGTCATGACCCAACAGCAATTGAATATATCACCCTATATAAACATACATATAAAATCACAGGGGCTCTGCACTCACTATATTAACGGTAGTAAGGTTTTAGGTCATGTATTGATCAATGTATTTAATCCTGCAGCCCCGTGTTGAAACCCCAAACCTAGGAATGGTGAGTGCCATGGTTAGTGTGTGTGTGTATATATATATATATATATATATATATATATGTGTATATATATATATGTGTGTGTGTGTATATATATATATATATATATCCAAAAGGTCTAATCGACCATATAGCGGGCATTCACCAAATTGTTTAAAAGTTCAATGTTGCTTTATTGAGTCATCAACATCATAGGTATAGTCGACGTTTCGACCCACAAGACAGACAATAAGGACATCCTTCTACCAATCCTACTACCAATACCCCTTTCACACCGCAGATATAACCCGGTATCGACCCAGCATATTGCTGGGTCGACACGGGTCAGTGTGCGGTGTGAAAGCGCCATGGTGTAATTCCCAGGTCGCCTGACTCGGTAATTCAACCCGGGAATAAAGCAGTGTTATTCCCGGGTTGAATACCAGTCGGTGGCAGCGTAAATGGGTTCCCGGGTCGATGCGACCCGGGACCTGTTCACTAGATAGGGAGAGGCGGCGCGGAGATGAGCATATTGCCGGGTCAGGGAAGCTAGCTGTAGCATCCAATGCCGGTTCCCACCCGGGAAGGACCCGTTTCCAATTCCCGGGTGGGATCCGGCATTTGCGGTGTGAAAGGGGTACAAGAGGACCAGAGGCATGTATATATAGTGTAAAATATAACATACTAGACTTGATCATACATGCTAACATTCAGTCAGTAAGGTGTGTATTTTCTACTGGTGCCCTAACCTTTCAAACACGCAGCTTCTGTGGAAGAGGGTGTTATCAGCCTTATTTCTAGCAGTCATTCCGGATGTACTACGTAATAAGACTTCTGCTGGGTTTTTGCAAGAGGAAGTTGAGAAAGGTGCAATAAGTTTACTTCTCATATGAGAAAAATTAGGTTATGCATAGTTAGTTCACTATACTTGTACACACAATGTAGCAGACAGACCCAGGGATAATATATACACATGATTCACACATACAATATATATTATATATATATATATATATATATATTTATATACACACACACACACACACACACACACACACACACACACACACACACACACACACACACACACACACACACTCTCTCTTTAGCCCAACACTGTGTGACACTTGTATATAAAAGTTGCATTCTCCTACATATTCTTCCATTATGCACCACCAATGTGCTTGTACACATAATCCCTGCTGATAAATGGCAAATCCCTTCAGTGTGCTTCCCAAAGAAAATCCACCTATGACAGCATAAGGGAGTTTTCATCTAAAAATTCTGTAGGAACCATAAAATAGAATTACTGTTTACTCTTAACATCCCCTCTTCCCCTCCCCCAGAGGAAAACCCCAAACCTTTCAGAGCTGTTTGAAAACGTAATATTTGTTATTGTTATTATTGGGTTTCTGAGAGTGCTATGAGATGCTCTATTGCAGCACCCAGAGAATCGCTGCATAAATAAGCTCAGGGGAAGTGGTTTAACCGAAATATAAACTGCATGAAGCAGAGAATGAAGAGGGAGGGGGCAGAAACAGAGGAGGCTGCTGCTGAGTGAGAGGAGAGCTAGTACAGACTCAGAGCTGAGTGTCAGTGCTGAGTGAGGACTCAGAGGACAGCACTGAGTGTAATAGAGGAACCCAGCAGCTCCCACTGCATAAACCGTACTACCAGTGCCAGGTGTATATATAGTGATGGCCATATGATATACTGTAGCAGCACATGATTCTAGGACCTAAATTTACCCCGTGTGTGGCTGTAAGCAATTCAGTAGCCTGCCCTGCGCTGGGGAGACAGGAGGGCGGCTATAACACCTAACACAGACACACTGGCTGCCTGATATGAATTTCCCAGTCTCCACGGATTAATTTGCCGATGCACGGGTGTCACCGCTGAGGGGCTTCCATGACGGTCAGCGGAAGCATGAGCAGTGGCTACTGCAGCCTGGAGGAAGACATTGAGGATTACTTCTTTACAGCCAGGGAGAACCTTTCCAGAAGGAGTGCTAAGGTAGGACACATGCTGCCATGTCAGTGCCATACCTGCTGGGTGCAAAGCCTGCACAGGGAGTAATATTCTGCTGCACACTATGTAGCTGTCAGTGGTGTCTGGAACTGAAGGGGTTAAAGAGGCCACTGATACGCTCTGCCATTGGCTCCCGTGTAGATGGGTGACTGTGGACCGAGGTGGCCTTTGCAATGGGCCCTTCAACTGAATTGAGCATTTTGAGCCATATTGTTTCTTGATTGTACTAATGCCTATAGTCCGTAGTTATCAACTGTGCATCCATTTACATTTAGATTTGCACCTGTAAATGTAATTACACCTGCACAATAATAGTGTTGTTATGTTTATAAAATTCATGAACTCTTCTTATTCTTTGGCCTGGAAAGATAAATGAAATATGTTACATTACAATCATAATGGTATTATGATAGGAAGTGAAGACCAATGTCCCTTGTGCCGCGTGTCATTTGCTTAGACAGAATACTTATATCCCAGCAGTGGCATCCCGTCTGACGGAATCTTGGCAGCGAGTCCCCTCGTGGGCTCACTGCGCTCGCCGCGCATCAGGACCGATGGATTGCTTTGCTCGCCTCAGGTTTTGTTCCCACACGGTTGGTGGCATGGACCCATCAACCGAGTGGGAATACCCTGTGTTTTTCTTGGATTGCGGGCGTCTGTATTTCACTGGCTGTCGGGATTCCGGCGTCGGTCTCCTGAACGCTGGAATCCCGACAGCGGGTATATTGACTGCATCCCGCTTAAGGTGCTTACACACGGATCGATTACAGCCACAATGTGGGCGTTCCTGAAGAAACGTAACGACACATCGAGCACATCGTTCTCACCCTGGCTATACATTGTACTCTAAAGAAGGAGATTCATGCGGTTATTCAGAGTTGTTAGCAAACCAAAAAAGTTAGCAACTGGACAAAACCATGGGCCTAATTCAGAGTTGTTCACTCGCAAGCTGCTTTTAGCAGCTTTGCACACGCTAAGCCGCCGCCTACTGGAAGTGAATCTTAGCTTATCAAAATTGCGAACGAAAGATTAGCAAAATTGTGAATAGACACTTCTTAGCAGTTTCTGAGTAGCTCCACACTTACTCGGCATCTGCGATCAGTTCAGTCAGTTTCGTTCCTGGTTTGACGTCACAAACACTCCCAGCGTTCGGCCAGACACTCCTCCGTTTCTCCAGCCACTCCCGCGTTTTTCCCGGAAACGGTAGCGTTTTTTCGCACACACCCATAAAACGGCCAGTTTCCGCCCAGAAACACCCACTTCCTGTCAATCACATTACGATCACCAGAACGAAGAAAAAACCTTGTAATGCCGTGAGTAAAATACCTAACTGCATAGCAAATTTACTTGGCGCAGTCGCACTGCGGACATTGCGCATGCGCATTAGCGACTAATCGCTCCGTTGCGAGAAAAATATAACGAACGAACAACTCGGAATGACCCCCCATGTGCACTGCAGGTGTGGCAGATATAACATGTGCAGCAGGGGCGCTTTAAGAGAGGAGGAGGCCCGGGTGCAGCCTCCTCCGTTCGGGCTCCCTCCTCTCTGCCGGCAGCGCTGAGAGTCTGAGCACTAGAGCGCTCAAACTCTACTACGCATGCGTAGATCTCCGGGAAAATGGCGCGCTGCCATTTTCCCTGAGATTTCTCTACTGCGCATGCGCAGAACTCCATGAAAATGCCCGCTGGGCCATTTTCACAGAGTTTTAATACCGCCGTGGACGTCGCCGCGGGACTCCGGAGGAGTGAGTATTTAGAAAATGGGTGCAGTGTGTGCGGTGGGGGCCCCCCCTGGACTCAGGGGCCCGTGTGCACCGCACACACCACCCATTATAGAAACGCCAGTGATGTGCAGAGAGAGATAGATTTGGGTGGGTTATTTTGTTTCTGTGCAGGGTAAATACTGGCTGCTTTATTTTTACACTGCAATTTAGATTTCAGTTTGAACACACCCCACCCAAATCTAACTCTCTCTCCACATGTTATATCTGCCCCCCCCCCCCTCCCCCCTGCAGTGCACATGGTTTTGCCAAACTGCTAACAAATTTGCTGCTGCGATCAACTCTGAATTAGGCCCATGGTTTTGCCCAATTGCTAACTTTTTGGGTTTGCTAACAACTCTGAGTAACTGCATGAATTTCCTTCTTTAGAGTACAATGTATAGCCAGGGTGAGTGCAGTGTTTCTCTGCACTATAGTAGGCAAACCTTCAGCATATATTGCCACCTTTCTACCACCCCCACCAACAGGTCTGCCACCAGGAAATGGACAAAATAGACAGCCTTCACCCTGAAGGCAAAATGGGGGGTGGGAGGCGTAAAGGAGTTAGTAATGTGCCAGTAATCCTGCCAAAATCTCCAGCCACTTCCTCCAGTTCACTTCAGCCCCACACCCCCATGTTTCTGTAGCTCCATCTCTGCAGTGTCTCTCCAGCTCCAGGTAGCCCCCTTTTGTCTCACCAGCCGGCAGCCCCCCTTCTGCCTCCCCATCCAGCCCCCCTTCTGTCTCACCAGCTAGCAGCCTCCTTCAGTGTCTGTAGCCAGCAACCCCCTTCTGTCTCTCCAGCCAGCCCCCCATTCTGTCCATTCAGCCCCCCGCCCCCATTTTGTGTATGCTGCCAGCCTCCCCCCTTCTGTGCCTGCAGCCAGCCTCCCCCTTCTGTGCCGGCAGCCAGCCTCCCCCTTCTGGGCCTGCAGCCAGCCTCCCCCTTCTGGGCCTGCAGCCAGCCTCCCCCTTCTGGGCCTGCAGCCAGCCTCCCCCTTCTGGGCCTGCAGCCAGCCTCCCCCTTCTGTGCCTGCAGCCAGTCCCCCCTTCTGTGTCTCCAGCCAGCCCCCATTCTGTCTCTCTAGCCAGTCTCCCTTCTGTTTCTCTAGCCAGTCCCTATTCTGTCTCTCCAGCCAGCCCCCTTTCTGTCTCTCCAGCCATCCCCCCTTCTGTCTCTCTAGCCAGCTCCCCTTCTATCTCTCCAGCCAGCCCCCCTTCTGTTTCTCCAGCCATCAGCCCACCTTCTGTCTCACCAGCCAGAAGCCCCCTTCTGTCTCTCGGCCAACAGCCCCTTTTCTGTCTCTCCAGCCAGCCCCCAATTCTGTCTTTCTAGTCATCCCCCCATTCCGTGTCTGTGCAGATTTGAAAAGAAATCTGCACAGAACAAATGCATATATTCGGCGATGCAGAGCTGTATAAATCCCCCCCCCCCTTCACGTGTGAATAGTTTATCCACTTGTTTTGCTGCAAGTCATGATGAGTACTTGCATCTGCCCAATACTTGGTGAAAAATATGCCTCAAAAACTTATATTGGCTTAAATCCAGTTCTGCATAGGCCATGACTGTGTCCATCCTAAACGATCATTGCCTACGTGAGAACACCCCTTCCCACCTCTGTTTCGCCTCTCTGATCGTCTGAACTTTTCATCAACCCCAAATAGTTTCCATATTACTTAAGAGTTTTAGGGGTCTATTATCATCGAGGGTACTTAACAACCAGTACAGTTCTTCTGTCCCTGCTATCCCTAAAACTGCACTACTACAGAAGTAGCAGTGATACCCCTGCTAATCCAGCCGTTTGCACATGAGTTCACGTATGCACACGAATGCTTGTAGGATCCTTCTTTGCAACCCTGAACCTTGTTCCATAAGGAAGGAGCAGGACTTTGGGAATCAACGCCATCTTAAGATGCTGTTAGTCCTCACAAGCAAACTCCAAGATACTGAAAGTTTTGGAGTTTGCTGAATACTAGGCGGACCTATCAGGCCTCTAATAATGAATGAATGGTACTGTTACAAAAAAATGTACAGAAACTAGAATTTCCACATGTGTAACAGGACAATAAGTGATAATGAATAGGCCCCTCAGAGCTTTGAGGGTATGGGTCGTTGGGTCGACTCAATTTAGGTCGACAGTCATTAGGTTGACCATGGAAGGTCGACATGCATTAGGTCGACAGGGGCAATAGGTCGACATGGTCATTAGGTTGACATCTACTAGGTCGACAGGTCAAAAGGTCGACATGGGTTTTTGGACTTTTTTTGGTGTTGTTTTCTTCGTAAAGTGATGGGGAACCCCAATTAGTGCGCCGTGTCCCCTCGCATGGCTTGCTTCTCTCGCCATGGCTCGGGCAAGGTTACCGTTCCCAATTGTAGTCCACGTGGATCGTAAAGTATGAAAAATGTCCAAAAAATGCTGTGGTGAAATTGAGTCATTTTCTGTGACTTCTTGTTACTATATTCCAAATAAACTACAAAACCAGCATTTGGCCAAAGTAGTACTTCATTTCCAGTATTTGTGACCCATCATTTGCCGCATCGCTAGTCTCTTTCTCTCCCCACCATCCGGCCGCGAAGGGGATACAGTTTGCCGGCAGTCAGGATCCTGGCGTTCAGGATCCCGACGCCGAAATCCCGACACCCGACAATGCCGCCAGCCGGAATCCGGCGCACCAGGGCTATTCCCACTCGTGGGTGTCCCCGACAACCATAGAGGGCACTAGATCTTGTGGCAAGCCCGCAAGGGGACTCTTATCACTCGCCCCGTTGCCAGCATTCTGGCGGGCAGGATGCCACTGTCGGGATATATACAGCCGGTATCCCATCCGCTGGTAATACATACTGAACCCGCCGCAAACTCTGTATTGTATTCCTGTCTGTCATAAAGTTGACAGTAGCCATGCCGACATTCATAATGACACCACAATGTCGACATTGTTCACACTGTCAACAGGCACTATGTTGACTTTCTCAGAATGTTGACATGTTCACAAGGTTGACAACTGAACTTTTGCTACAGTATGTACTATGTTGACATAGTACGAATGCAGACAGGATAAGGTTAGTCTGCGGGGTGGGGGGTTAGATTTAGGGATTAGGGTTAGCGATAAGGAGTTTAATACTCACTGGAATGCCACTGTGGAGACATCGTCACCGTAACTCATCCATACGTGATTGCTGGGACCTGGAAGAAGATGCTCCAGCTGCTGAGAGAAGGTGAGACACCACTATACCACCAGTGACAGTTTGTCGACAGTTCATCATATCAACATGTCACCCACTTAGACATGCTGTGCATTCAACTCTCTGTGATGTGAAAACGCTGTGCACACTACAGCAGGATATTACCCCAACATCATTCATTTTCCTGTGCACCCTTATTATGTATGAGGGAAATTTAGCAATCTCACCGGTCATGGAGCACCTTCATCTGAACGTTCTAGCAGGGGTTTAGTGGCCATCACTTACAACTGAATCTCTTTGGTCGAATAACAAATAAAGTGGGAAAACAACACTTAGTATATAGGGGTATGGATCATTAGGTCGACAAGATTTAGGTCGACAGTCATTAGGTCGACCACTATTGGTCGACATGCATTAGGTCGACATGGTCACTAGGTCGACATGAAAAAGGTCGACATGAGTTTTTTACTTTTTTTTGGTGTTGTTTTCTTCGTAAAGTGACGGGAAACCCGAATTAGTGCACGATGTCCCCTCGCATGGCTCGCAGGTTACTATTCCCAGTCGTAGTCCATGTGGATCGTAAAGTATGAAAAAGTGAAAAAAATGTGAAAGACTCATGTCAACCTTTAACGATGTCGACCTAATGCATGTCGACCAATAGTGGTCGACATAATGACTGTCTACCTAATGACCGTAAGCCATATACAGAACAAGAAAGGTGCTGCTGTGCACTTATCTTTACACACAGAACAGAGACTGAGATTTACAGTCAGCAAACACAAATTCATATAGTAGGACTATCTGTTTTGTCAATCACCATGCATTTGTATTATAGTAATGTTTACTAGGTACTGTAGATATAAGTAGGCCTTTTGGACAACTTGGAGGTAATAACAGGTGAATATAAACCCAGGTAGTGGGTTATATGCAGATGCTGGGTTATCTGCTTAAAGATGCTACCTGATTCAGTATGAATCCCGACTGTTGGGATCCCGGCGGTCAAAATACCGACGTCAGTATCCCGACAGTAGAAATCTCGACCTCAAGCGCAGTGTGTCCCTCGTGGGCTCGCTTAGCTTGCCACACTATTATATTTCCCCTCAGGGGGTAGCGTGGACCACCACCCTAGAGGGAATACCGGGCCGCTGTCAGGATTTCGAGCACCGGCATTTTCTCTGCTGTCGGGATTCCAGTGGCGGTATGTCGACCGTCGGCATCCCGTCGTTCGTGAAATTAACTGCATCCTCCTGTAGTCATAGAAAACAGTGCTTTCATAGTTATTCATTGGTATTTACTTATAAAGCATTTTACCAGAAATAAGTACATTGACAGTCAACATTGCAGGCTGCAGGGGAGGGAGGCTTAGGTTTATTCAGTGGTAATGGTGGACTTACGTTTAGCCACCTCCAGGGTGTGGTTAGGGTCAGGTACTAAGGGGGGAGGTTGGCGTTAGGATGCGGAAACAGAGGGTTAGGGGAGCATGGAGAATATCTCACACTTGTCCCTGTCAGTCTTTCCATCATCGGGATCCCGGCATCGGTATTATGACTGATGTGATGCCGAGCGCTGCCATTTCATACTGGAGCCCCGTTTTGTTATCCTTATGGTTTGTGATGGTGGCAGTAAAATATGTGAATGCTTCTAAATGCCAGTAAGTGTAGTGGTAGATCCATTGAGCAGATCTAGTACTTAATAGTATGGCTGCATTATATAAAGATGTGGCCATCAATTCACATTACTTAGAAGATATTTGCATTTGAACTGTTGCATTAAAGAAGCTTCCCCTTTATTTTTTAAACGGCAAAGTAGATGTTTGTATTTATTAATTCATTAATTGAATTGTATTTACAGTTATGTTTGTGTTTTGTTACATTTTATATGGTAATGTAGTTGTTTATTAAAAACTGCCAAGACGCATCTCTTTTGTATAGGATACTTCATTATATTATTACATTACACATAGGATAAGGTGACCTTTGCATGAACTACTAACACAATCTTAATGTAAAAGTGGGGCATATGGTAGATACTTACAGCAGGGTGCATCTTGAGATATGTCAGAATGAACACATGCACGTAAATGTGCCCAGAAAGTGGAGTCACATTATTATAACCACCAGCTAGGTGCAGTGACCATCTGTTTGCTTCGGAGCCCCAAACGCAGCAGGGTTCACTGAACTGTTGTTTTAGGCACACATCTGGAAGCCACCAGGTTCATTTTGATGGTGAGCTGCTCCACTGTACTGTGTTAGTCGGCAGTGGTGCAAGTAGAAAAAATGATTTACAGGTACTGTGCGCGCGAGCGCCCAAAAATAGGTGTGGCCAAATGCCACATGGGGTGTGACCAATGAAAATGGGGGCGTGATACACATATGGGGGAAGGGGCAGATACACATATGACCCCAATAGTGCCAGATACACGTTGCCCCACAGTGCCAGATACACGTTGCCCCACAGTGCCAGATATACATTGCCCCACGTGCCAGATATACATTGCCCCACAGTGCCAGATACACATTGCCTCACTGTGCCAGATATACATTGCCTCACAGTGCCAGATATACAATGCCTCACTGTGCCAGATATACATTGCCTCACAGTGCCAGATAGACGTTGCCTCACAGTGCCAGATAGACGTTGCCCCATAGTGCCAGATACACGTTGCCCCACAGTGCCAGATATACATTGCCTCATAGTGCCAGATATACGTTGCCTCACAGTGCCAGATATACGTTGCCTCACGGTGCCAGATATACGTTGCCTCACTGTGCCAGATACACAAATGCCCCCGGAGTGCCAGATATACATTTCCTCACAGTGCCAGATATACATTTCCTCACAGTGCCAGATACACATTGTCTCACTGTGCCAGATACACATTGCCTCACTGTGCCAGATATACGTTGCCTTACAGTGCCAGATACACGTTGCCCCACAGTGCCAGATACACATTGCTCCACAGTGCCAGATACACATTGCCCACATTGCCAGATACACATTGCCCCACAGTGCCAGATATACATTGCCTCACTGTGCCAGATATACATTGCCCCACAGTGCCAGATATACGTTGCCCCACAGTGCCAGATATACGTTGCCCCACAATGCCAGATACACATTGCCTCACTGTGCCAGATACACAAATGCCCCCAGAGTGCCAGATATACATTGCCTCACAGTGCCAGATACACATTGCCTCACAGTGCCAGATACACATTGCCTCACAGTGCCAGATACCCATTGCCTCACAGTGCCAGATACACATTGCCTCACAGTGCCAGATACACATTGCCTCACAGTGCCAGATACACATTGCCCCACAGTGCCAAATACACAAATGCCCCCAGAGTGCAAGATATACATTGCCTCACAGTGCCAGATACACATTGCCCCCACTGTGTCAGATATACATTGCCCCCCAGTGCCAGATACAGAAATGCCCCCAGTGCCAGATACAGATGTCCCCCCGTGCCAGATATGCCCTCAGTGTCAGATATGCCCCCAGTGCCAGAGACACATGTCCCCGCAGTGCCAGATATGGCCACAGTGCCAGTTACACATGTCCCCCCAGTGCCAGATATGCCCCCAGTGCCAGATATGCTCCCAGTGCCAGGTATACATGTCCCCCCAGTGCCAGATATGCCCCCCAGTGCCAGGTACATATGTCCCCCCAGGGCCAGATATGCCCCCAATAACAGATACACATGTCCCCCCAGAGCCAGATATGCCCCCAGTGCCAGATATGCTCCCAGTGCCAGGTATACATGTCCCCCCAGTGCCAGATAGGCCCCTAGTGCCAGATACACGTCCCCCCAGAGCCAGATATGCCCCCAGTGCCAGATATGCTCCCAGTGCCAGGTATACATGTCTCCCCAGTGCCAGATATACCCCCAGTGCCAGGTACACATGTCCCCCCAGTGCCAGATATACCCCCAGTGACAGATATGCTCCCAGTGCCAGGTATACATGCTCCCCCCCAGTGCCAGGTATACATGAAGCTCCCTCCCCTGCTGCTCACCGCTGCTGCTGTCCTGTGTGTGTGTGTGTGAGGGGAGGAGAGCGCAGCCTGCACCTCTCCTGCCCCTCAGTCTCCGGCGGGTGCGGGTGTCTTAGTTCAATTCAGCGCCGATCCGTGAGCCAATCAAAGCTCGCGGTGCGGCAGCCTTGGCTCTGATTGGCTCTCGGGCGGCGCAGAATTGAACGTAGACACTGAGCGACAGGAAAGGCGCAGGCTGCGCTCTCCTCCCCTCACATCAGCGGCGGTCAGCAGCGGAGGGAGGGTGGGACGGAGTGGCGAGGAGCGTCGTCCCGTCGGCGTGGGTACGGCGTAACCACGGCTAAATTCTTAAGGGTACGTCGTACCCACCCGTACCCGCACACTTGCACCGCTGTCGGCCCTCAAGCACCTTCGTAGCCAACATTCACCTCTCACATCAGTGGCATATTGTGCTCTGCTATTCACAGTGGTGCCATTTGTTCCACCATGATACACCTTCACTACAGTAGCACGCGAACAGTTCACAAACTGCGCTGTTTCAGAAATACTGCCACCGTTGTCCCGAAAGGCGATAATCATCTCTTTTTGTAACTCCGATAAATCGCCCCTTTTACCCATGACAGCAACGAGTGATATGTGTGCAGACGGTCTATTGCACATCTTATAGACCCACCAAGCCAGCGCACGACACATGACGTACTTCACGCACTGCCAATGTCAAATGTAGGAGGTGGTCATAATAATGTGACTTGACCGTGTATAACCAACCGCACATTAGCCCCAAAATGTGCAAGCCACAAAGAGATTGGTTGGTGTTACATGTAGCAATTGTAGCTCTGCTAAATGCATTCATAGCACATCAAACTAATATTTCATGTCAGACTTAACAATATCCAGCTTTTCAATATGGAAATGTATATACTGTATAACCCTTGCACCTGAGCTATAATAGCTTGCACCCTGAACCAGATATACCAGCCATATATGAGGTATAACCGTGCATCCTCCATCATATGAGATATACAATCCTGATCCCCTACAGGTTGGTGCAATAATGTGTGTGTGACTCGCAATTCATGAGGTCACCTGCATAAACTGGGACACATTTGCTACCACACCGGCCTGGCAGAGAGAGAAAGCATATCGGCGATGGATCTTAAACATGTTTACTATCACTGATTCTTATTAAATAGACCACCTAATCTCTCTTTGCTGAATGAACATTTCTAACAAAAACAGTGAGCATGCATTGTGTATATCTTAAGGGGGTATTTTGGTAAGATGGTGTATCCCATAGCAATTGATCAGTAATATACTTTGATCAGACAGGTGGCAGATTTAAGTAACTCGAGTGGGTTGTTCCAGTTTAGTGCAAGCCACACAAATACAAAAAAAATGTATGATTGGTTTGGTTGCACCATGTTAGTAAATAAGACCCTGTAGGCCAAGTTGGTTTTGTCTTAAGTAAACATTGCTGCTTTAGATGTATCTGATAACTAGACAGATTTTTGGGACTTTCACAATCTTGTACCCTATTAAGTTTGGTCCTATGTTTTTTTTTCTATTCAAGTCTATAACCAGGTCTTTCAGCCTCCATATATGTTCTGACAGTAGAACCTGAGATAGGGGATCCGGTCTTTAGGTCGACAGTAAGTAGGTCGACACTGTCTAGGTCGACCACTATTGGTTGATAGTAAGTAGGTCGACATGGTTTCTAGGTCGACAGGGACCCTGGGTCGACATGAGAAAAGGTTGACATGAGTTTTTCAATTTTTTTTTACTTTTTCATACTTTACGATCCACGTGAACTACGATTGAGAACGGTAACCTGTGCCGAGAGCAGCGGTAGCGGAGCGAGGCAATTTGCCTTCGCTCGCCATGCGAGGGGACACGGTGCACTAATTGGGGTTCCCGGTCACTGTAAAGAGAAAACGACACTAAAAAAGTTTAAAAAAACTTATGTCGACCTAGTACATGTCAACCTAGAGCCCCTGTCGACCTAGAGTCCTTGTCGACCTATAGTGGTCGACCTAGACACTGTCGACCTAATGGTGTGTACACGCGGTGAGATTTTTTCTTTCAATTTTGACTATATAGTCAAAATCGCAAGAAAAGTTAGTGCAAATCACAAGGTGTTATGCCACTTGCGATCCCGATTCGATCCCGATGCGCGGTCCCGCCAGGTCCGTATCGCAAGAAAAGATAGACTGTGCAGGCAAGTCAATCCTTGCTAGATCGATGTACTATCTAGTTTATCTCACATGTCAATTACATCTCAAATAATCCAAAATCGTAAACACACATAGTCCATATCTCAAGAAAAGTTAGTCAAAATCGGTGGTGCTGGGCTCCGGGGAGTTCAGGGGAAATCGCAAAGTGAAAATCGGGCATAGCAAGAATCTCACCGTGTGTACACACCGGGTGTGGATCATTAGATCGACAGTGTCTAGGTCGACAATATTTAGGTCGAACACTATAGGTCGACAGTCACTAGGTTGACAGGGTCAGAAGGTCGACATGTTCTAGATCGACAGGTCAAAAGGTCGACATGAGTTTTTTTATGTTTTTTTGGTGTTGTTTTCATCGTAGAGTGACCGGGAACCCCAATTAGTGTACCGTGTTCGCTCGCCATGCTTTGGGCAAGGTGCCTCGCTTCGCTCGGCACAGATTACCGTTCCAATCGTAGCCCACATGGATCATTAAGTATGAAAAAATAATAAATTGTTTTTTATTAAAAAACTCATGTCGACCTTCTGACCTGTCGACCTAGAACATGTCGACCTTCTGACCCTGTCGACCTATAGTGGTCGACCTAAACATTGTCGACCTAGACACTGTCGATCTTCAGACCGGATCCCGTACACACCATAAATCTAATCTACCTAACATACCACACCCCTGAGATAGATGGATGTGGTGCTGGTTGTGTGGTCTCTCTACATTAGCATCCTGTCTGCTCAGAGGAAGTGCAGCAATAATTATGCTAAATTGCTTCCACTTTTCATTTAAAATGACAGTTTAGTAATACAGCTTGTAATACTCTTACATAGATTGAGGTCATGTAAACCCGTCTGTATTTCACAAAAACACTAAAGAATGTACTCATCTTATTTTCTAAACATAATTTTATGTTTTTGGTACACACAACGATGAGTGCTGGGCACACTTGCAACAATATGCTTTGGGCCCCTCTCCTAGCAGTTTTGCACTTTATGAGCAGAGACTTTGTGCTCTACTACCCAAGTGGTTTACCACAACCTGCACCATCCACAAAAAGCATTGAGCCACTTGCTCTAGTTTACTCCACAGCATAATCAGCCTGACAGGTGGCAGTAGTGGAGTTCATTTATTATTCTGCAGCTATATAGTATAACTATGGGGGTCATTCAGACCCTGCCGCTAATGTGACCTGCAGCACAGTTTGACGGTGGTGGCAAACTGCGCATGCGCAGCGGGCGCATTGCGGCTGCATGGAATTCCGATGGATGCGGCCGCAATGTGATTGACAGTGGCGGGCCGAAATGTGATTGACAGTGGCGGGCATTTGCGGAGCAGTGACGCAGTGTTGGAGTGGCAGGGCAGGCTGAATGGGGGCAGACGGGGACTGTTTTCGTGGGCAGCTGCGTGACGGCACACGCAGACACTCTGATAAAAAAATGGCGTCCGACCGCCTGACAGCGCAGCCAGGCTGCGCTTCCAGGGGTCAGGAGGTGACCTCACACATGCTGGGCAGCCTTGCCCTGTGCTGGGCGGCCCCCAGCATGTGAGGAGATGAACGCAGATCTGGCTGCGTATGTAGCGATCTGCGTTCATCTCTGAATAAGGTCCAATGTACCACAGGTACAAGTTCACTTAAGCTGGGTACACACTAAGACGATGTGTACCAAGACGATGTGGTGGCACATCAGAACGTTCTAACGAAGGATGAAAAGATCACTTTTCTGTCCTTCATTAGCATACACCATGTTGCTAGCGTTATCGCCCGGTTGGTCTTGCAGCAGGGCCAACCCCGGTGACCTTGCTAGCGACACACAAATCAAGCATACACACTGAATGATATGCCCAATATGTTGTTGTGATTTGCCCGGAAACGACATATCGGACCAATATCGTCTCAGTGTGTACCAGCCTTTACACTCCAGCACATAAAACCTTATTTTCCATGGTAAACAAAACATACTGTTTAGTCTAGAGCAGTGGTTCTCAAACTGTGTGCTGTGGCACCCTGGGGTGCTTAAGAGTACTTGCAGGGGTACCCTGGGTTGGTGGTCCAGGACCAAATCAAATTATTTACGGTCAATGTATTAGGCAAATCCAGTGCTTGTGGCTTCCAATGATAAAATATGTAGACAAACAGAAGTGAATCCTGTCCCTCACCACTTAACTGACCCTAAGGATGAAATATAAATCCAATCTACTAAACTGAATATTTTATATGAATTTCCTATTGGTGCTGCAAAAAGATTCTAACACTCTAGGGCGCCGTGATTCAAGAAAGTTTGGGAACCACTGAGTCTTTTCTTACCACCTGGGCCCACGATAGAACCACAGCATGTTGGTCAGTGGCTGACTTGGCTGTGCTAAGCTGGCTTGCAGGCAGGGGTGCTTTAATAGAAGAGGAGCCCCGTGTGCTGCTTCCTCCATTCGGGCCCCCTCCTCTCTGCCGGGAGCGCTGTAGAGTCCGAGCACTAGAGTGCTTAGACTCTACTGCGCATGCGCAGATCTCCAGGAAAATAGCGCTGCGGCCATTTTCCCAGTGATATCCCTACCGCGCATGCGCAGAACTCTGTGAAAATGGCTGCTGTGCTATTTTCATGGGGTTTTAACAACAGCGGTGACGTCGCGCAGGACTCCGGAGGGGTATTAAAAAAATGGGTGCAGTGCGTGCGATGTGAGCCCTCCATTGACTCAGGGGCTAGTGTGCACCGCACACACTGCACCCATTATAGATACGCCAGTGCTTGCAAGCAAGCTGGGGCATGCTGACGTCATGGTTTTTTGTGCCATGGACAGCTCGTGCAGACCCATGTGCTAAGGGTATAGATTGTGTATAACAAACTGCTGGTGCAGAATCCACACTGATGATGATGATCAGCAGTCACTGAGATTGATACTTCTGACAGACACTATATGAAATATCGGTATGCTATCAGTATTTGCATTATTTCATTGATATCTGCAATCAGTTTGTGGTAGGAAAGAAAATAAACATTTGAATTGTAAAGGAAAATCAACTGGTGTTTGTTGTTATTCAATTTTAATTAGTACTTTTATTTTGTATTTGCATCTGTATTTTAAGTGAATAATGTGAATTTTGTATTTAATAACAATATCCAGGCATATATGGGATGTAGTTATGTGTCAGGAGACTGCCGGTCACAATACCTCCCCTACATCCCGAAGCCTCAAAATCCCGACAGTCGGCATGCCGACTAAAAGGGACATTTCCCACTCATGGGTGCCCACGACACCCAAAGAGAGGGAATAGAACCCGCAAGGGGCTTCGTTTGCAGGACGGGTGTCCTGACATCAGTTCCGGTCCCGGACAGGCTGAAGTGATCGCAGCGGCTGAGTAAGTCCTGGGCTACTCAGAAACCGCACAAAATCTTTTTGTAACACTCGGCTACACACTTGAACAGCTAAAATACACTCTCCTGTAGGCGGCGACTATCTGATCGCAGCACTGCAGAAAACTGCTAGCGAGCGATCAGGTCTGAGTTAGGCCCTAAGTACACTATAGTGTACACAGTACCCAGACTGGCAATACAGCCATAAAAGGGAGCTTACTCCATTTTATGTACACAAGACACATAAAGCCAGTATAGAGAAGAACGGGAAGACCGCGCACCATTGATGGGGCGAGGCTTCACTGTGAGCGGATCCAGCAGCTCATCAGCGCCATTTTCCCTACTGCAGCTGACACAGATGCTGACTGACAGGGACGTGCAGCTCCTCTGGAAAGCCACCAGTTTACCTCAATGGTACCAGGGGGTTATAGCAGGGGGGGAAACGATTTCTAGTGTACAAAGTCACTAATCTAGGTACTTAGTCTCCGACCCGGCTAAGCTTGGCATTAGCGAGAAGGGCGCCGTGTGCTGGTTCCATACTCTCTCTCTGTGTCTCTCTGGAAGGGCTCTTTGTGGGTTAGTTGTGCATTTAGCCTTTTCCTGTGTATGTGCTGTCACTACTGCAGTATGTCAGGCAAAGAGTGTTTCATGTAAGGCACAGTGGCCCTCATTCCGAGTTGATCGGTCGCAAGGCGAATTTAGCAGAGTTACACACGCTAAGCCGCCGCCTACTGGGAGTGAATCTTAGCTTCTTAAAATTGCGACCGATGTATTCGCAATATTGCGATTACTAACTACTTAGCAGTTTCTGAGTAGCTCCAGACTTACTCTGCCTGTGCGATCATTTCAGTGCTTGTCGTTCCTGGTTGACGTCACAAACACACCCAGCGTTCGCCCAGGCACTCCCACCGTTTCTCCGGCCACTCCTGCGTTTTTTCCGGAAACGGTAGCGTTTTCAGCCACACGCCCCTGAAACGCCGTGTTTCCGCCCAGTAACACCCATTTCCTGTCAATCACATTACGATCGCCGGAGCGAAGAAAAAGCCGTGAGTAAAAATACTTTCTTCATAGTAAAGTTACTTGGCGCAGTCGCAGTGCGAACTTTGCGCATGCGTACTAAGCGGATTTTCACTGCGATGCGATGAAAAAGAACGAGCGAACAACTCGGAATGAGGGCCCGTGTTCCTCTACACCATGGGGTTCATTAGTGTGTACTCAGTGTAGTATCCCTTCCCAGGCTAGTGGGGCAGAGCCAGTATGGCTGGACTCCATTAGGGGAATGATTACCACCATTTCTACAAAATGATCATGTAATGAGAAAGAGACACAATACTTAAGGCAGTGTATGGATGAGTTTATAAAAAAGGACTCAGTACCCAGACCAGCGTCTCAGTCCTCTACCATTTGTCTGCAAAAACGTACCTTGGCCCATATACTGCACTCTGATGATGAAAGGTCAGAAATGGAGGAAGGTGAGGTGGACACAGAGGTAGGGGAGGGTACTCTGTCACAGGGCGTAGAGGCTCTCATAGATGCTATCAGATAAGTTCTAAATATCCCTGATAAGATGACAGAGGTGTGTGAGGAATCTTACTTTAATATTAAGAAAAAATTGTCAGCCACTTTTCCTGTGTCAAAGGAAATAAATACAGGTACCCTGTTTAAAGAGCCGTGGGTTAATCCAGTTAAGAAATTTCAAATTCCCAGGCGGTTGTTATTATCTTTTCTCTGTCCTAGAGGATGCTGGGGACTCCGTAAGGACCATGGGGATAGACGAGCTCCGCAGGAGACATGGGAACTTTAAGAAAGAATTTAGTTCCTGGTGTGCACTGGCTCCTCCCTCTATGCCCCTCCTCCAGACCTCAGTTTGATACGGTGCCCAGAGGAGCTGGGTGCTTTTCAGTGAGCTCTCCTGAGTTTACTGATAGAAAGTATTTTGTTAGGTTTTTTATTTTCAGGGAGCTCTGCTGGCAACAGACTCCCTGCATCGAGGGACTGAGGGGAGAGAAGCAGCCCTACTCTCTGAAGCTAGGTCCTGCTTCTTAGGCTACTGGACACCATTAGCTCCAGAGGGATTGGTACGCAGGATCTCACCCTCGCCGTCCGTCCCAGAGCCGCGCCGCCGTCCCCCTGCAGAGCCGGAAGATAGAAGCCGGGTGAGTATGAGAAGAAGACTTCACAGGCGGCAGAAGACTTCATGATCTTCACCAGAGGTAACGCACAGCACTGCAGCTGTGCGCCATTGCTCCACACACCTCACATACTCCGGTCACTGTAAGGGTGTAGGGCGCAGGGGGGCGCGCCCTGGGCAGCATTTGGGACCTCATGTTGGCAAAAGTACACATATATACAGCTGGGCACTGTATATATGTATGAGCCCCCGCCAAAATTACTGTATAAGCGGGACAGAAGCCCGCCGTCGAGGGGGCGGGGCTTCTCCCTCAGCACTCACCAGCGCCATTTTTTCTCCACAGCACAGCTGAGAGGAAGCTCCCCGAACTCTCCCCTGCTGATACATGGTAGAAGAGGGTTGAAAAAAGAGGGGGAAGGGGGCACATAATTAGGCGCAAAAAACTATACATACAGCAGCTACTGGGTTAACATTAAGTTACTGTGTTATTCCTGGGATATTATAGCGCTGGGGTGTGTGCTGGCATACTCTCTCTCTCCAAAGGGCCTTGTGGGGGAACTGTTTTCAGAAAGGACATTCCCTGTGTGTGTGTGGTGTGTCGGTACGCTTGTGTCGACATGTCTGATGAGGAAGGCTATGTGGGAGAGGAGCGGGAGCAAATTAATGTGGTGTTTCCGCCGACGGCACCGACACCTGATTGGATGGATATGTGGAAGGTTTTAAATGATAATGTTAATTCCTTGCATAGAAGATTTGACAAGGCTGATGCATTGGGACAGTCAGGGTCTCAACCCGTGCCTGACCCTCTGTCGCAGGGACCGTCAGGGTCTCATAAGCGCTCACTATCCAAAATTGTTGACACAGATACCGACATGGATTCTGACTCCAGTGTCGATTACGATGATGCAAAGTTACAGCCAAAATTGGCTAAATCCCTTCGATATATGATTATAGCAATAAAGGATGTTTTGCACATCACAGAGGAAACCCCTGCCCCTGACACGAGGGTGTATATGTATAAGGGAAAGAAGCCTAGGGTAACTTTTCCCCCCTCACACGAACTGAATGAGTTATGTGAAAAAGCTTGGGAATCTCCAGATAAGAAAATGCAGATTTCCAAACGGATTCTTATGGCGTATCCTTTCCCGCCAACGGATAGGCTACGATGGGAATCCTCCCCTAGGGTGGACAAAGCTTTAACACCCTTATCCAAAAAGGTAGCCCTGCCGTCCCAGGATACGGCTACCCTCAAAGATGCTGCTGACCGCAAACAGGAGGTTACCCTGAAGTCCATTTATACACATTCAGGTACCTTACTAAGACCGACAATTGCGTCGGCCTGGGTGTGTAGTGCTGTAGCGGCATGGACGGATACCTTATCTGAGGAATTGGATACCCTAGATAAGGATACTGTATTATTGACCCTGGGGCATATAAAAGACGCTGTCCTATATATGAGAGATGCTCAAAGAGACATTAGTCTACTGGGTTCTAGAATAAACGCTATGTCGATTTCTGCCAGAAGGGTCCTGTGGACTCGGCAATGGACAGGTGATGCCGACTCAAAAAGGCATATGGAGGTTTTACCTTACAGGGGTGAGGAATTGTTCGGGGAAGGTCTCTCGGACCTGGTCTCCACAGCTACAGCTGGAAAGTCACATTTTTTGCCTTATGTTCACTCACAGCCTAAGAGAGCACTGCATTATCAAATGCAGTCCTTTCGTTCACAAAGAAACAAGAAAGTCCGAGGTGCGTCCTTTCTTGCCAGAGGTAGGGGCAGAGGAAAGAAGCTGCACAACACAGCTAGTTCCCAGGAACAGAAGTCCTCACCGGCCCCTCCACTGGCGGAGTCAGGCCCGGTGGGGGCACGTCTTCGGAATTTCAGCCACATGTGGGTTCACTCCCAGGTGGATCCTTGGGCAATAGAAATTGTGTCTCAGGGGTACAAGCTGGAATTCGAAGAGGTGCCTCCTCGCCGGTATTTCAAATCGGCCCTACCATCTTCCCCCCAAGAGAGGGAAATAGTGTTAAACGCAATACAAAAATTGTATCTTCAGCAGGTGGTGGTCAAGGTTCCCCTCCTTCAACAGGGAAGGGGTTATTATTCGACCATGTTTGTAGTCCCGAAACCGGACGGTTCGGTCAGACCCATATTAAATTTAAAATCTCTGAACCTATACTTGAAAAGGTTCAAGTTCAAGATGAAAGGAGGTGTGTATACTGGCGCCGGCTGTAAGTCAAATAATGATAGACATGATACAAATAGAAATATAAAATATATAACCACTATTTTATTTAAACAATCTTAACAGATGTTAATTATTAAAATATTGTAGCAATTGCTAAGAATAGTAGATAAAAAATTGAGATTATAAGGTACCACTGGTTATGTCCTTTAAGGTGAAATGTCCCAAATTTCTGACTAGGACTCTATTCCACTTAAGCTCACAAGTTCAATTGGTGAAATATATTGTTACCAGACTTGCTTCCGGAAAAGGGTCTCCCTAGGAATCTCATACATGAAGATCCAAATTGGCAAACAGGGATATATCCGGGTCTGTAAGTGACTTGTGCTGGGATTTTATCCGGTGGATGCAAAAGAGTCCATACCGTCAGAGTTGTTGTTGGAGAAACACCTTGTGGTCCTTAGATAGATAGCTCAACGCGTTTCGCTGGTCTTGTAACTGCCAGCTTCCTCAGGAGCATGAAACTAGTGTGTTACCAGTGCCCTTTATATACCCTTACAATTAAGGAGTAACACAAAACATCTGTTGTCTCCATTGTAATATATTAACTAATATTGCATATAACTCAATTTAAAACACAGCAGAAAACAATCATTCATAAGCCTCAAAAGAACAGTATATTTATTTGAAAAAAAATGAGGTTAGGAAATACTAAAAAACACTAAAAGTATTTATTTGGATTAATGTCATTTGATCGATTCCGATCACATGACCATTTTCAGCCAAAGAACACTGTCTGTGGAGTGTTCGTAAGTTCCCGCCCGCGGGCACGTGACCTCCTCCGATCACGTGATACCAGGGGCTTGCCGGATCTCTTCCTTGCGGTCCACGGACCCGGAAGTAGCGGTGCGCTGAATGGAGCGCATTACGCACGGAGAGAGAGTGGGCGCTGCGTTCCATTCTCAATGGAATCCAGCGCAGACACTTAGTATCTTTAAGGGGAGATATTCAATATATACAGAAAAGGGGGAGAGAAAGAGGAGATAAGATACAAAGAAAGGCTATTTGGCCTACAAATTGACACAGAGGGGAGATATGTCATTCTGGTTGGCAGGCTGGGACACCTGGATGTAACTATAGCCAACCTATACGCACCCAACACGGGCCAACAGCGGTCTGGCCGCCCGCTCCGGCGCCCGCTTCCCGGCACCCGATCATCTCTATGGGAGAGACGTCATGACGTCTCTCCCATAGCAACGCCACACAGACACTAGAGGTCAATAATGACCTCTAGAGTCTGTCCCTGGAGCCGGCTGCAGCGGACGCCCACACAGGCCACGGCGTCTGCTGCAGCCGTTGACTCGAGTATAAGCCGAGGGGGGCTTTTTCAGCATAGAAAAATGTGCTGAAAAAGTCGGCTTACACTCGAGTATATACGGTATATATATATATATATATATATATTGTGTACAAAAAGTGCAGATAGCGCTACAACCTGAATATTCTATAACCAGATATCCCTGAGATGGGAGATCATAAGTTACACATGAAATAGTGCAAAGCAAATTATTAAATTATTTAGAGAACACTCCCAGATTAAATGGTGTCGCAACCAGATTTCAAAATGTCCAATTCCCAAGGGAACTTAGTTTTCAAATTTGTTCTAGTGATAAATCAGTTGCGCCTTCAGTGTTTGTGAATAAAACGTTGCAAATCCTTAAGTGATAGTTAAAAAATGCGTACCAGACATATGCAGAACATTCGCCTTGTTTATGGTGTCTTTGCATCTGGATGTTCCTTACTCGTACTAACTCTCCGTTCCCATCCGTCCAGGCATTGGTGTGGAGTTTGTACGTATATGCAAGACAATGTGTCAATATACTGCTCTTAGAAAAGTGACTTGGTGCTATTTTTGTGCAAAGTTAGCAGTAAAGTGAATATGTGCAGAGAAAGTGCTGTAAGTGCTTATTAAAAATATATGAATAAAAATGAATATATTACTGGCAGTGTGCTAGTTCCCTTTTTTTCTTAGGTAATGTGCTTAAATACCATTTCTTAAGGGTGCAACACCATATAGCTCAGTATTCAGAGGAGATCTACAGAGGAGGTATATTTATATGAGGCACTTACATCTAGAGTTGCAATGAATTAAAAAGATGCTGCCGTCATTCCGTCATCAGACTTATATACCTTTAAAAAAGTCCCATATGGGAAGGAAAAGCCTCTGATAGTGTAGTATTATTTAAAAAAGACATTTAATAATACATAAAACGACAAAAAACATATAGATGGACTCGTACAATTTAAAAGTGCATATAAGCTTATCTGTTATTTCCTCAGATAGGAGCGGAGTGCCGGCACTCCGCTCCTATCTGAGGAAATAACAGATAAGCTTATATGCACTTTTAAATTGTACGAGTCCATCTATATGTTTTTTGTCGTTTTATGTATTATTAAATGTCTTTTTTAAATAATACTACACTATCAGAGGCTTTTCCTTCCCATATGGGACTTTTTTAAAGGTATATAAGTCTGATGACGGAATGACGGCAGCATCTTTTTAATTCATTGCAACTCTAGATGTAAGTGCCTCATATAAATATACCTCCTCTATAGATCTCCTCTGAATACTGAGCTATATGGTGTTGCACCCTTAAGAAATGGTATTTAAGCACATTACCTAAGAAAAAAAGGGAACCAGCACACTGCCAGTAATATATTCATTTTTATTCATATATTTTTAATAAGCACTTACAGCACTTTCTCTGCACATATTCACTTTACTGCTAACTTTGCACAAAAATAGCACCAAGTCACTTTTCTAAGAGCAGTATATTGACACATTGTCTTGCATATACGTACAAACTCCACACCAATGCCTGGGCGGATGGGAACGGAGAGTTAGTACGAGTAAGGAACATCCAGATGCAAAGACACCATAAACAAGGCGAATGTTCTGCATATGTCTGGTACGCATTTTTTAACTATCACTTAAGGATTTGCAACGTTTTATTCACAAACACTGAAGGCGCAACTGATTTATCACTAGAACACATATATATATATATATATATACACACACACACACACAGGATAGATAGATATTTTGCACTTATCTGGAATCCCCCCCCCCCCCCCCCCCCTAGAAATCCTGCGTTTGCCACTGTATGTACCTGTCAGGAAGGTGAACATACTTACTGATGGCAATGTGAGGTTGTCTTATCGTTCCTCGATCCCACACACTGATAATATGACTATTAGGGGTAAACTTAAGCTTGTGAAACAGACAATTGGTGATGTTTCCCTGTTGCATTTTTGTGAATACTTCATTGTATTTAACATGGGAAATATGATCTGTATTTATTAATAACACTGCCCAGTTATATATTAGACTTCATTAAGATACTATATGTTATATATTAGACTATATAATATATATTATTATATATTATATTGTATATATATTAGACTATATATTATATATTAGACTTCATTAAGATACTGTATTGTGTACAAATAGTATGCTGTAACGTTAGCATTTATTATACTGTCAAGCCACATCTCCTAGTGTAAACCTGTCACACATACTGTTGTCTTCTCTTGACATCAACCTGGGGCATATAGCATTGTTCTCTCCCATGGCATAAAACTGTGCATACCATTTTATTGCTGGATAAATCC
Organism: Pseudophryne corroboree; assembly: GCF_028390025.1. Lineage (NCBI taxonomy): Eukaryota > Metazoa > Chordata > Amphibia > Anura > Myobatrachidae > Pseudophryne > Pseudophryne corroboree. The sequence continues at coordinate 683,890,864 of NC_086445.1, forward strand.
TGACAGGAACAGAATGATGAACCTATCCACTACGGAAAATTTTGAGAAACAGAAAAAGTTACCCCTGTAGCCTCAAACAAATTAGGGGGATATCCAATTAGCCGCAGTAATTTACCGCGACTAATTGTCCCACCGGGGGCTATCTAATTAGCCCCGGTAAGCCAGCGTGAGAAACAGCTTATCAGGGATTTAGTTTCACCTGCCTCAGGCAGACGAAACCAAATCCCCGGAAACAGACCCATTTTCATGTGAAAATGGGGCTGTTTTTACTGAAAACACACCGGTTTTAATGAATCTGTGTGTTTTCGGGAGGAAAGCTAATTTTTCTCTTACGTCCTAGAGATTACCGGGGTTCCATTTAGTACCATGGGGTATAGATGGTTCCACTAGGAGCCATGGGCACTTTAAGAATTTTATAGTGTGGGCTGGCTCCTCCCTCTATGCCCCTCCTACCAGACTCAGTTTAGAAAATGTGCCTGGAGGAGCCGGTCACGCTGAAAGAAGCTCCTGAAGAGTTTTCTGCATTTATTTTATACGTTTGTTATTTTCAGGCAGGGCTGGATGGCACCAGCCTGTCTGATTCGTGGGACTTAGGGGGGAAAATGGCCCAACCTCTTGAAGGGTTAATGGTCTCGTTCCCCGCTGACAGGACACTGAGCTCCTGAGGGAACTATTTGCAAGCCCCACCACGGCGAGCGTACATTCCCGCAGCACGCCGCCATCCCTAACAGAGCCAGAAGAATCAAGAGTGGTGAGTACTGAGCCAGTGTCCCGGTTAGTGGGGCGCAGGCCATTATGGCGGCATGAGGGTACGGAGACGCGCGGCTTCTCAACGGGGCGGAATGCGTCTCCGGACATAGTACACAACTGCGTCTCTGTACACAGTACCCAAAACTGGCAAACACAGCCTTATAACGGTTCTGCTCCATTTTAAGCACAAAAACTACCTCAGCCAGCATAAAAAAAGCGGGAAGACTGCGGGCCATTGAAGAGGAGGGGCTCCACTATGAGAGGATCCAGCAGCTCACCAGTGCCATTTTCCTTCTGCAGTGGACACATGCTGACTGACAGGGATGCGCAGCTCCTCCAGTGTGACTCCAAATTACCGCAGCGGTACCAGGGAGTCATAGCAGGGGGGGAGCATCTAGTGTACTAAGTCCCCTATCAGGGTACTTGGTCTGCGACCCAGCCAAGCTTGGCATTAGCAGTGAGGGTACGGTGGGGGCTGGCTCCAACAACTCTGTGTCTCCCTGAAGGGCTCTTTGTGGGTTAATTGTGTTTAACCTTTTCCTGTGTGTGTGTGCTGTCACATTTACATTATGTCAGGCAAAGAGTGTGTTTAATGTACAGCAGAGTGTATTTTCTCACCAGGGGGCTCACTACTGGGTACTCAGGGCAGTGCACCTTCCCAGAATGGCAGGGCTGGACCGGAGTGTGTTAATTCTCTTATAGAAATGATCTCCACTCTTTCTACAAAATTGTCCCACAATGAGAAAAAGATGCAATACTTAAAACAGATTGTAGATGAGTTTATGAACAGAGACTCAGTCCCCAAAACAGCGTCTCAATCCCCTCCCATTTGTCCGCAAAACCGATCTCTGGCCCATATCCTGCAGTCTGACTCTGACACTGACAGGTCAGACATGGAGGAGGATGAGGTGGATTTGGAGGGTGGGGATGCAGCTCTGTCACAGGGAATAGAGGCTCTTATAGAGGCTATCAGAGATGTTCTGCATATCCCTGATAAGGTGTCAGGAGTGTGAGGAATCTTATTTTAATGTAAAAAAGAAGTACTTAGTCGCTTTTCCTGCGTCAAAGGAATTGAATACCCTGTTTGAAGAACCATGGGTTAATCCTCATAAGGAATTTCAAATCCCTATAGGGTTGCTCTCATCTTTTCCTTTTCCTTTGGAAGATAGGAAAAAATGGGAAAATCCTCCCATAGTGGACGCATCAATCTCTAGGCTGTCACGAAAGATTGTATTGCCTGTCCCTGGTGCAGCCTCCCTAAAAGACACAGCTGATCCTAAAATTGAGACTACACTCAAATCATTGTACACAGCTGCTGGGGTGGCCCAAAGATCCACTTGTGCATGGATCACAAAAGCCATTGCTAAATGGTCAGGTAACCTACTTGAGGGGTTAGATTCCTTGCCTAGGGGTGGGAGTAGTTTTACTCCTGCAGCATATACAGGACTCTGCGAACTTTATGTTGGAGGCCATACAAGAGATAGGCTTGCTTATCGCATGCACCACCGCTATGGCAGTGTTGGCACGCAGAGGCTTGTGGCTACGCCAGTGGACTGCTGATGCGAACTCCAGGAAAGCCGTGGAAGGCCTACCATTCACGGGAGAGGCCGTGTTTGGAGATGAAATAGACAAATGGATCTCCAAAGCTACTGCGGGTAAGTCTGCGTATCTTCCTTCAGCAGCCCCCCCCCCCCCCCAACCAAGAAGACTTATTCAGCTTCTAAGTTGCAGTCCCAGAGGTGCTTCTACGTCCTCCAGAGGCGCAAGAGGTGAACCACGCAAACCAGCAACTGCAGGCGCTCAGGAACAGAGCTCAGGCTCTGCTTCCTCAAAGCCTTCAGCATGACGGGGGACCGCAAAGCCTTGAAGGCTGCCAGGTGGGAGCTAGACTACAATTCCTCAGTCAGATCTGGTCAAGTTCGTGCCAGGATCCCTGGGTCATGGATCTGATAACCCAGGGCTACAGACTGGAGTTCCAAGAGCTCCCACCTCACAGATTCTTCAAATCAGGCTTACCAGTTTCACAAGAGGCAAGTATAACTTTACAGCATGCCATCCAAAAACTGGTACAGACTCAAGTCATTGTTCCAATTCCACCTCATCTGCAAAACAAGGGGTACTATTCCAACCTGTTTGTAGTACCAAAGCCGGACGGTTTGGTAAGGCCGATTCTGAACCACAAGTCGTTGCGGTTGCACGGCTCGCCCGCCGCAAGAAACGGCACTGACGTTTGACATCATGGAAGTTGAACGGCTGATTCTAGCCAGGAAAGGGATCCCTAACAAGGTTATCCCGATTATGATCCAAGCCAGGACGGTGGATTTTCATCTGAGACATTTCCTGCTTTTTCTTCAGGCAGGTGTGGACGTGGGCCTACATCTGGGCTCCATAAAAGTCCAGATTTCAGCCTTGTCCATTTTCTTTTTTTTTAAAAGACAATTGGCTTCTCTCCCTGAGGTCCAGACTTTCTTGAAAGGTGTTCTGCAAATCCAACCTCCCTTTGTGCCTCCCACAGCACCTTGGGATCTCAATGTGGTGCTGCAGTTCCTCCAATCGGACTGGTTTGAACCGTTACAGGAGGTGGACGTAAAATATCTTTCGTGGAAGACCGTCACACTGTTGGCCTGGCTTTAGCAAGACGTGTGTCGGAGCTGGGGGCTTTGTTTCACAAAAGTCCCTATTTAATTTTCCATGAGGACAGAGCTGGACTCAGAACTCGACAGCAATTTCTTCCTAAAGTGGTGTCTGCGTTTGACATCAACCAAACTATTGTGGTTCCAGTTGTTACCGACACCTCTGCTACTTCAAAGTCTTTGGATGTTGTGGGGGCTTTGAAGGTGTATGTAAAGCGAACAGCTCGTCACAGAAAATTAGACTCGCTGTTTGTGCTTTATGATCCCAATAAAATTGGGTGTCCTGCTTCAAAGCAGACAATTGCATGCTGGACCAGGCTTACTATCCAGCATGCTTATTCCACAGCAGGTTTGTCATGTCCAAAATCTGTACAGGCTCACTCTACTAGGTCAGTGGGTTCTTCCTGGACGGCTGCCTGGGGTGTCTCGGCTTTACAGCTCTGCCGAGCAGCTACTTGGTCAGGTTCGAACACGTTTGCTAAGTTCTACAAGTTCGATACTTTGGCCTCTGAAGGCCTTCAGTTTGGTCAATCAGTTCTGCAGGAACCTCAGCACTCTCCCACCCGGTTTGGGAGCTTTGGTACATCCCCATGGTACTAAATGGAACCCCAGTATGCTCTAGGACGTAAGAGAAAATAGGATTTTGATTACCTACCGGTAAATCCTTTTCTCTTAGTCCATAGAGGAAACTGGGCGCCCGCCCGGTGCTTCGTTTTTCCTGCACTGTTACTTAGTTAAGTAATGTTGGTTCAGCCGTTGCTGTTCCCGTTTCAAGTTTGGTTAGCTTGGCTTTCCTCTTGTTGTGTGTGCTTGTTCGGAATCTCACCACTATTCTTATCTATCCTTCTCTCACAGTATGTCCGTCTGCTCGGGCACAGTTTCCTAGACTGGGTCTGGTAGGAGGGGCATAGAGGGAGGAGCCAGCCCACATTAGCAAATTCTTAAAGTGCCCATGGCTCCTAGTGGACCCATCTATACCCCATGGTACTAAATGGAACCCCAGTATCCACTACAGACTACGAGAAAAGGATTTACTGGTAGGTAATTAAAATCCTATTTTTGCAGGCGATCCAAATCGGTGAAACATTGGAAAAAAGTGTGAATAACGTCTGTTTTCGCCCCCGATATTGTTTCACCTCTAATTGGATACCTCCTAGTGTACTGATTGCATTGAGGATAGTTAAAATGCATTTATTAGCTGAAATTGTCCAAAATGATTGAAAAGAGCATAAACTTTAGGCTAGCCTATATGTTTATTTGTGTAGAATGTATGTTTGATGTAAACATTGATTATAGTAATATTTCCCAATGCCATCAAAATAATACCAGGGTCCCGGCCCAGGAGATTATTTTTCCCTATAACAGCCACCATCAGAACTTAAGTACAAAGACCATTGGACTCAGGCATGATAGTATTAAAGGAGATAACATCACAGCAAAGCTAGAGTACCCAAATCAGTCTTCACACTAAATAAGATGCAGAATCAAAGGTACAAAGAGCAGCCAGTTTATAAATGACCAGTGCTAGCAGTTTAGAGACCAGAATAAGGTAATAGGTTAAGAGCAAAGCAAGGACACACCTGAAAATTACAAAGTTAACCCAGAATCGAAAGCTTGTGTTCAGAGGGGAACGAAACCTCTGGTCACATTACAATATCTATTGC